>NW_028145593.1:1250000-1352500 GCF_977016875.1 Pavona decussata
ACGAGTTTGCCTACTAATTCTGAAGGTCTCTGAAGAGTCTCTTGGCCGAGACGAAACGCCGCGTCAGACTAGCCACAAACAATTCACAAGTATTTGATAATGATAATGATAATGATAATAATAATGATAATTAAAACTTGTATCTTTTGAATTCAGCATTTTATTGCTTTTTTCTTTCTTCTACAATCAATAATTATAGTCTTATTTACATAGAAATGGATTCCAAGAAATTGACAAAAAATCCTGCTGATTCAGCAAAGGTGCGTTAAAACTTCCTGTAAACTTTATTCACTAGCTGAGTACAGAGAGCTGTATCCAGTGATCCTGGCTAGTTTCTAGTAAAATGACATGATGTAATGGACCTGAAGAGTTATCATCCTCTTATGATCACTTCATTGCGCAGATAACATAGAAAGCGCACTGGAAATAATACAATGTACCCTGTTCATATTGCTGTCTTTACTTCTAAAAAATTAATGAAAAATACATACTGTATAATTGTGCTATGTTCATGTTAATTTTGCTTGTTTATGTAAAGATACTTTTAATTAATGCATGGAAAATCAAAAGTGACACAGAACACAGAACAATCAAGATTTGGTCATAAAAGTAGCGTTTGGATTATTTTGGACGTGCAGTAGTCGTCACAATTTTATGTTACCTGTGAACTGAAGTGATGACGACCGTCCCAACTTGAAGTATCTCAGAGAGTTCTTTTTTTTTCTTTTTTATCTCAGTGAGTTCTTACCACAATAGTGCTAGCTGAAGATTGTTTTCTTGTGTATTCAGATGTTATTATTCTAAAGATCTCAATTTAGCTCTGAATGTTTTTTCCAATGATGAAAATCATAAATTATCACTGGGAATTCCATTTTTAGAGTTGTTAGATAGAGCCTTCCATCTTTATTATTAGGGTTTTTTTTTTTTTTTTCAGGAAAATGCAGAATTTTTAAATATCGTTAAAATATGTTCAGGTAAAGTATTGATTCAGTGCATGATTGATATTGAGTAAATACTTGAGAGTTGAAGGGTTGTAATGGGCATCAATTGGGTGCACTTGGCCCACAAGATGCATCCTGTAAGTGCCAAGTAATGTTCACTGTCTAACGGCTCCCCTTAAACCCTGATCATGCATTCTTTAATTACTTCAGCTAAATGATGGCGGCTGAAGGAAACTTTACATTAACTTAAAGTTAACACAATTTAGTGGACAGAAAAAAAAACCTGGCCATATAGGTAAGGGGTTGGGCAAGAAGCCAACTGCCTCATCCTGTAAAATGGGCAATTCCAGAAAATATCCATACCCAACCACGGACGGCTTCCATGTTTTAACCCCCCCTTGCCTTCGGAAATTCCAAAATGCGTTACCCCCCCATGCCCTCAGAATTCCATAATAGTGAACCCCCCCTCCCCTTCAGAATTTCCAGTTTTTAGACTTTAGCAACGCCTATATGAACAAACGAACATGAATTTATGCCTCCTCAGGGCTGTGATCTAGCGGCGCTAGGCGACAAACTTTACTCTTCAGCAACAAGAAAAACCTACAGCTAGTGGCCAGGCTGTGAAAACTTCTTTTTAAGTCCGAATTTGGCAATAATAATAAACACCATTTACGGCAGTTTTACTCCTCTTTGTTTTCTTGTGCTGTTTTGACGTTTACAAGGCAGAATAGCTCAAATTCAGACAGTTATAATCTTTCAGCGGTCATCGAAGCCGTCGAGGCTTTGTTGCGTCCTTTTATACGTCATGTAGTGTGCCCAAAAGGTGTTCTCAACCCATATGCGTCATGTAGTGTACATGAAATGTATCATGATCTATCGATGTTTGTCTTCTGCTTCCGCGGTCATACGTTCGTGGATAATTTTATTTACGAGCTACAAAAGTCCACTACAATAGCGTTTTCAAGAACCTCACTCTACACTTTCTACTCCAGAAATCCCACCTGTGAAATCCACCAGTGCCTTCGGATATCCAATCGTAAATACCCCCCCATGCCCTCAGAATTTCATAATCGTGAACCCCCCCTCCCCTTCAGAAATCCTAAAAGCCGTCCGTGGTATGGTATGGATATTTTCTGGAATCGCCCAATGTGATTTTATAATGGAAGGTGAAAGCAAAAGTGTGGACCCTGGACGTATGTTCCAAGGAACTTTTTTTATGACCCAGGAGGACCGCAGGCACACACAGACAGGCATGCACGCTGGTGGGGTTCCCCTATTGTTGTGACATGTTTTCTGTTTTTTTTTCTTCCATAGGTGTAAAACAACGACAACAACAAAAATACCAAAAATTGATAATAATTCGCGAACGGGACTTTGAGCGCGATGCTCAACGAGTTTGCCTACTAATTCTGAAGGTCTCTGAAGAGTCTCTTGGCCGAGACGAAACGCTGCGTCAGACTAGCCACAAACAAGTCACAAGTATTTGATAATGATAGTGATAATGATAATGATAATGATAATGATAATGATAATGATAATGATAATGATAATTAAAACTTGTATCTTTTGAATTCAGCATTTTATTGCTTTTTTCTTTCTTCTACAATCAATAATTATAGTCTTATTTACATAGAAATGGATTCCAAGAAATTGACAAAAAATCCTGCTGATTCAGCAAAGGTGCGTTAAAACTTCCTGTAAACTTTATTCACTCGCTGAGTACAGAGAGCTGTATCCAGTGATCCTGGCTAGTTTCTAGTAAAATGACATGATGTAATGGACCTGAAGAGTTATCATCCTCTTATGATCACTTCATTGCGCAGATAACATAGAATACGCACTGAAAATAATACAATGTACTCTGTTCATATTGCTGTCTTTACTTCTAAAAAATTAATAAAAAATACATACTGTATAATTGTGCTATGTTCATGTTAATTTTGCTTGTTTATGTAAAGATACTTTTAATTAATGCATGGAAAATCAAAAGTGACACAGAACACAGAACAGTCAAGATTTGGTCATAAAAGTAGCGTTTGGATTATTTTGGACGTGAAGTAGTCGTCACAATTTTATGTTACCTGTGAACTGAAGTGATGACGACCGTCCCAACTTGAAGTATCTCAGAGAGTTCTTTTTTTTTTCTTTTTTATCTCAGTGAGTTCTTACCACAATAGTGCTAGCTGAAGATTGTTATCCTGTGTATTTAGATGTTATTATTCTAAAGATCTCAATTTAGCTCTGAATGTTTTTTCCAATGATGAAAATCATAAATTATCACTGGGAATTCCATTTTTAGAGTTGTTAGATAGAGCCTTCCATCTTTATTATTAGGGTTTTTTTTTTTTTTTCAGGAAAATGCAGAATTTTTAAATATCGTTAAAATACGTTCAGGTAAAGTATTGATTCAGTGCATGATTGATATTGAGTAAATACTTGAGAGTTGAAGGGTTGTAATGGGCATCAATGGGGTGCACTTGGCCCACAAGATGCATCCTGTAAGTGCCAAGTAATGTTCACTGTTTAACGGCTCCCCTTAAACCCTGATCATGCATTCTTTAATTACTTGAGCTAAATGACGGTGGCTGAAGAAAAGTTTCCAGTACCTTAAAGTTAACACAATTTAGTGGACAGAAAAAAAAACCTGGCCATATAGGTAAGGGGTTGGGCAAGAAGCCAACTGCCTCATCCCGTAAAATGTGATTTTATAATGGAAGGTGAAAGCAAAAGTATGGACCTTGGACATATGTTCCAAGGAACTTTTTTTATGACCCAGGAGGACCGCGGGCACACGCAAACAGGTATGTATGCTGGTGGGGTTCCCTTATTGTTGTCACTTGTTTTCTGTTCTTTTTTTTCTTCCATAGGTGTAAAACAACAACAACAACAACAAAAGTACAAAAAATTGATAATGATAGTAATAATAAATAATAATAATAATAATAATAATAATTAAAACTTGTATCTTTTGAATTCAGCATTATATTGCTTTTTTCTTTCTTCTACAAATAATAATTATAGTCTTATTTACGTAGAAATTGATTCCAAGAAATTGACAAAAAATCCTGCTGATTCATCAAAGGTGCGTTAAAACTTCCTGTAAACTTTATTCACTAGTTGAGTACAGAGAGCTGTATGAGGGTTGTCCAATACACCCAAACTGAGTCCGATGGACGAAGGCCATGAACAACCAGACTCACCGGAAGTCAGTTCGCGAGAGACTTAGTAAATATACAGCATACTATAGTTGACTCCCGCCCGCCGGGGGTTGGAAAATGTCGGCAAACGGACTCCATCTGATCCGATGGAGACGGGTTGCCGTGGAACGAGTCCTTCGGACTGCCGCATGTCAGTTCGCGAGAGACTTAGTATGTATACAGCAAAGTATAGTTGTGAGGGGGTTGGAAAATGTTGGCAAACGGACTCCATCGGATCCGATGGAGACGGGTTGCCGTGGAACGAGTCCATCGGACTGCCGCATGTCATTTCGCGAGGGTCTTACTATATATACAGCAAACTACAGTTGAGAGGGGGTTGGAAAATGTCGGCAAACGGACTCCATCGGATCCGATGGAGACGTGTTGCCGTGGAACGAGTCCATCGGACTGCCGCATGCAGTTCGCGAGAGACTTAGTATAAATACAGCAAAGTATAGTTGAGGAGGGGGGTGAAAAATGTCGGCAAACGGACTCCATCGGATCCGATGGAGACGGGTTGCCGTGGAACGAGTCCATCGGACTGCCACGTGTCAGTTCGCGAGGGACTTAGTAAATATACAGCATACTATAGTTGAGAGGGAGTGGAAAATGTCGGCAAACGGACTCCGTCGGATCCGATGGAGACGGGTTGCCGTGGAATGAGTCCATCGGACTGCCGCATGTCAGTTCGTGAGAGACTTGGTATATTTACAGCAAAGTATAGTTGTGAGGGGGGTGGAAAATGTTGGCAAACGGACTCCATCGGATCCGATGGAGACGGGTTGCCGTGGAACGAGTCCATCGGACTGCCACGTGTCAGTTCGCGAGGGACTTAGTAAATATACAGCATACTATTGTTGAGAGGGGGTGGAAAATGTCGGCAAACGGACTCCATCGGATCCGATGGAGACGGGTTGCCGTGGATCGAGACCATTGGAATGCCGCATGTCAGTTCGCGAGAGACTTAGTAAATATTCAGTAAGTTGAGTTGGGAGGGGGTGGAGAGAGGGTTGGAAAATGTTGGCAAACGGACTCCATCGGATCCGACACGGACAGGTTGCCGTAGAACGAGTCCATCGGACTGCCGCATGTCAGTTCGCGAGGGACTTAGTAAATATAGAGCAAACTATGGTTGAGAGGGGTTGGAAAATGTCGGCAAACAGACTCCATCGGATCCGATGGAGACGGGTTGCCGTGGATCGAGACCATCGGAATGCCGCATGTCAGTTCGCGAGAGACTTAGTAAATATTCAGTAAGTTGAGTTGGGAGGGGGTGGAAAATGTCGGCAAACGGACTCCATCGGATCCGATGGAGACTGGTTACCGTGGCAAGAGTCCATCGGACTGCCGTGTGTCAGTTCGCGAGAGACTTAGTATAAATACAGCAAAGTATAGTTGAGGAGGGGGGTGAAAAATGTCGGCAAACGGACTGCATCGGATCCGATGGAGACGGGTTGCCGTGAAATGATTTTTTTAGTTTCATTTCTGAATTAAAGTTTCGCATTAACCCAGGGTTATCTTAACCCAGCTTTGAACAACTATGCCTAGATCAACATTCCTTTAATTGTATGGTACATGTTTAGGTAGGTAGAATTGATAGTAGTTGGAAATAACTAGGTTGTAAAAACCGTACAACACTAGAAGAGAAATAGTAGTGCTTTTCCCGGCAAATAGATTCATTATTTACCAAAATCAGACTTGGTTGCACAAGGCAACGCATATTCCATCATAAAGCTGGAATTCGTGCCGTGTCCCAGAGAGGAACTCACCTAAAAAGTGGTTGGAGTGCTTGTCATACCTTTTAGGGCTATAAAATTGTTAATTGGTACGCTTAGGGTGCTATATTGTAAATGCCTGCTGTTAACACTATAACATTATTTGGATAAGTCTCATGACAAAATTTAAAACAGTCGTTGATAAGAAAGTATTCGAAGGTTACCTGTATTAAAATTTTCAGTGCCATTTATATAATTTGTTGTTGTTGAATTGTAACCTACTAGGAGTGGAATTAATTTGAAACATGACTATAAACCAAATTCTGCTACCTCTTAACAAACAAGCCCATCACTTTTATAGGGAAGTACCCCCTTGGATTTCTGTTGGGGGACCAAACTGCTGAAAATTGTCATGCATAACCAAGATTTATCCTAACCAGATCGATTAACAGCTTTTTGATAAATAATATAAGCATTGTTATGAGTCCCACAAGTTCTTGAAATGAAAACTGTTTGGCTGAATTGTCCTTGTTTATAATGAGGTGATTAAACCAGAACAGCCTGCTTATTAACTTTAGTATAACACCAAGTTAGTCCTTCTTTGGTACATGTGGATTGACTGATATAAAGTTATCAGCCAAAAAGTATTTTATAATTTAGTTTTAGTTAATTTCCATGTGGTAACTAATTAAATCTGCATCGACTCACTGTAAACAATGAGTTAAATAATGCAGGTTCATTTCCTATACAATAAAGCGATTGCATCACAAATTACTTCTTATTTTTTTGGTGTAACTTTAAAGCCACATTTCCACATAATCTGACTACGATCACTTTTATCTAAAAAAAGCAGTTCCAAGAAAAACAGATCAGCGATAGCTTATTGGGTTGTCAACTCTCCCGGATAATCAGGGAGTCTCCAGATTTTGAACCGTATCTCCCGGTCTTCAGATTTATGTCTGTATTCTCCAGATTTATAGGCGTATCTTCTGGTCTCCTGATTTATGTCTGTAACCTCCCGGAAAATTGACGAAATTTGCTATTTCTTGAGACCCGACTTTCGGACAAAAAAGTTCCTGGTACTGTTTATCCCACCCTCCCCCCCCCCCCTCCACTAAACCCGTGAATTTGGCCTTCAGTTGATGTGACGCCTCTGTAAGGCGCTTCGTTATTGCTGGCCGGGGAAGTAATTTTCTCCATATTTCAAAACGTGCGAGGTGACTACCCTGCGAGCAGTGTCTCTTCGATCTTCCTAGATCAGTGGAAGAGACTCTGCTCGCAGGATAGTGATTGACAGCCCTGTGGTTATTATTTAAAAATTACTGTGCAGCGATTGTTCTATGTTGATGACAGTTTCCATATCATCGCTGCCATATATACGATCAATACATTCATACATTGTACTTTATTACTCAGCCAGATACTCAGGCAATTCTGTGGCAATCGGAAATTCAATGAGCGGGATTTGAGAAAATATTGTTCAGCTCCGATGGTTTAAAGAGCGAGATATAGAGTGGAGTGTAATGTTTCGTGATGTTGACTTAATATTCGCCTCGTATATTTCATATGTAGCATGCTTGTTTCGCCCCATGGCTTTTAGAACGACGTAGCGTGCTTGTTTCGCCTCATGGCTGAAAGAACGACTGATGTTACAAGTGTAGCGCGCTTGTTTCGCCTCATGGCTGAAAGAACGACTGCGCAGTGCGCTTGTTTTGTATGACTTAAAGAACGACTAATGTTTCAAGTATTAAGCGCGCTTGGTTCTCCTCATGGCTTAAAGAACGACTAATATTACATGTGTAGCGCGCTTGTTTTGTATGGCTTAAAGAACGACTAATGTTTCATGCGATGTATTCATGTGTAGCGCGCTTGTTTCGGTTCATGGATTAAAGGACGAGATATATTCATGTGTAGCGTGCTTGTTTTGGTTCATGGATTAAAGAACGAGATATATTCATGTGTAGTGCGCTTGTTTCGGTTCATGGCTTAAAGAACGACTAATATTACATGTGTAGCGCGCTTGTTTTGTATGGCTTAAAGAACGACTAATGTTACATGATTGTGTAGCGCGCGTGTTTTGTATGGCTCAAAGAACGACTAATATTAAATGTGTAGCGCGCTTGTTTTGTATGGCTCAAAGAACGACTAATGTTTCATGTGTAGCGCGCTTGTTTCGCCTCATGGCTTAAAGAACGACTAATATTAAATGTGTAGCGCGCTTGTTTTGTATGGCTTAAAGAACAACTAATGTTACATGTGTAGCGCGTTTGTTTTGAGATATTTCCTCTGTCTCGCGCGAACAGACTTCCGGGAGTCCGATTGACTCTTGTCAAGACGAACTGTCTCCATCGGATCCGATGGAGTCTGTTTGCCAACTTTTCAATCCCCCGCTCGCTCCTGTTAACCCCTTACTTCCGGTACCACCGACGCCTTGCACTCATTTCCGGTTCCGGTCGCGATAGGACTCAATCCGCCTGGGAGTGAAGTCAACCGGACTCAGGTCGAGTGTATTGGACATGAGTGAGCTGTATCCAGTGATCCTGGCTAGTTTCTAGTAAAATAACATGGTCTGACTAATGGACCTGAAGAGTAATCATCCTCTTATGATCACTTTATTGTACAGATAACATAGAAAGCGCATTGAAAATAATACTCTGTTCTTATTGCTGTCTTTAAAAAAATAATGAAAAATACATACAGAACTGTATCATTGTGCTATGTTTATGTTGCTTGTTTATGTAAACATACTTTAATGCATGGAAAATCAAAAGTGACGCAGAACACAGAACAGTCAAGATTTAGTCATAAAAGTAGTAGTTGGATTATTTTGGACTTGCAGTAATCGTCACATTTTTTTTGTTACTTGTGAACTGAAGTGATGACGACTGTCCCAACTTGAAACTTGTATCTCAGTGAGTTCTTACCACAATAGTGCTAGCTGAAGATTGTTATCTTGTGTATTCAGATGTTGTTATTCTTAAGATCTTAATTTAGCTCTTTATGTTTCTTCCAATGATGAAAATCATAAATTATCACTGGGAATTCCACTTTTTAGAGCTGTTAGATAGAGTCTTCCATCTTTATTATTTTTATTATTTCTTTTTTTTTCAGGAAAATGCAGAATTTTTAAATATTGTTAAAATATGTTCAGGTAAAGTATAAATTCAGTGCATGATTGATATTGAGTAAATACTTGAGAGTTTAAGGGTTGTAATGGGCATCAATGGGGTGCACTTGGCCCACAAGATGCATCCTGTAAGTGCCAAGTAATGTTTACTGTCTAACAGCTCCCCTTAAACCCTGATCATGCATTCTTTAATTACTTCAGCTAAATGACGGCGGCTGAAGGAAAGTTTACAGCACCTTAAAGTTAATAACTAAAGTCTCTTGCTAAATGGTAAAATGCACTTAATGGATCATGATGCCCTGGGATGGTAGGTCAGGCAATGTTGCGTCGACCCCAGAGAACAATATATACATGAAAGTCTCATTCATAAATGTATGCTCTTTATTCAGTATGGTTAGGATAAAAGCCTTCCATGGCTAGGAAATTTTACCAATATGTTGCACAATTGTCTAGAAATGAATCTTACCTTTGCTGGGATTGGCTCTTGTTTTGTAAAGCCTTATTCATGGTTAGTAGTTAATTGCCACGTTGTGTCCTTTAGTTTATAGTACATTTTACCTATTGGTCGATCGTTGAGTCACTGTTTCGCTATAAAAGCGCCAGAACACTATCCCAGGGCATTATCCTGGCAGTATTGCACAAATGCAAACATGTTAAAAAATTTTTGTTTATCGTTCATGATCATGGTTCGTCCATGTTCGCATCCTCGGCCTGCTACAACTGTCAGAAACAACGACCTTACAAAGCTTTTTGGTGAAGTCCTTCGGCTGCGCTTGCAGCAGCTGAATCTACCGATCACAGGAACTCGTCCTCTCCTCACTGAAAGGCTCGGAGCAGCGAGAACGCCCGCACCAGCACGTCCTAAACAACACCCTTCTCGTGGAAACAAGAATGTTGCTGCTCCTGGAAGACATCCTCGAGGGCATACGCATGAACAACACACTGTAGAAATGCCCAAACCTACGGCCAAAGCCCAGCCATCGGACGATGAACACGACTTCATTTCAGGTACCAGGTTATCGGTCAGGAAGCTGTTTGAGGAGCGGATGGAGGACTTCGAGCCTGATGAGGCAAGCAATCGTGATCTCGTATTCACGCCAGCCCAACTCGCCACTATTCAGGACACCGTCTCGTCCACTGTTCAGGCAGCGTTAAGTTCTTTTCCGAACGGTAAGCCCCCGGCAAGGATGTGCCTTGACCAGAGCATGCCCAGTCTGCGTTCACACAATGTGGCAGCTCCTCTAGGCCTGAACCGTTCCCTTGACGAATCAGTTGAGGACAAAATACTCGGTGGTGAGTAAGTTGATTTCTGTTTACTTCTCCCTGATATGATTTATCGGTCCCAGTGACCCCGCCCTGCAGCTGTGCTACGAAGAGTCCTCCCAGGGCTCCTTGCTCACCCTGGTTAAACGGAAAAAGCCAGTCATAGATACCTCTCAAAAGTGGCTCGATGCCCTTACCACCTACATGCTGGTAATCATCACCGCCTACCCCAACAGATTTTTAGAGCTGATCAAATATCAGCAGATCATCAGCCGAGCCGTCTCAAAGTTCAAAGGCTTAGCGTGGCTGTCTTATGATGAGCAGTTTGGACAGCGTACCGCATATGATCTTATCCTCCCCTGGGACAAAATCGATCTTGAACTTCTGACAGTCACCTTTTCTGGTCTAGCTAAGCCACATTGTTCTGTGTGCCCTAGCCCATACCACCATGACGACGACTGTCCCAACCAGGATCCCAGCAGAAAGCCCCGCTGCCCAGCCCTGGTCTGCTTTGACTTCAACAAGCTGTCCAGCTGTCAGCGCCAGTCCTGCTACTTCCCACATAACTGCCGCTGGTGTGGTTCCAACACACAGACAGCCTTCATCTGCCGCAGTTCCAGACAGTCAGCCAGCAGCAACACCAAGACCGCCAGTCTTAGAGACTGCAGCAAAAAGTAAAGTGGCACAGGGCCAGCAGAACCAGAGACCCACAGTGTCCACTCCCTTAAATGTAGATAACTTAGTAATGAAATTAGTTAATCACCCTGACTGCTCTTTTGTTCATAATTTAGTTAATGCCCTCCGGTACGGTGCTTGCATAGGTTACCTTGACCCTAAACAAACCCGGGTGTCACACAACTTGCTCTTTGCATCTCAACATCCAGAGGTTGTCTCAGCAAACCTTAACAAGGAAATGCAGTTGGGTAGAGTCGCCGGCCCCGTCCCTTCCCCACCACTCCCAGATTTCCAGTGTCATCCCATAGGCGTGGTCCCCAAGAAACACACCTCAGAGTGGTGAACTATTTATCACCTCTCTTACCCTGAGGGTGACAGCATAAACAATCACATTCCAAAAGACCCCTATTCCCTTCAGTATGCACAGGTGGACGATGCTGTACAAATTTTGCGCTCCTTGGGCCCTGGGACAATCATGTCTGAAACAGATCTCAATCTGCCTTTTGCCAATTCACCCTTTCTGGGTATTTACTGGGTATTTACTGGCAATCCCACTACTATGTAGATCTTTACCTCCCATTTGGGCTCCGTGGTGGTCCCTTTTCATTTAATCAGATTTCTGATGCCTTGGAATGGATCCTAAAGCTTATAAACTACATGTATGGTTTGAGACACCTAATTCAGATCTTGGATGACTTTTTTATAGCTGAACCCACAAAATTATAAAGCTTGCTTGGGGAGCTTCGGTACCCTCCTAAAGGTATTTATGTCCATCCAGGTCCCCCAGGTAGCATCGAAGACCCTAGGCCCCTCATAGTAATCGCATGGAAGCAGGCTTACCCAACGATATGACCAGAAACAGACAACTCGTTGATTCTTTCGCCAATCGCCGCTCAGCCCGGTTGGGGGAGCTCCAATTTCTTATAGGTACCTGCAGTTCGCTTGTAAAGTTGTTGTCCCAGGAAGGACCTTCCTACAATGCATGATTAATCTCACTAGAGGGGCTTTCAGCCGTTTTCACCATTTCTGCCTAAACAAGGAGTTTTTTTGGGATATCACCATGTGGAAAGCTTTTCTCGCTAAATGGAATGGGTACACCTTTTTCCTAGACTCTTTGTAACTTCTACCCCTGACCTCGAATTGTACACCGATGCTGCAAGCACCATTGGGTTTGGGGGGTATTTAAATGGTAAATGGTTCCAAGGGCATTGGCCCCCTCACTTGCTCATTGACAAACGCAAGGGGATTAATATCGAATGGCAGGAACTCTTCCCTATTGTTCTTGCTTGTGCACTCTGATACCCCCATTTTTCAGGGAAACACCTTCAGTTTTGGTGCGATAATGAGAGCCTTGTTGCCATCATAAACTTGGGCCATTCTTAAGCTCCCAAAATAATAGGCTTAATTCATTTCTTAGTTTTAATTTCCACGAAACGTAATTTCTTGGTGCGGGCCCGTCATGTCCCGGGGGCCTCCAACGAAATCGCTCATGCCCTCTCCTGTTTTTAGGTCAGCCGCTTCTGGGACCTTGCTCCCAATGCCGACCAGAGCCCCTGTTCCATCACACCTTCCTTAATGACCTTCTGAAGGATGAAGTTTTGATGTACGTTAACTGGGCCTTATCAGTGAACACTAACCGAACTCATAGCTCTGGGGAAAAGCAGTTTCTTCAGTTCTGCCTCATGAACAGGCTTACAACACCAGGAGGCGCTATTCTGCCCACATCCAAAGGGACCCAGTTGTTTATTTTGCATCATACCTAGGTCGTACAGTTTGTCATAGTACAATTAAAATTTACTACTAACAGTTCGTAATCTTCATATTATTTCAGGGTATGAGGACCCCCTAAGAGGGCGTCTTCTTCTCCAAAAGATTCTCTGAAGCATTCTCTGTTACCAGGGCTCTCCTCGCATCCGCCGTCTGCCAGTTACCCCTGAGTCCCGCTTGCTATTCGCCCCATCCTTGACAAGTGGTTAGGACCCAGAGATTTTTTCCATGATCTGGGCTGCCTTTACTCTCACCTTTTTTGCCTTTCTTCGTTGTAGCGAGTTTACCTACCTGGGGGTACATAAATTTAGCTCTCAATTTAACGTTACATTAGATTGCATTACTTTTCTGCCATGTCTGGCCCACCCACAGTGCATACTTGTCACGCTCAAGTCCTCAAAGACTGGCATTTTTTGGGAAGGGCACTCCCTGGTTATTCCGAGGTGTGCTTCCTTACTATGTACAGTCTCAGCCGTGCAACAGTATTTTATCTTGGCCCGGCCACAACTGCGACCATTGTTCTTTTTTCGGTCATGCCAGCTACTCACTAGGTCCTCCATTACCCAATTGCTTTGGGACTCTGCCCGCAGCGCGGGGCTCCCTTACAAAAGTCTGAAGGGTCATAGTTTTCGCATAGGCGCAGCATCCGCCTGCGACAGCTGCAGGCTTACGAGATTGGTTAATTGAAGTATTAGGGTGCTGGCCATCAGACTGTTACCAGATTTATACCCGCACTCCCGAGTCCTTGCTTCTTGCTGTGGTTTGGAAAATGGCCCGTATTCGGGCAACTTTATTAAGGCTAGGGTTGGCTTGGGGTCTGAGGCGGTTAGTCTGCATTTCAACTTCCCTCAAGCCCTTGGCATTGCTTGTATCTTGCCATCTCATACCTTTGCCTTTATCTTGTGCAATCCAGCCCGTATGGTGCCGGGGAGATAAAAAGGCTCTGCCAATACTCTTGTCCTATCCCACGTTAGTGGGGAGACTAAGTGAGGCCTATGTCTGTTTTGCGCATAGAACCCGACGTGGTATTAAACTGCCACAGTGATGTGTACCCCTGATTATGCCATCTTGTTACATCTGTTTACTTTGTTTCAATACTGTTATCTAGCTGCATGCTTTCTTAAACAATATTTAAAGTATATGGGGAATAGTGACATCAACACAACTTGGCCAACTTGGCCCCTTAGGTAAGGGGTTGGGCGAGAAGCCAACTGCCCAATCCCAAAAAAACGTGATTTAATAATACTAGGTGAAAGCGAAAATGTAGACCCTGGACGTATGTTCCAAGGGTTTTTTTTTACCCAGGAAGACTGCGGGCACTCACAAACCGGCATGCATGCTGGAGGGGTTCCTTTGTTGTTGTCACTTGTTTTCTGTTTTTTTTCTTCCATAGGTGTAAAACAGCAACAACAAAATAATAATAATAATAATAATAATAATAATAATAATTAAAACTTGCATCTTTTTAATTCAGCATTATAATTTGCTTTTTTATTTCTTCTACAGACAATAATGCTTGTCTTATTAGCATTGAAAATGATTTAAAGAAATTGATAAAAAATCCTGCTGATTCATCAAAGGTGCGTTAAAACTTCCTGTAAACTTTATTCACTAGTTGAGTACAGAGAACTGTACTCCAGTGATACATGTAGTTTCTTGTAAAATAACATGCTCTAATGGACCTGAAGAGTAATCATCCTCTTATGATCACTTTATCAGGGCTGCAAATAACGGCCGGTCAACGGACAATGTCCGGTCAAAATTACGTATTGACCGGACAAATCCTTGGATTGCTGGACATCTTGTCCGGTACTTTACTGACTTGTTCAGAGAAATTTTAAGTTTTAACTATTTGATAATCACGAGGGACAACATTCATGTTTCCAAAAGAAAAAAAAACGAATATAAAACTAGACAAATTAGAGGTTGAGAAATTCCCGGTAGTCGCAAATTTCCACGATGTCGCGACCGCAAATCATCGCGTCTTCCATTATTTTATTTACTTTAAGTGTTCGCAATTAGTAGAGGGTTTTACCTTTGGTTAGATACCATGATTGACTCTTAAAGTGATTAATTGTTTGTGAATGATTGGAAAGCACCCTCACGAAGAATAGTCTCGCGACACCAAGAATACTCCATGTAGCATTTGTTGCAAAGTGCGAAAAGCGAACAAACCTGCATACGTTACTTCCGGCACAACCTGCAAAACATGCTTGGTTACTAAGCTTTCTGGTGATTTCATCACTCAATAAAGAATAAGGTCGTCTTAAAGGGATCCTATTAAATGAAAGAAAGTCAGCGAGCGCAACAATTGTACTTGGAATAAGACGCCATACATTTAATACAATTACATACAGTGCTGCCGAATTTTGAAACCCTAAGACGATACAAATTAAAGTTACCGGTAAGTGTTTCTTGACTTCTTGTTTATGTTTACATTTCAGTAAGCTTTTTTTTTTTCAAATTAATTAAGAGACCGATTGAACCCTTCAGCTTTCATATATTCTGCACATTTTACGTAAAGTTCAGTTGTAGAAATGATGTGGCGATTGCCAAAGTGTAATATTTAATTATAAGTGATTTTGCAAGATGTAAAGTAAAACGGACAATTGCGGTTGTATCTTGCATAACAGTTCCACATACTGAATGTGAGGCTGCTTCGCAGTAAATAGTAGTAAAACTATTAACTTGTAATTTTTATTGCTAAACCGACTTGGATTCAGTTGTTTTTTAGTTTATAAAAGGATTACTGTGCAATCTGGGTTCACTATCACAAGAGTTACGACTGTTAAAATTTGACCGGCCAAAAATGGGTAGTGTCCGAGCAAAAACATGTTTGACCAGACAACGTGACCGGCGCCTGCCAGTTAGTTATTTGCAGCCCTGTTTATTGTACAGATAACATAGAAAGCACATTGAAAATAATACTCTGTTCATATTGCTGTCTTTACTTCTACTTTTGATTTTCCGTGCATTAAAGTATGTTTACATAAACAAGCAACATGAACATAGCACAACGATACAGTATGTATGAACATAGCACAATGATATAGTGCAGTATGTATAAACATAGCGCAATGATACAGTATGTATTTTTAATTTAATCCCTCTACACAACTATAACTACCATAATACAAAAACACGAAGACCAAATGTTTGGCACAGAGAGAGGCTTTATTGAAACTAACAACCCCCCCCCCCCCCCCTGTGTGATACTAGGGGGGGAACTGCATAACAACAAAACCTCTCTGTCCACCGGATAAGGGTGGGAGGGAAGGGAAGCTAAATAACTAAACCAGACTAGCACGAGAAACAGTACTACACTAACTGATGAACAATGTCATCTAACGAAAAGGCACGTGTCCTGTGAAACTTGAGCTATCGCCCCGCATGAGCCGAGAGCGAGTCAATCACGATCGGGAAATTAAGTGTTTTGAAAGGCTCCAAAACAAAACCATAAATTGTTTAAAATTAATGAAAAATACATACTGTATCGTAGTGGTATGTTCATGTTGTTTGTTTATGTAATATCATACTTTAAAGCACGGAAAATCAAAAAAGTGACATAGAACACAGAACAGTCAAGATTTAGTCATAAAAGTAGCAGTTGGATTATTTTGAATGTGCAGTAGTAATCACATTTTTTTTGTTACTTGCATGTGAACTAAAGTGATGACGACCGTCCTAACTTGAACTATCTCAGTTAGTTACTACCACAATGGTGCAAACTGAGGATTATTATTTTGTGTATTAAAGATGCTATACTTTTTCTAAAGATCTCAATTTTTCAATGGTGAAAAACATAAATTATCACGGGGAATTCCACTTTTACAGCTGTTAGATAGAGACTTGCATTTTTATTTTATTTTTTTTTTTTTTCAGAAGAAAGATTCATCTACAAGTCTTACACTTGGATTATTACAATCAGGTATACATGTAGTTTTGAATCAATCAGTGCATTGATGATGTTGAGGGCATAGTTTAGGATCGATTGGTTGTAATGGGCATCGATGTGGTGCAATTGGACCAATACGTTGTAGATGCATTCTGTATATGCAAAGTAATTTTCACTGCCGTCTAAAGGCTCTACTACCCCCCCGTAACAATTGACCATGCAGTTTTTATTGCATCTACAGCTGTATTTTACTGCAGCAAAAGGGTTATTTCTGGTGCCTTAAATTACTTAATATGCAATTTTTTGGATAACTGAGGAAAAAACCCTTTCTGCTCTCCAGGTAAGGTTGTTGGGCATGAACCAAATTGCCTTCATCATGTAACACAAACGGATAAATCCAAACCAAAAGCGTGGACACTGCACTCTTGTGAGTGTTTCAGGAGCATTTTCATTAGACCCAGACGTAACTAATCGATGGCATCAATGAAATCAATGAGTAATGAATAAGTAATTGATGGGTAATCAGTTGATTACTCATTGATTATTGTCGATGATCAATGAGTAATTGGTGAATAATCGAAAGGCCACAAAATTTTCAGTCATTGTTTGTATTGATTAGTCGTTGATAACACTGATAAGTCATTGATATAATCGTGTGGCTACACTACATGTAACTATACAAAATCAATAATAAAGAAATAAAAACAACTTTTTTCAAGGTACGTGTCACAGTGCAAACTTTAGTTTAGCTAAAACTACGGTATCTGAAGCATCAGACTCTTGTACTTAAGCAGAGTCGCTGGCGCTTGCAATTGACCCCCTGAACCAGACTTGATGGTTCTTTCATCAAGGTTATTTAATCCAGACTCTGATAGCCAATAGAGTGAGACAGACAACTCGACCTTCTGAACATTTCCTTTTCGGTAATTTTAACTTCCATCAGGTCAAGATGACACACGGAGTTTCATTTTTCTCATAGATGGCCTTTACTTTGTAATAGACTAGAGACGAGTCTTGTATTCCTGAGAATTTATTTGCTTTCCCCATTTAAGCTTGCCTGATATTATCGTCATGACCCGTTTATGAAAGATTTATCACAGTAAAGTTAGTTATAATAAATAAAAATACCTGAAAATCGTAAAAAGATGTGCAGCATAATAATATATGATTGTGTAATCAATGAGTAATCCATGGGTAATCAATAAGGAATCGATGAGTAATCAATAGCATCAATGAATAATCAATGACATTGATGGGTAATGGATAGGCCACAAAATTTTTTGTTCCTTGATTAGTCATCGATTACTCTTTTGATGTCATTGGTCATCAATAAGTTACGTCTCGTTTGACAGAGTTCAGCGGCCAGCAGTTTTAAGTGAACTTTTTCTCGACCAAGGAAGAGAACAAACAGGCCACTGGTGAGATTATTAGGTTTCTTTAACCCTTAAATTCCCCAGTCGAGGGTAGGGTGCTTCATGTTACTCATTTCAAAGACAACTATTGTCTCAGCAAAAAACACCAATTAGCATAATGTGCAGCTCCAGAAAATATCCATACCCCCCCCCAAGGAAGGTTTTTTTTTATTTTAAACCACCATCCCCCTGGAATTTCCATTCCAGAGGGTTTATGGTGACCTCCCACCCCTCCAGAATTTCCCGGTTTTTAAAACCCTCCTCCCTGAACTTCTTGGAAGTTGAAAATCCATTTTAGACTATGAAAATTGACGACTCACATTATTACAATATTTTATTATTGAAGCAACATTGACTACTCTAGTTCAGCTATTTACAACACTTCGCTATTTTACTTGTTTATCCTTTTGTTAAAACCATATCCGGAAAAAATTGGAAAAGACTCGAAAATGGTCAATGTCTGCACTTAATAGTTATCTCTGTACTGAGTTTGTGGATGAAATGAATTCGAGAAAGAAAAGAAGTTTGTGTTTGCAACGTTTTATGTCAGGTTTTTATCAAATAAACGTCGCTGTTTAACGTCCAAAGGAATTCAATCTTGAGAAAAATTTGCATGCATCAGGAAAGTTTTGCGTTTAGTCCCGGGATCAACCTTCAACTGCAATGTTCATCAATAATGAAAATTCACTAAATGGAAATATCTGTGCAGAATCTTCTCCCTTTCCTCCAGAAATTTTTTTGTGAAAGATTGCGTTGAAGAAATCACATGTTTTGTGGCTGCAGTAAAATAATTTTCCGTGGCAAATAAATTCATCGAACACGACAATGCTAAACGCCCATTGTACATTTTTTGTGTCAGAAATGAATTTCAACTGCAACCTAGCCTGTAGAACTACAAAAAGGCCATGCTCATCAAAATAGTTGCCTTGTTCAGAAACCTTTAATTAATCTCCTCATTTGATACTACACGAGTAAAAAGGGCTTTTATTTATTTCAAAACTCGAACTTCAAAGGATTGTGAAGTCACAGTCATGCACGGCATGATATGAGGCTGATTGATCGTGCCGCAAAGTCGAACTTCAAAGAAAAATACCTGTCACACATTCCTTTCGCTTATCAGAAGGATTAACGATACAACACCTCTACCAAAATGAGTCTTTTCCAGAATGATTCATCGTTTGCACTGCTTTTGTGCTGGATTATTATTTTTCCGCAGTGGCAACTGAAAATTCTTGTCAACCAACTTTGTGCCTCGCTTATGATTTTTTCATGAATTTCCCTACCCCCTGGAGAAATTCTTCATAGTAACACCTCCCAACCTCTCGGAAATTTCCGTCTATTAGCCCTCCTCCCCCTCGGGATTTCCACTGACCTTCCTTGGGGGGGGGGGGTATGGATATTATTTTCTGGAACTGCACGATGGTGGGGTGGGGGAGTAGTGGCCTATGCTTGAATGCGTTAGACTATTGCTAAAAAGCGATACTTGGGACACATTTTGACTTAGGAGGATTTTGTGAATCTGGCACAGTTCTGAAAAACATGACCTATTTTAGTTTTATGAAAGGGTGCTTGGTTTGGAGAGCCAAGTCAGATGTAAAGTGTACACCACCACCAGAAATACTGAGAGTTACCTGCCACCGCCCCCAAGGCTCTTAAGATCAGCTACCACAACACTCATAATTATGTTAAATTGGTAACCCTTTCATAAAAGGGTTTCTCGTCAATGTTTGTGCCATTCAACAGGCCTAAGTCGCTTGATGGCTGACAGATGACATAAAAATAATTATCTCCGCTTAGTCTTTGCCAGTCTACTCAGTAATACATTCCAAGGAGATAAGTAATAATTAAAATAATAACGAATAACTTGCATCTTTTTGATACTACAGTATATTGTCGCATTTTATTCCTTCCACAGATCATTATGATGCTTCTACAAGATTTGTTGAAAAAAATAATTCATCATTTATAAAAATTCCTGCTGTATTATTTACATGTAAGGTGTGTTAAAACTCCTTTTAAACTTTATTCACCAGCTGAGTACAGACAGCTGTACTCCAGTGATCCTGGCTAGTTTCTCATAAAATATATGCTCTAATTCTAATGGGCCTGAAAAGTGATCATCCCCTGATGATCACTTGATTGTATGGATAACATAGAAAGCACATTGAAACACTTTATTCATATTTCAGTCTTTACTTCTTAAATAAAAAATAAATATCATTGTGCTATTTTCATATTTTCTTCTTTATGTAAACATACTCTATACACGGAAAATAAAAAGTGAGGCAGAACACAGAACAGTGAATTTTTTTTTTGTCATAAAAGTAGCAGTTGGATTATTTTGGATGTGTAGTAGTCGTCGCATTGTTTTGTTACTTTCGAACTAATTCAACCTGAAGTATCTGAGTGAGTGACTACCACAATAGTGCTAACTGAAAATTATTATCTTGTGCATTAAGACGTTATTACTCTAAAGATCTCAATTTACACATGTAGCTCTTAATAGTTTTCAAATGATGATAAAAATCATAAATTATCATTATTAGATAGGGAATTCCACTTTTAGAGCTGTTAGATTGAGACTTGCATCTTTAATTTTTTTTTTTCAGGAGAATGATTCATCTATAAGTATCACATTTGGATTAATACAATCAGGTATAGTTTTGAATCAGTGCATTGATGATTTTGAGGGCATACTTTGGGGTCGATTTGTTGTAATGGGCATCAATGGGGTGCACTTGGGCCAATAGATTCATTCTGTGCGTGCAAACTAATTTTCACTGTTTTAAAGGCTCTGTCACCTACCAGTAAAAGTTGGCCATGCAGTTTTTATTGCAGCTACAGCTGTATTTGATGGCAGAAAGAGGGGTGTTTCTGGTGCCTTAAACTATTAATGGAATTATTTGGATAACTGAAGGAAAAAACCCTACTCTGCTCTCCAGGTACGGCTGTTGGGCATGAACCCAATTCCCTTCATCATGTAACACAACCGGATTATCCCAAGCAAAAGCGTGGACATTGTGCACTCTTATAAATGAGTGTATCAGGAGCATTTTCATTTGACCCAGACGTAACTAATCAATGGCATTGATCAATGAAATCAATGAGTAATCAAAAGGTAATCGATGGATAATTAGTTAATTACTCATTGATTATTGCCGATTATCATTGAGTAATTGATTACTCATTGACGTCATTTGTCATCGATTAGTTACGTCTGGTTTGACAGAGTTCAGCGGCCAGCAGTTTTAAGTGAACTTTTTCTCGACCAAGGAAGAGAACAAACAGGCCACTGGTGAGATTATTAGGTTTCTTTAACCCTTAAATTCCCCAGTTGAGGGTAAGGTGCTTCATGTTAATTATTTCAAAGACAACTATTCTCTCAGCAAAAAGCACCACTTAGCATAACGGTGGGGCGGAGGAGTGGTGACCTATGCTTGAACACTTGAGGCTATTGGTAAAAAGCGATACTTGGGACACATTTTGACTAAGGAGGACTTTGTGAATCTGGCACAGTTCTGAAAAACATGACATACGCTATTTTAGTTTAAAGGTTGGAGAACTGAGACAGATGAACAGTGTACCCCACCATTAAAAATACTAAGAATTACCTGCCACCGCCCATAAAGCCCTTGAGATCAGCTACCACATGACTCATAATTTTGTGAAATTGGTAACCCTTTCATAAAAGGGTTTCTCGTCAATGTTTGTTCAAGTCAACAGGCCTAAGTTGCTTGATGGCTGACAGATGACATAAAAATAATTATCTCTGCTTAGTCTTTGCCAGTCTGCTCAGTGATAAATTGCAAGGAAAAAATAATTAAAATAATAACAAATAACTTGCATCTTTTTGATACTACAGTATATTATTGCATTTTATTCCTTCCACAGATCATTATGATGCTTCTACAAGATTTGTTGAAAAAAATAATTCATCATTTATAAAAATTCCTGCTGTATTACTTACATGTAAGGTACGTGTGTTAAAACTCCTTGTAAACTTTATTCACCTGCTGAGTACAGACAGCTGTACTCCAGTGATCCTGGCAAGTTTCTCATAAAATATATGCTCTAATTCTAATAGGCCTGAAAAGTGATTATCCCCTGATGATCATTTGATTGTACGGATAACACAGAAAGCACATTGAAACACTTTATTCATATTTCTGTCGTTACTTCTTAAATAAAAAATAAATATCATTGTGCTATTTTCATGTTTTCTTCTTTACAGTATGTAAACATACTTTATACATGGAAAATCAAAAGTGAGGCAGAACACAGAACAGTGAAGTTTTTGTCATAAAAGTAGCAGTTGGATTATTTTGGATGTGCAGTAGTTGTCACATTGTTTTGTTACTTGTGAACTAATTCAACCTGAAATATCTGAGTGAGTGACTACCACAATAGTGCTAACAGAAGATTATTGTCTTGTGTATTAAGACGTTGTTACTCTAAAGATCTCAATTTACACATGTAGCTCTAAATGGTTTTTAAATTATGATGAAAATCGTAAATTATCATAGGGAATTCCACTTTTAGAGCTGTTAGATTGAGACTTGCATCGTTCATTTTTTTTTTTCAGGAGAATGATTCATCTATAAGTATTACATTTGGATTAATACAATCAGGTATAGTTTTGAATCAGTGCATTGATGATGTTGAGGGCATACTTTGGGGTCGATTTGTTGTAATGGGCATCAATGGGGTGCACTTGGGCCAATAGATGCATTCTGTGCGTGCAAACTAATTTTCACTGTTTAAAGGCTCTGTCACCTACCAGTAAAAGTTGGCCATGCAGTTTTTATTGCAGCTACAGCTGTATTTGATGGCAGAAAGAGGGGTGTTTCTGGTGCCTTAAACTATTAATGGAATTATTTGGATAACTGAAGGAAAAAACCCTACTCTGCTCTCCAGGTACGGCTGTTGGGCATGAACCCAATTCCCTTCATCATGTAACACAACCGGATTATCCCAAGCAAAAGCGTGGACATTGTGCACTCTTATAAATGAGTGTATCAGGAGCATTTTCATTTGACCCAGACGTGACTAATCAATGGCATTGATCAATGAAATCAATGAGTAATCAAAAGGTAATCGATGGATAATTAGTTTATTACTCATTGATTATTGCCGATTATCATTGAGTAATCGATTACTCATTGACGTCATTGGTCATCGATTAGTTACGTCTGGCTTGACAGAGTTCAGCGGCCAGCAGTTTTAAGTGAACTTTTTCTCGACCAAGGAAGAGAACAAACAGGCCACTGGTGAGATTATTAGGTTTCTTTAACCCTTAAATTCCCCAGTTGAGGGTAAGGTGCTTCATGTTAATTATTTCAAAGACAACTATTCTCTCAGCAAAAAGCACCACTTAGCATAACGGTGGGGCGGAGGAGTGGTGACCTATGCTTGAACACTTGAGGCTATTGGTAAAAAGCGATACTTGGGACACATTTTGACTTAGGAGGACTTTGTGAATCTGGCACAGTTCTGAAAAACATGACATACGCTATTTTAGTTTAAAAAAGGGTGTTTGGGTTGGAGAACTGAGACAGATGAACAGTGTACCCCACCATTAAAAATACTAAGAATTACCTGCCACCGCCCATAAAGCCCTTGAGATCAGCTACCACATGACTCATAATTTTGTGAAATTGGTAACCCTTTCATAAAAGCGTTTCTCGTCAATGTTTGTGCCATTCAACAGGCCTAAATCAGATAATGCCCGACAGATGACATACAATGGCATAAAAAAAATAATAATTAGAAATAATAATAAATAACTTGCACCTTTTTGATACTATATTATCACCTTTTTTTCCTTCCACAGATCATTATGATGCTTATTCAAGATTTGTTGAAGAAGATTATTCGTCATTTATTAAAAGTCCCGCTACATTATCTACATTTAAGGTGTGTTTAAACTCCTTGTAAACGTTATTCACCTGTTGAGTACAGTGAACTGTACTCCAGTGATCCTGGCTAGTTTCTCGTAAAATAATTATATGCTCTAATTGTAATGGACCTGGAAAGTGATCATTCCCTGATGATCACTGTATTGTACAGATAACATAGAAAGCGCATTGAAACGCTCTAGTCATATTTCGTCTTTACTTCTTGAATAAAAAATAAATTTCATTGTGCTATGTTCATGTTTTTTGTTTATGTAAACATACTTTAATACACGGAAAATCAAAAGTAAGGCAGAACACAGAACAGTCAAGTTTTTATTACAAAAATAGCAGTTGGATTATTTTGGATGTGCAGTAGCCGTCACATTTTTTTTTCTTGTGAACTGAAGTGATGACGACTGTCCCAACTTGAAGTATCTGGGTGAGTTACTACCACGATAGTGCTAACTGAAGATGATTATCTTGTGTATTAAGAATTTATTATTCTAAAGATCTCAATTTATCTGATAATGTTTGTTGTTCAATTATAATGAAAATAATAAATTATCACGGGGAATTCCACTTCTAGACCTGTTAGATAGAGATTTCATCTTCAAATTTTTTTTCTTTTTTTCAGAAGAATGATTTATCGATGAAACTTGGATTACAATCAGGTATAGTTTTGACTCAGTGCATTGATGATGTTGAGTGCATAGTTGGGCGTCGATTCTTTGTAATAGGCATCAATGGGGTTCACTTGGGTCAATAGATGCATGTACTGTAAGTGCAAAGTACTGTTCACCATCTAAATGGTCTGCCACCTCCCCCTAACAATTTGCGATGCAGTTTTTATCACAGCTACAGCTGTTTTTGATGGCAGGAAAAGGGGCGTTTTCCCGTCATCGCGTAATATAAATGGATTATCCAACCTAAAAGCGTTGACATTGTGCACTCTTATGAGTGTATCAGGAGCATTTTATTTTGACAGAGCTTAGCAGTCTTGGTTTGCCAGGAAACTTTTTCTTGACCCAGGAGGACTTTAACTTATGATGGGTACACAAACGACATGCTGATGAGGTTGCGTTATTAAATTTTTTTTTTTTTTGGCCATTAAATTCCTCAGTCGAGGGTAAGGTGCTTTTGTGTTATTCATTTAAAGAAGTATCGTTTCAGCAAGAAGCGCCTCTTAGTATTACGGTGTGGTGGGAAAGAAGTGGCTTATGCTTGGGATACACTGTACAATTCTGAAAGAGCTTACTGAAAAATAATTTACTGAATAGTTTGCTCTAAACAAAAGGCTAAGGAGTACCTCCCTTGGGGCCCTTGAGAGCAGACCACAACACTCATAGGTAAAAATTGGTCACTCCTATATAAAATAGACTTAAGACATTCAGCAGGCCTAGGCCCCTTATTTTACTAGAGAACACGATGGCCAGCATACATGTGCATAAAAATAATTATCTCTTCCAGAGTTCGTCAATCGTCTTGGTAACAAATTTCCAGGAAAAAAGTAATAAAGTAATAATAAAAATTGTTATCTTTTTTATACATTATCATCTTGTTTTATTCCTTCTACAGATCGCACATATTCTTCAGGTGCCATTGAAAATGGTTTACCATTATCCATACAAAATCCTGATGTATCATCTAAGGTGTGTTACAACTCTCTGTAAACATTATTGACCGTTTGAGTACAAAGAGCTATACTGTAGTGATTCTTGCAAGTTTCTTTTTAAATATGCTCCTGGATTTGACGTTCAAACGTGCTGAACGTAATGCAGATGAGCAAAAGGTATTGTTTTTGCTAGTTTGGATTTGGTTCAGAACATGTTAAACCAGTTGAAAATTTCGACCGGGGTCTTGGGTATATTTTACGTTAGAATATCAATTTTTAATTGTTTAACACTGTGACAGAAATCCGACCACGTTCAAAAAGAGCCATGAAAATCAAAATCTTAGATTCCAGCCATTCTTTATGCAGTGATAGTAGCATGTGTATTGATAAGAAATATCATGAAGTTTGGCCAACAGCTCTTTTTTGTCACAAACGGCGGCAGGTTTGGAGACCGATAGTAATTAAGCGAGAACTATTTTGCATAAAAATGGCGAAAATAGGGCAAACTTGACATTGTTTCCCCAAGTAATGAGTTGGAGTTAGGATCTTTTCTTGGTTACATATCAGACAGGTATTGTATAGGTTAACAAATGATACTATTAACATCGTGCCGTCTCAAAGGGAAAAAAAAAGTTGGAGATCATAAAAGATCCCACCCTTTATAAGTCAATTTATGGAACTGATTTTTTTTCAATTTTCGACCTGTTGGTTCTCCTTGTTCCAGCTTTAAGTTTTCTTTTCTAGGTAGAGTTAGAGGATATAGACACAGCTACAAAAAACTGCCAAGATATCAATGGGCAATTTTAAAGTGTTGGCCTCATGGGCTGCTACTTCTATCCTCATCTAGGCCCTTTGAAGCTGTGGTTACGTGACTTATGTTTCACTTTAAAAATGTTATATTATGGGCTATAACTTTAAAAAGAATACAGACTTGGAAAGATTGTGACGAGCTGAGTAAAGTGGGTAAGTTTGAGACTCCCGAGTGAGTTTTGATGGCGTTCTGTGTATTGAAACAGTTTGCAGCGAGGGCCTTAAATTGCCGTTACAAAGACCAAGGGGCCTCAAAAGTGACCAGTTTGTTTATTTTGTCATGACCTTTCCACTTCTGTCGTTCTTTAAGTTGTACAAAATTAGATGAAAATAGTACCGAAAAGTAGGTCACATGACTTCCAGCTTGCGATCAGAATATCAGAACTGCAAATAGGGACTGGGCACAAGTTTAATTTTTAAGTTTAATTATATGAGAAAATTCTTTCCATCGAAAAAATGGTCACAACTAGTAATCTTACAGAGTTTTATGATGTTTTCCGTTGAAACTGTTTAAACATCTCAACCAAAACATACTAAATAATACTAATACATGTATTCTTTGGGTTTTTTTCAAATTCGTCACGATCCCAAAATTTCCCAAATATTTCTAAGTAGAATCCTTTTGCCTTGTATCTTTTGATGCCTTGTTTCTTAAATCTTAAGTTCAATTTCTTTAAGACTATCTGTAAGGTATCTTAAAATAAGCCCTTACCTGTACATCTACAAAACGCAAACCTACATTTAGCACTTTGCTTAATTGTTAATACATGTACAGCTATTCAGTACGTTTTCTTAAGCCTCATTGTGTGAAACTTTATGACGCTTAAAGCTGTCAGTGTCAATGTCAAGAGAGGAGCATATGTTTTTCCATTCGGCAATCCTGAATTTAAGCGCCAGTTTTCCATTTGTGGCTAACATGCATAAGTTGTAGGACTTGTACGTGATTGGATGCATAAGCTGAAGATTGCTGAATGCCGCTTCCTTCTTTCTTGAAATGTCGTCTTCGTGTTTCTCCATCAGTTCCTCATTCAAAAATTGTTCTACCTCCTCCTTACTGACGACAGTTGTAGCTAAAGAACCATGTTTTCTCTTCGTTGCTGCTAAGTGAGAGAAAATTATAGACCGCCACTTGTTGAGAACTGAGACAGTCGCCGTTATCATCTCTTTCTCTGCGCATTTCAGGCGCAACTTGCGTTAGTGATGCCTTGTTGCCTGTTTCCTCGCCAATCAGGAATCTATCATTAAGATATAATTTGACCTTTTCAGGAAACCGTGAGGAAGACTTCTGCTTTTTTAACACTTTGCCTATTGTGCTCTGCAAACATGCTTGTAGAATTTTTACTGAAAAGTGTCTTTGACAGTTCATAGCTTACCATATTGGCGTACTGGCGCTTGATGTGGTCAAATTGCAACTCCCTGTGCAAGTGACGAACGTGATTGCTGATGTCAAGATGTTTTTGAAGCCCTGCGTGTAATTCATAAGTGCAAATACAACCATCAGTAGGATAGTCAAAGGACACCCGTCCTTCGCTTTTTTTTCACAGTTGCGTCACCATTCTTCTCATCACTGCATTTGGAAATCACTGCCATTACGCCGGTGTCCAGACATTCACTTGAAAAAGCCTCCATTACGTTCAGTTTTGGAATGTTGAGTGATAGTGCAGCGTCACTTTTCAACCATTCTCCTTTGCCAACACCATACGCCTTCCAATAATGTTATAACCGCACAGGAAATGTTGTAAAGCTCGGAAGAGGAGCCTTCAATGCTAGATATCTTGACTGCGGTCCTACGCTATAACTCCTCTCTACAATTATAAATCTCGTTGATACTGCATGAATTACATTGAAGCATGTATGGGAAAGAATGTAACACATTATGACACCCTCTCTTCCGTAAAGACAAAAGAAAGTATACGCGTGTATTAACGGAAAAGTCCTTAAGCTGTAACAGTTCACGACTTAGGCACTTTGGCCAAAACATAGTCCTTGAGGTGTTTTGGGACTCAGCGGACCCGCTAAGATCTTCTTAGCTGTGGTGCTTCCACAGGAGCAGCAGGCGGATGAACTTTAGTCACACCTTGAGACGGAGCTTCGGTCACAGTTTGGGACGGCAGCTCATTGGTTTCAGACACGAGATCTTGAGGCTCTGGCTCGTTACGCAACTCATCTAGAGTGTCAGCTGCAGCAGGAGCAGATTCAAAAGTCCTCAATTCTGTTCCTTTGAAGAACTCCTTTGGGAAGTTCCACTTCATACGACCTTATGTCCAAACGCTTCTTAATCACAACTTTCTGCCATTCCTTCTTTTCAAACTGCCAAGGCTTAACTCTTACAGAATCGCCTTTCTCCAAAGGATGTAGGTCGTGGGCGCCTCTGTTGTTATAACCAGTGTGCTGTTGCTTAGGCGAAGCTTGATACAGGTCATATCTTCATCAGCAACAGACATCTTTAGCAAACCAGCAGACATTGGTAGAAGACTTCTTGTCTTTCTATAAGGAAGGCGCTGGGCTGACCTGAATTCCCGTAGGCGGTATGTTCCTGTGGTCAAGTAGAATAAGAAACGCATCTGAACCAGCCTTCTTGCATTTCACGAGAATCTTCTTTGCCTCTTTCATGGTACTTTTTGCTGTGCCATTGGACCAACTGTGATGAGCACGGCTAGTACGATGATCAAAGTCGTCCCACTCTTTTGAGAATTTCAGGAAATCGTGGACACAAACTGCGGTCCATAGTCGGTGACAAGCTGTTCTGGTATAGTGACTTGCAAAGTGGGCTTTTAGCTTCCTGATCACTCTGGCGATCAAGTTAAAAAAAATCGCTGAAATAGTCAGACGTCACCAGGTAGCTCTTTCCTTCTAACTCGATAAGGGCAACTGCAACTTACTACCAGGGCTTTTCTTGAATCCTGAGTGTTTCCTTGGTCTGGCCTCGCTCGTACTCCCTACAGGCTTCACAGGTCGACACATGATTCTTAATGTCACCTGTCATACCAGGCTAATGAAGGCACTCGTGCGCTGTATTAAGGTAACCATTAACTCCCAGGTGAGTTGTGAATCTTCCTGAATAGTTCACCTCTAGCAGCTTTTGGGACTGTCACTCTTTCTCCTTGGAAAATAAGCCCATCTTGAACGGTATTTCGTCTCTCATGGTGAAATACGGAGAGACAACAGATGGCAGGGCAGTCTTATCTTCAGGCCAGCCCTGCTGAATAACGGCCTTTAAAGCTTGAAGGGACTCCTCCTTCTCTGTCTCACGCTGGATCTGCAGAAGCCTCGCTTCAGGTATTGGTAAATAGTTCATCATGTTGATAGTTTCAAATTCCGACTCAACTTGTGTACACAAACTGTGAATGAAACTCCTTCTCAAGGTGTGACTAAAGTTCATCCGCCTGCTGCTCCTGTGGAAGCACCACAGCTAAGAAGATCTTAGCAGGTCTGCTGAGTCCCAAAACACCTCGAGTCTATGTTTTGGCCTAAGTGCCTAAGTCGTGAACTGTTACAGCTTAAGGATGCTCTGGAAAGTGTGTCTGTCAGGAACATTCTGTTCCCTCGCTTGTATCGGATTTCTAAGTCGTACTTCTGCAAATGGATCATCATTCCTTGCAATCTCTTAGGAGCGCAATGAAGCGCCTTCTTGACCAATAATTCTAAAGGCTTGTGATTAAGATTTACAGGTTTAATTAGAAGTTAGTGATTAGTTGTTACACTTTAGTCTCGCAAGGTTGGCTACGGTTTGCCGACCAACCATCGTTTGCTTAGGTTCTGGGCATCCAGAAGTTTATACTGCCTTTGTAATAATAATAATAATAATAATAATAATAATAATAATAACAACAATAATAATAATAATAATAACAGCAATAGTCAATAACATAAAATAGGTTCAAGATAGGAATTTTAACACAGGCTCTGTGAAGTGATATATAGTTTTAGTTTTATAGTTTTAGTAGTTTTGATTAATGTAGTTTTATTGGGAAAGCGATTACATTCCTTTTGGTAACATGGGTTACGTTGTGCGCCCCACGTAGCTATTTTATTAAGCATTCGTGCGTTTTGCACTGCCTCGTAATGTTTATTTGTTTATTAATTTATTAAGTTAGTTAGTTAGTTAGTTAGTTAGTTAGTTACATAGCTCTATTTCCAAATTGCCCAATAGCGCTTTACAACAGGTTTTTTACATACAAATTCAGAAATTATCTTGCTAATTTAAGAATAACAACCAGCTAATTACTAATTTATTATCAGATAAACCAAAGTTAAAATATTTAACTGGGTCTTAGTAGAGAAAACTGGAAAAAACAATTTGAATAACAATGCTCTTTTATATTCTTTTCATATAAGTCATTGCCCAAGGAGTTTTTCTTTTTTCGTCAGAGTTCTCATGTTTAATGATGTGGAAATTACGCCATAATTTCCGAATGACGGACATCGACTTGGATTTCTGATTTCGCCAAACTTGAAAGAACTACCAAAATTGAGCGAAAGTATTAAAGCCAGTAGAAAAACAAATTTAAATTGTCCATTAAAACAAATACATCGATTTTTTATCATCATCATCAGCATCTTCGTTATTTTTTTCAAAATTCCATGAGCTTTAGTAGCGTCTGTTCAAGTGTGCTAGTTCATGAGATAGTTCCCACAGAATCGGCTGGACAGAAATTGGTGAACCATTGACAGGAAAAAAATTTTCATTTGTTCGTTTTTCTTTTTGTTTTGTTTGTTTGTTTGTTTCTTTGTTTTTTCAAATTTGATGAAAATGATGTAAAGCAGAGTGTAGCTCTTCTAGCCCTAGAAGATCGAAGTAACCTTCTTGAAAATTTTATTTCAGCAGATAGGTCTTCCTGTTATGGATGTTATACCTCCACCACCCGAAGCTTTACGAGTTTCACCGTCAGGTATATATTGATAAAGAGTCGTGCTTAATTTTCATTTTCAGAAGCTGTCATTTCAACAAGAAGCAGTGTTTTCTCAAGTAGTTTGAGGACGGTGCCTTCTAATACCGAAGTATTTTTGTGCGGTTTATGACTATGTGGGAAAAGCAGATCTTAGCAACGGCTATTGAAATCCAAAAAGAAAATTGGGGGTAACCACGCATTTTTCAGAGATAATTGAGCAACAATATGTCTAAAAAGCGCCAAAATAAAGAGCAATGTATGGCAGTTTTTCCTAAATCAAAGCTTAATTATCTCTGAAAAATGCATGGTTACCCCCAATTTTCTTTTGGGATACCAAGAGCACTTGTAACGTTCTGCTTTCTTCACATAGTTTTAAACCGCACAAAAATATCCCTGTATTAATAGGCACCGTCCTTAAGGCCATTGTAAGGAGGGTTTACTCGAGTCAACTTTGCAAAGCGAATGACTCTGAATCAAAATTGGGTAGACAGGAAGGTCTTATCAAAGTAAGCTGAATTTTAGATCACGTGACACGAGACTGGATCGTTTTCTTAATCGTTTCCCCATAAAAAGCAATATTTGATGACTTGCCGACAGTACACAAGGAAAGATCAAACAAAAACGCAGATTAAATATGTCCGGCCCTTAACATTCAGAATAATATAACCGTCCAATGTTCCTTAAAAATAATTTGTGAGCCCTCTATCAGTCCAAAATTCAATCTTTGATTGTTATAACTCCAATTTAAAACTTGAGGACAATCATCCCAAACTCGGAGTGTTGCTAATTTACTTAACTTTATAATGAAAGTTCGCGGCAAATGGTCGATTAACATTTTTTTCCTAATTTATTGATCACATGATTTGTCACGTGATCAAATTTATGCATTAAGGCAGGGAAGACATAAGGGTTTTTTATTTATTTATTTATTTAATTTTGCTCTAAGGAGTTAAGCCGAAAATGTTTTGGGTCATTCATATTTTCGGCACACCCTTCAGACCGTGGCCTTGAACTGCTTTAGGTGTTGTTTTTGTCATGGTACGAAATTGCCCTATGACGTGCAAGAAAAATACATATAATGACAATATTATCAATGCCAATATGTGTTTTACTTTGCTTAATAATTCATATCAAATTTACTTTATGAGATGGTATTAAACCCATCAGTCACGATAAGAAACCATGATGCACACGCTTCCACCGAAAAAGCTAGATTATCGCTGTTTAAAAGGGAAGTATCATGAGGTTTTTGACCTCTTTTGTTCAAAAAGGTGAAAAAAGACCTTCACTTTGCTACAAAATAATTCTAGAACAACGAGAGTAGAGAAATCAACCCAATTCTTGAAAGAAACAACTCGTACTCTGTTTTAGCGCAGTTTTGGCACAAAAATGCGAAAACTTGAAAAGCACTAGCCTAACATTTTTCAAGTTTTAATCCATTCTGACCTACTCTTTCTCTGGCCAGGGGCACTAATCGACAGTTTTATTACACTGGGATGATAATTTATAACAAAACTAGACAATTATTTTTTGTTTCTGTTGTCAGACAAACATTTTTGGGTTTTGAAATGACATAAAGTTTTCATGATACTTCCCCTTTAAGTTAAATGCTGCCGAAAAATTTATCAGCCATTTTTTGTTATTCTATGGCCACAGGTATGCTTCCCATCATGAAAAACCCAACCGGTGAGAAAATTGGAAAGGCGTCTGGCATTGTAATTGGAAGGCGTGGTGGTGTGGTTTATAAGGATGGTGTTAAACTAGTGTTTCCTCCTAAAGCTGTCAACGTTCCTCTGCACATAAAAATAACATTGGAGAACCCTTCCAGGTACTATGGCCTAAATGATGTCACCTTTTGTGCGCCGATGATTAATCTTAGTCCCAATGGCCATTTCTTCGAAAAACCTGTCACTTTGACATTTGATCTAAATACCAAGGATTTCAAGTGCGACAGTCTTGTCATATTACATGGTAAAGAAAATAAAGACGGAAATATCCATTGGGAAGACATCACTCATACTTCAGAGATTGATATGAAAAAAGCGAAAGTATCCACTAAAGTTAAGGGATTCTCACTTTTCACGGCTTTGTTCAAGCCGACCTTGATCCGAGCCAAAGGCTTTCTTGCGAGATTAAACATAATGGAATTCAACTACACAATGGCAGCGTTACTGAACGTGAACTCTAATGAGCTTGCCTTACTATTTGTAAGTCGAGACGTTTACAGTGGAGAGTTCTACAGAGAGTCTGAGACGTCTGCTCTGGTGCAACTAAAAGCCGAAGGGTTCAGGGAGATACCGGTACGTTCCCTTGATGAACATGGAGAAAGACGCATTTACAATCATGAAAACCTCAAGATTTCCGTTCGTCTCGGAGAAGACTACAAACTCGCCAACGGTCATGACAATCACAGCTTCGCTGTAGAATCCTATGTTTGGTGGAGTACAGGGCATGTCATCAAACTTTCACTGGAGGCCACAAAAGATGTCAGAATTCTCTGTGGGAAAATCTCTGTGGAACGAAAGGATGGGCACAGCAGCGAGAGATATGTCTGCGAATTAGGTGACTTAGATAGCTAATACAATTAGCATAATATATTAATGGTGATGATGACGAAGATGAGTATGGGAAGGATTACATAGCCGTGTTGGCTCGGATAGCCGAGATGAGTTTCAGCTTGGCGTAACATGAAGCGAGCCAGGCCGGGGCTCGGTAAACTTAGAAGTCGCATTGTGAAAAATGGAACAACAAAGAGAATTGATTAAATGGCCTTACGTTTTCGAATTCATCTATTTTGAGATCCAGGGCTAGCCGGGTGGGTCCGGTTCTCGAGTAATCGCAATTTTGAGTTTTATTGTTTAACAGACTTGCCGAGTGCTTGAGAAACTGAGCCAGGCTCATGCGATAGGCGCCGAACAACAACACTTGACGATTTCTCGGCACTTGTGCTGCTGGTGTGACTGGTTGGGATGTTTTACACAGCACAGTAAAACTGAGGACTTTTCAAATCCTTGGTTTTGAATAAGTCCCAGTTTCTTAAACAAGGACCCCGTTTATGTTTCTCAATAAGACAAACGAGGCGCCACCAGGATGGTATCCACTGCCTGTTGAGGCCGATCTGTTATTTGATTATTATAAAAGCATTGGTTTAGCTTTTCCAACTTGCAAAATAGTCCTACCTGGTCGACGTACCTTGTGAGTTTGAATAACAGAGCCCAGCTGTTCAAAGACTGAATGGTTATCCAGTGCATAAATCTTTATTCTTGCCAAGGATTTATGCTCTAAAAGTTTCTTTTTCCCTTTAAAGTTAATTTATTCTTGAGCAGCCTATGCCATCTTAACCACATACAGGAATAAGGACCTTTAGGATATTTCAGTGAGCACATTAATAATTTTTGTGCTTACGTTTGTACTGTTTGGTTGCAGGTTTGCATGGTTATGTGAAGTCCCTATTGGGTGTAGAGGGAGCCATCTTTAACGTCATACCCCTTGCTCAAGCGCTTGTTGTTCCCACTGAGGCCATGGACCAAGCCATAAAATCATACTACGACGATGACCAACAACTAGACGTGATTTTGAACTACTGGTCAAAGGAGAAAGATGTGCCAGAAAACCTTGCTGCTCTCAGGAAAACAGTGGAGGGTGTAAAACAAGGTTAGTTGCCAGAAATGTTTCTCTTTTTCACGGAAGTTTCGTCGGATATTGGGAAGTTGTCAGCTTTATAGGTAACGCTAATAACTGTTTTATTAGGCAAGACACTCGTGAAACTCCACAACCTGTAATAGCTGTCATCAGTGAAAGGCTTTTGGACAACTGACGTAATTCTAAATGATGCGCTGCCTTCACAACCACGGAACATTATAGGACCCTAATTAATTTCAGTAGAAATCGATGGAAACCGCCAGCACTTGCATATGGGAGGCCCAAACTTGAAAACCAGCTGTGATTTGACATAATGATACATGCCAAAATGAGGCAGACTACCCCGCTAATTAATTCCGTGCCAAATAATTTTTTAATGTTGTTGCCCTTTTGTTCACTCAGAGAGTATTACAACTGTATATCAATGCATAGATCATCTACATCTTTTTTTTTTGTTCTTAAGACTATCACCATATGCTGTCTTCTGCTGCTTCGTACTGTAATGACATTTTCCCTTTTGCTAGATTGCAGAGTGACCCAAAGAGGGCAGATGCATGTCAAGAACTTGACATCCGCCGCCGCCGAGATCTTGAACGTAGAACAAGGCAATGTTGATTCGATGCAGGATGACTCCAGCACAGTCCATACTCTTTGCAACACGGTGCTTACTGATTCTCGCATCGAGCTGGAGAAATCTGCCCAAGGCGTGGAAAGAGCAGCTTCATACACAAACCACGTTGTTTATCTGGAGAGGCATGGATTGGTAGCGGAACACGTTGCTAAATGTTGCCAACAGATATCTGAGTCGTCTTCTGCAGAAAGCATCAGCAAAGCATTCCTGGTCATTGTTCCTGACCTAATTCAAAGCATAAAGAAAGTCTTCGCTACCAAGAAGAATTCAAAAGAGCAAAATGGCTTGAGAGGCCTGCGTGACCAAACAGTGGATGATTATGTGTCTAAAGTAAGAGCTGCTGAAAAAGAGAACGAAGTCTTTAAGCTTTTCTCTGTGGTGTCCGAAGTTCTTGAGCAGTTGTGTCTGGAGAATTGCGGCAATCAATCCACCGCAGAAATACAGATGTGGGGAAAAAGTCTGGCGATTCTTTCCATGCTGGAGTACCTAAAACCCTTCTTTCAAAATTGTCCAGAACATGTTAGGTTGTATAAGAGGTTACAACTGCTTTCGGGGAAGATGAAGGACATCATAACAGGTTTGCCACAGTTGGCCGCTGAGGTGTTGATGCGTGATTTAGCCAACGTTTCAATGAGCCTAATCCATTTTGCCAAGTTTGAGCCTTCAAATCTAGTGCGATTTGAATTTACTGACTCAGTTGGTTCTCTCGTGGACTGTAACAGAGCGAATTTAGAGTACGACGCACACCAGAACACATTCTCTCAGGAGTTCCACTTCAAGAAAGATTCTGAGGACGAACTCCAATTACATGCTGTTGCATACGTGCACATCGATGGACAAGTTCGCAAAGTGGGAGCAACACAGAAGGAGGCACTTTCAGAACAGCTGCTCGTTCTGAAAAGAGATCTGAGTGAAGACGTTCTAGACCCGACGCAGTCAGAAGTCACCCAGTGTCATCTTCCACTGCGTACACTTCCTGTTACGGGAGAAAAGGTTGTGAGTCTCCGTCTAGTTTACAAATGGGGATCTGAAGCGATCGTTGTTGACAGCAACGATTTTGAAGCTCTGACTGACTACTCTGTGCAAGGTGCCAGAATACCAGCAGTACAACTTGTTGGTAAGACAATTTTACTTCTTCACCTCACCTGATGTTCAGGGGCACCCAACGAATCATTTTGATTCGATAGATATCTGTTTGGATGACCTTGGTTGTCTCGCAAATTTGGGTTTAGTCGTAAATAACATCAGAAGCTTTCATGGGTCCACAGTCAGCTCTAACTTTTGTTAGACTGGAATATTAAATGGCTGTATCGCTAAGAACCCCATATTCCAAATCGGTCACGAAATGGATTTGCTTCAAATTTTGCACGTGAACTACACTTGTCCAATTACTTTCGTTTGGGCCGTAACCGCTTTCCTCCTCAGTTTCCTTTGGGGGTGGGGGGGGGGGGGTCCCTTAGCGTGCCAAAATTGAGTTTTTGTGTGAAAAGCAGCAAAATTTTAACAACTTTGGAAACTTCTCACAACAATGAAAATTTGATTCAAGGCCAAATACCACGATTGGTTAACAAGCACAAGTCTTTCTTATACGAAAATTTCACAGCTTATAAAAAAGCAGAAAAAGTAGGTGTACAAAAACACTTGTAAACCAAAAGTGAGACTTCCCAAAGCAATACCGTGTAGTTATGGCAGCCAAAGTACTTGGTTTTACTCATAAAATAAAATTGTGCAGTAGGGCGGTCTCAAGACCCCGGCGTGCGCTTCCAAATACCCGTATTTGGCATGTTATTATGCAAATTGGGAGCCTCATTTTTTTGCGTGAAACTTACAAGATAATATGACTCGAGAAATTCCCCAACATACCAAAAACACAGAAAAAGTTTCGAAATATAGTATACTGCAACTGTACACTGTATGTAATTTTTTTTTTCTTTAGTCGAGCGTTTTTAACATGAGCCCTTGGCTTGGGAGACTGGGCGAGCATTCCCCGTGTTTCGACGTTTAATAAAGTTATACCATTTGTTGGTACTCATACGTAAATAGATTTAATGACCAATGGTGATATTTAACTATGCAAAATTCACGGAAAACTTGACTGTCATATAGATCATGATAGATGTGTCTCGATGATCGCTAAGTTTGCTCCTGTGGTAAATTTATGCACCGTCTTGATCTGAAGCTTCTAATTTGAGAGCAAAGCAATAAGGCAAAATCAGGACATAGCAGCCATATTATGCAAACTAATTTTAATAAATCTTAGCGTGTTGAAAATGACAGAAATTAACAAATGGTATTTTGCTATATTTCAATAGGTCCCATTACCTTGCCTGTGCGTTCATCCTCGATTCAAAGAAGATCCACAGGGTTTAGAGCTCATCAAGGGAGCGTTAATACACTTGGTGTGTTGAAAAGTCGTAAGGGGTTGCAGTTTTTGTCTCGCCAGTTTGAAAACCAAAATTACCTCCTTTAAAATTTGATTATTTGTTTATTTGATAGGCTTCGAACCCAGACGTCCTAGCAAGAGAGGCTCTCCATTCCCTCCTTCTCAGGAAGATCCCAAGCGAAGCAAACTTGTGAAAGGTAAGGGCTTTAAGACACAGAATAAATCCAGTGCTGCACAGCCTAAACAAAGTATATTACAATTTTTTATGCAATATTTCGACACTCGTGCACTAGTGATTCATTTGTTCGTTGCTTCTTTCGTTCGTTCATTGGTTCATTAATTGTTTGTTTGCTTGTTTTTATTATATTTTGTATTTGCTATTTCAATCAACCTTCAACCAACTCATCAATCAATCAATCAACCAATCCAGAATTGATCATCCGGTTATTTACTTGCTCTTTCATTTCATGTATCTCTTTGCTTGTAGATTTCCTCTTTCCTGTCCTAATTATTAGACATTAAAATTTTCTACATTGGGTTATTCCAGAAAAAATCCACACCCCCCCCCCCCCGACAGATGGGGTCGTTTTTTAACCCCCCCTCTCACCTGGATTTCCTGAAGCACAAGACCCCCCTCCTGTCTGGATTTCCAAAACAAAAGACCCCTCCTCCCGCCTGGATTTCCGGAAAAAAAATATTAGGCTTAAATTTAATTTATTTTTAATATAAAATACGCACAACCACGTCTAGAAGATGTTCTTTTTTAATTTCTAAAGCTTCTGCTAATATTAAAAACTCTATCGCATGGAACTAAAAAAAGAAAGGAGCAACAATGTGAAAAAGCAAACGAGGTCATCCTTTGTTCCCAATGGACAACACCCATGGAATCTTAAAACGGCACGCAGAAAACGCACTGGCTGCTTGTTCAACTGTGCTACGGACGATGGGACTTCAGAGAGGTTACCACTGTATATGTTGCAGGAACCCGTCCAAGAACTTTCTCCTTCTGTTGCTTTCGCAATAACTTACGTTTCCAAAAGTTTTTTCGAGGTACAGATGGCTACAAGTTCCTCTCGAGTATTTTCGACGAAGAGGGAATGTTTGGAGCAAAATTCTTTGGAATTATCTTCTTCAGCTAATAGCTCTGCATCCTTGCTTGCACAAGTAAAAAATTCTTCCGCCTGACGCGGTGGAATCCACGCTAAGAATGCAATGGCGGACGTGAAATTACACAACGGTGGCGCGCTGGGTCTGGTACGAGTAGAAATGTGTCAGGCATTTCAAACTCTTCGTTGCAACAATGTTGCGATGGCTCGTTCTTTACTATCTTGTTGTTCGCGTTTTCTGATATAAAAGGACCTGCGAAGGAACTTAGATTATCATTTATTTTAGGTGAGAAATATGTGAACAAAATATCTATTACTTTCAGGGTCTGAGAGCGCTGAAGTGTCACCGAACTAAACGTTCGAATCGCGTGAACTATCGGTCGAAATGACTCCTGCAGAAGACTTTCTTAAGTTCAACCCCCCCTCCCGCCTGGATTTCTAGAGTCTTTGACCCCCCTCCGGTGAGAATTTCCAGAATCCCATCCGCCGGGGAGGTGTGGATTTTTTCTGGAATAACCCATTCGTGTTAAAGTATTATAAGAATAAGGATAGCAAGGAAATGTACCTCAATCTTCTCTTTACAGTTAAAGTGCATATGAACTAAAAAAATTTTTTCATGAATTGGTAGGTGGTTATACCCTTTTTCCGAAACGCACAAAAAGGATAGTGCTAAAGAGGTAAAAAAAACCATGTTTTGGCTGCTCAAAATGACTTAAAATGCCCAAAGTGGTGTCTCTGGAGACTGGTAACGAGTTTAGCTCTGATGACGTAGCCAGTGGTTTCACAGCTCTGTTCACGCTTTGTTTTCTGCTATCGCATGCTCGAAAATATCTTTGCGTGCTCAGTTCAGACCACGATAAAGTGAATGCTTTACAGCTTTTGAAAACATGTCTGAAAGTGATGGTAAGCTGTCCTCTGCTGAGTCCGTTTCGAGCCAAGAAACATCAAACAGCACCAAGTCATCCGATGAAATGGAGGTAGTCGGACATGTGGAACCCTACGCGGTAGAGCCGCTTGCTCACAGTAGTGATGAGGAGGAAGACACCGAGGAGGATCAAGATGGTCTTTCCCCCGCCGTTCTGTAACTGTGAATGAATGGTAAGCACCTTTCTATTGTTTGTGACGAGTATTATTGTCACTGTTGCTTCATCGTTCCGTGCTTTTGTTTGGCTTTATGTTGAAGGTACACATGTGGAGATTGTGCCGTAGAAAACCTCTCAGACGCCCTTGAATTTAGATGCTGCAGGAAAATCGCACAGGCCAGCCAGAAACTGATGTTCGATGGCAATATTGAGCGCATTAACTGTATTACGAAACATGACGACTTTGCTGCCATGACAGACAGATCAGTTCTATTACAAGTGGCTCCACTTCTGACAGATCGCAACGGAAAAGGATACCGTCGGCGCAGTGGACAAACTTTAAATCAGTAAGTTGAATAAATATGTTTTGAGGACTTTCTGAATTTTTACTTTATGTATAATTAATGTAAGGGGCTGCAGTGTTCCAGATAACAGAGGGGTCTCAGGTCAAAAACCCGAGAGGCCTGGCTTCCTGACCCAACAAAATGAATGGCAAACTTAAGAAGATTTAGAGAGAACCAGAGCTATTGACCCCTCAACATTCTTCATTGACTCTCTGATTTTGAAAGTTATCTGGAACACTGGGCTGTGTGGAAATCTTGCCAAACTATTGTTCCGCAAAGAAAATTGATAGTGCCATGGAACGCTGTCATTGACTTACCTATTCTCTCCTTTATCAGGTTTTTGAGAGCAGTGTCATACAGATGACTTGTGCGATGGATCTGTGGCTATTTAGGGTGGGACAACACAAGACCTCTTCCAGCCTGTGTTTACAGTAACATAAGGCAGCAATTTCCATCTGCTCATTCACAGTGTTATCAGTCAGCAGCACAGCACAGCTAGTGCAATAAAGTTATTTTTTTTAATGAAATAGATGTATATTGTTTCTATTTGTGACAATCATTTCTTCAGTTATCGATAATTACACTCAAACCTCAAGTTTCCTAGATTCAATTTTTGTAAATATTATTTTAATGACTATGATTTGCTTGCCTATGTTTCCCCCATAATGGGGAAATTTGCCCAACATCTAAAATCTATTTCTTGTATTATGTGAACTCTGTAACCAAGGGTGAATGAAATGGCATCTTCGAATCAAGTTTGAGAAATACTTGTGTATTAGGCTGTAACCTAGCATGTGATGGTGCATTTTATTCCTAGTTGTCATGGAATAACAGTATCAGGGTATTTCAATTCGCTGTTTATACATACCGGTATGTAAATGTGTGATTTCATTCAACCCTGTTATATGTCCCATATATCACAGAATATTTTAGCTTGATTGCATGGAACTTTAACAAAATTTGACATTCACAGCTCTGAAGGTCCACGGCATTAAATTTTACTGTAATGCGGAAGATTTTAACCACCTGATGTTTATAATAAAAGTGTATTTCACTGGGTGTTTTATTTCATCTGCATCGGTCCACTACTAATAACACTTTCCATAAATGGCTTCAATGTTGGATAATGATAAAAACTGTTCGTAACAGGGAATCTGTGCCCCAACTTTTTGCTTCACTGATGTTGTTGTGATCTGCAGACACTTGCATCATGCTCCAGTATTGGCTGGCTGCATTTGCGGCATTTAGGAGGCTGTCTGGTTCTCTTTGTGGGTGCTGGCACTGTACTGGAGGTTGCCTGCAATGCATCCTGCTCTTCAGCTGCACAAATAGAGAAATGCACACATGCAGTAATTTATCTCAGAATCCTCACCCTGAGTTATTTCGTATATCAATCCCTAATCAACTCACATTCAACTGTAAGAAATGAAACTGCAATCAGTTTAATACCCCAACCATACCACTTGCTACCGCAAATGTTCACACAGTGCTACAAAAAGCTATTTTTCAAAAGTTAAGTTTTTTATTCTTTATGTATTTAAAACATTACTCTTGTGGTAAATAGTTCCAGACCTCAGAAGAAAAGCACACCATTTCAATTGCTGCAGCTGTGTTTCTTATGATGAGTGGTCATCATTTGTCCATAGAAAACAGAGCTGTAGCAATAAAAGCAATGTATTATTTCAGAAATCTGGAATTACTAACCACAAGAGTAATTATCGCTCCTGAAAGGTTGAGCGCTCTTCAAAAACAATTCTTTAATTCAATTCTATTAAAACATTGCATCATGGCATCTAACAAAAGAATTCAACACTTTACCTGCAGGGTAGAGTTTTACTCCATCGCGTTCCTTTCTTGCTTGTAATGAGTTACTGCTTCAGATTTGTTCAGACGATCTGGGAATTGTGAGTTGTGTGGCTTGGGTACTTTGCCACTATACTTTTCAGATACACTGTTAAGCTCTTCTCTACTCAGGTTTAGAAAAACTTTTCGGATTTCATCAACATACCCTATTCAGAAAAAAAAGAAGAAAAGATTGCACTAATAATAATAATAATAATAATAATAATAATAATAATAAATATGAAAATTCTTTATTAAAATATTCCACACAAATTGCTATTTACAAGTTAAAAGTATATAAAAAAGAGCTATTAAAAAGCTATTCACATTTCATTTCGATTAAAAAAAGATATTTTTAAGCAACAATGTTTTAATAATAATAATAATAATAATAATAATAATAATAATCTTGAGTAATTTTAAAGTCACGACGTTTCGACCTCTCCGAGGTCATTTTCAAGTACGAGTAAAAAATAAAACCTTAGCATAAATATCATCATCATCATCATTTGGTCCTTTTCCCTTTAAGGGAAATGGGGCCTTGCGTTCTTTCTCTCCAAGTGTCACGGTTTCTGGCACAGTTACTTGCTTCCGTCCATCCATTGAACCCAAGTTCTCCTCTTTCCTTCTCAACTGTTCTTCTCCATGTCTCTCTGGGTCTACCTCTCCTACGTTTTCCTTCTGGTGTCCAGGTTAGAGCTATTCTTGGGTTCTCATTTGCCTTCATCCTTAGTATATGTCCGATCATTTTCCAGCGTCTTCGCTTTATCTGATGGGAGATCTCCTCCATATTCGTCTTTGATCTTATCTCTTCATTGGATACTTTCATGGGCCAGTAAATTTTCAGAATGCGTCGTATGCTCTTGTGGAGGAAGACATTAAGCTTGTTCTCGTCGCTTTTGATTATTCGCCAAGTTTTGCAACCATAGAGTAGGACAGCCAATACATTGGATCTAAAAATCTTCAACTTGGTGTTAATGCTGAGTTGGCTGTTCCTCCAGATGTTCTTTAAGTTGCAGAAGGCTGCTTGAGCTTTCCCTAGCCTGGCGCTTATATCTTCACCTGCACCACCAGTTGATGTTACTGTGGCACCAAGATAAACAAACTTCTCAACCTCTTCGATGCCACTTCCTTCCAGATGGATCTTTAATCCAGGATTGACATTCCATTTCATTACCACTGTTTTTTTCCAGGTTAATCTTCAGCCCAGTCTTCTTCCCGTTTGTGTTAAGATTTTCTAGCTTCGTTTGCATGTCCACTATCCTGCTTGCAACAAGAGCCACATCATCAGCAAAGTCTAAATCCTCTAACTTGCCCGTGAATTGCCATCTTATTCCAGTTTGCCTTCCTTCAAGAGTCCTTCTCATGACCCAATCAATCACAAGAAGAAAGAGAAAACCAGACATGCAACAGCCCTGTTTCACCCCTGTCCTTACATCAAACCAGTCGTAACTTCCAGAACCATCTACAACAGTACATTTGCTCTGTTCATACATTGCCTTTACCATCGTGATCAATTTTGATGGAATACCGTACTCTCCCATTATTCCCCATAAAATACCTCTGTCAATGCTATCAAAAGCTTTCTCAAAATCCACAAAACAAACATACAAGTTGGCATTCCATTCAATTACTTGTTCAATGATGTTTCTCAGAATGAATATCTGTTCAACTGTCCCCCTTCCTCTCCTAAACCCTGCCTGTTCTTGTCTAAGTCTGGTGTCAACAGCATCCCTAATTCTTGTGATAATCACTTTGCCTAATACTTTTGCGGCCACAGGTAGCAGTGTTATTCCTCTCCAGTTCCCACATTCCATGAGATTTCCCTTCTTGGGGAGGCGAGTGATCAGCCCACATCTCCAGTCATTAGGTACTCTTTCACTTTCCCAGATCTTCAAAAGCAATTCGTACAACACAGTTACTGTAGTTTTCAATATCTGCCTTCATTAGTTCTGTTGTCACGCCATCAACACCACCAGCCTTTCCATTCTTCAGTTGTTGTATAGCTGTCCTGATTTCTGCATGTGTAGCGGAACCCGTTTCAATTTCGAGTGTTTCATAAGCTTCACTCTCCACTTCTGATCGCGTGGGGGGAGGTCTATTCAGAACCTCAGCAAAATGCTCCTCCCACCTTTTCTTTACCTCTTCCTCTTTTGTTAGTAGAATGCCTTCTTTACTCCTTATGGAGTCTGTTCTTCTATTTGGTTTGTTGCAAAGCTGTCTTGTAGCATCAAACACCGCCTTCATATTGCCCGTTTTGGCTGCTTTCTCTGCGTCACTAGCAATCTGGTCAATCCAATTTCTCCTATCTCTCCTTAGTTGCTTTTTTACTTCTTTGTCTTTAGCTTGGAATTCCTCTCTGTATGTTGCTTTTAGTCTCTCTGACCTGGTTGAATCCACTTTAGCTTTACAAGATCTTCTTTCGTCAGTTTTCTTCCAACTTGCAGCGCTTATCCAGGGCTTACTCTGTTTTTTCCTGTATCCTAGAACCTCCTCAGCTGTTTTCTTATAACTTTCCTTTATATTAGTCCATCAAGTCTCTATGTCTCACTCATTGCCTTCTGCACTTTCATCAGCTAAACAGCTAAATCTGTTCCTCAACTTAATGTGAAACTGCTGCCTTACTTCCGGTATTATCAGTTTGGCTGTGTCATATCTCCTTGAATTCCTTGTATTTCTAACTATCCCACGCAAACGAAGTCGTACAGTTGTGATAACTAGGTTGTGGTCACTTCCACAGTCTGCGCCTCTATAAGATCTCGTATCCCTCACTGATCTCTTGAATTTGCCGTTCACTGCCACATGATCAATTTGATTTCTAGCCTTCCCATTAGGAGCAGTCCAAGTGTATTTGTGGATGTTCTTGAGTGGGAACATTGTTGACACAATAGCTAAGTTGTTAGCTGCGCAAAAGGAGACAAAATGGACACTTTCTTCTGACCGCTCATCATAAATATATTCATGCAATAAAAATCGGTAAGAATGTCATGAACGCTAAAATGTGGCAAAAATGTCCATGATAAGTATTAATAAAGTTAAAAAGAAAAAGAACATTAAACAATGAAGCAATAATGAGGCTTGTAAAGAACTGGTCTAAACAAATAATTTAGCGCGGATGGAATCACACTGTTTGTTTAGTGATGGTTTCAGTTCTTTGATGTTTGTTCTTTCTGATGGAAGAAGAATGTCCTTGCAGTAAACACCGACAGACCAAAGTGTTTGAACACCAACAAGATTTTGCTTATGGATGCTCCAGCCATGAGTATACTGAAGCTGAGAAGGACATTCCCAGCTGGGTACCTTCCATTGAACATCATGGGTTGAGACCTCCAGGTGTATGGCTTTTCGTTGCAGCTCTGGCAGTACTGCTTCACAATTACCATTGTTCCTCTCTGGGTCATGGTCACTCTTGGATTGCTTTCTTTGCACTTGAAGCAGAACATGGAAAACAGCCCAAGGAGATTTGTGAAGAACACTATAATTTCGGGTTCCTCATAACTCGAGGTACCAGGATCAATCCTGAAATATATATCGCACATAATTTGGCATTTTAATTTAATATAACATTATTACCTGTTCTTCTTACTGTTTAGACCTAATGTAAACCATTGATGCGAACTCAAAACTGTTGCCCATTGAAAAGGAACTTAGAACAAGTGATCCATACACTGTAGCAGGTATATCGCCAAAATCTCTGGCATGACTTCTTATTTGGATGGTTTCACAATATATTTGTATTTATCTTTGCCCCTCAGAGGCAAAAAATACATGAAAGCCTTCTGAAAAATATATAGTTCACGTCATATTATTTCACCCATACACCATAAAAAAGAAAAACCTTGCGTAATTATATCTGGGTATATAATTAATTGCCTCACCTTACAGTGTTGCTTGAATCAATGCCATCACACTCTTCCTCACTTTGCGAAGAATAACCTTCTGTTGACGGCGCACTGTCTTTATGTGGGGCTCAGTCAGTCTCCTCTGTTTTCCCAACATCATCCTCATCAGTCTCCAGTACAGGTATATCCCCACCAATGTGCTCTGCAGTGTCAGACTCTGAATCTGAGTCCTAATTCCATAACACCGAAAAAAAAAGAGATGACACTTATAAACAAAAAGAACAAGCTAGTCTGCTAGTTGATTAAATTCCTTCTTATTTATTACAATCATGGAATTTTATCTATCACACCACATTGCTCATTGCATAGCATATGAGCAGGCTTTGTGCAGAGAAAGAAAGATGGAAAGAAAGGGTTCTTTTCCTCCTTCCTTGCCTCACAAATTTTAGCCTGCTTGCAGCTACAGGCTAATAGGAGAATCTCTGCTAACGTCATTGTTTACATTTTGCCTCATTAGCATAAACCTTAAGCCACAAACAAATCGACACCACTAACTAAAAGAGCATATCACTTTTGGTAACCAGTGTGAAAATTGTTTTGGTATTTTGATTATTGTTGGAGAAATTGACTTTCAAAACATGTCACATTAGCAAGGAATTGTATGGCTGGATGGCAAGAGTTGCCACCCGGCCATACATTTCTTGTAAAATCGTGACATTTTAAACGTCCGTTTCTGAAAAACCATTGAACCAGTCACGGTCAAATTTTCGGTGATTACTAAGTTTGCCAAGGGCTTTCAATTTCTGGTGTGCATTTATCTGTAGCTTACTTTGCCATTTATGCTAATGTATGCTAATGAGGCAAAATGTGTAAACAAAGATTCGTCAAATATTCCAATCTCTGCAAAAGATATCTTGACATTTTCAAATTCCTTCATTTGTTCCTCCAGCTTTGCAAAGCGCACTTTAAGTTGATTATACTTCCGTTGAAGTGTGCGCTTTTTCCTGGACGTACTTGCACAGTTGTCACATGATGTTGATGGAAGAACTACAGTGTGAGAGGTCTGGGGAGTTTCCTGGACACTGAGGTCATCAGTGACCAAGGGGGAGGCTGGAACAGAGGCCGCAGGTGCAGATTCTGTGCAACAGCCAGAGGAAACTGCTGCTAAATCAAGCGTACTTAGGCCAAGCTGGGGACTATCAGTAATGCTACTACTGGATACACCCATCTGAAGCTTCTGTCTCTTAGCGCCACCACTGGGAGCTGGCTGATTTTCAAATAAAATAAATAAATGAATAAATAAATAAATAAATAAATAAATAAAAAGTCTTTATTTCTTCACAAGATAAAAAATACATATCTTATGTCACAATTGAGTATTTGAGTAAAAAGTACTTACATAGCCAAATTGTATTTAAAAATTAGGCGATTAACGTAAGAATTCTTGAATCTATCTGTATTAACTTTCGGATACTGACTTGTTTGACTCCTTAAATTGTAAGTCGATACTTTCTTCTTGGGTAATAGTCTCCTTAGAGGGTGTCGGTCTATGCCAGATACCTTACTAAATACTTTTCTATCCTGCTTTTCTAGAAGGTTCACCTCCTGAAAATTCAACATTACAGCATTCAGAATCTCAACTCTTTACTTAACTTGTCAAATATGGCAAGGTTTTTGGTTTTTAGTGGCTGTTTCGTGCCAAAAACATAATTGCGTTTTTTGAGATAGCGACATAGCGTGCAATTCTGTGACAATGGCGTGATCGCGAGTTTCACGGTATCTCTGATCTAAATTGGACGTCTGCCTTGAATTCAGCTGCAAAGGACTTTTACCTGTTTTAAAAAAAAGGTATCCCGCGTAAAAAGCCGCTAATATAGAAAGGAACTTTAATAAGCTTACATACTTGGGGATAACACGTGGAGAGAACAGCAAAATGAAGCTTACAGGCCATCTTACATTTAATGCTTATGCCTGGTTTACTTTGTTCGCTACTATCGCTGCGATCGCCGAAAATGTGTCCAGCAATCACAGCGATCGTAATAACAGTTCAAGACCCAAATCATAGCTCGTCCCTTTTTTGCGCGATCGCAGCGACTTTGGCAATCTTGGCCATCGTAGCGATCATAAGGAAACTAAACATTAAGCTTATATGCATGATGAATTGCACTTACTCTTCGTCGCTTTCGATCAGTTAGGGGAGACGTACATGGCACCACTCTATCCTTGGATGGTATAGAGGTTCTGATGAATTCTTTTTTTCATTTCAATCGCACTGACACCGTCCTTTGTGACGAGGGTGGGCTTGTTTATAAAACAGCTCTCATCGAAATGAGCGGAACACAAACATGAGGACTTCTTCGCGACGAAATCTTTCCGATGAATGCGCACAAAACGTGTCCACTTTGCACGCAACTTCTTGTCCGACGGAAAGTAATGCATTGTGATGTTCGGTGTCCCTGTCTTGTTATCACAGTTTATTCCACCGGGGCCACTGGCTGAGCAATAGTTCTTTCCCCCTTTCTTTGCCTTCTTCTCCGCCGTAATACTCATGCTTTCTGAACCACTGGCTACGTCATATCCGGAAACATTTGATCGCTTTGACCGAGCGCAAGATTGAGACACTTCGAAGCGCCAATTTCGAACTTTGAGGCGAGCAAAATACCGCATAAAAAAGCTTAAGTTAGTTTAAAACCGGATATTTAGATTAATGGGGATATAAACAAACACATAAGTCAAACTTGTTTTTTATTTCATATACACTTTAAAGAAGGAACCCCATCTGTTAAGGAACTGCAAGATATAGCAGAGGGAATGAGCAGAAAATGGACCAGGCTGGGACGTAGGCTTGAATTTGAGGAGGCAAAGCTGGATTCGTTTGACAAAGAAAAAGACGAACTACCTGAGAAAGTGTATGCAATGCTGACTGCATGGATTAGGAGAGAAGGCTCCGATGCGACCTACCAAGTTTTATATGAAGCGTTATGTCACAACCACGTAGGCCGTAAAGATTTAGCGGAGATCGTTTGCTGCCACTCTGGTTGAAAACATGTTTAACTACTGTTGAAAGTGTTCAGCTCCGCGATATTGTTTACATGATCTCTGTATCTACAAACTGCAAAATCTTTTTGATAGCGAGATAAAAACTTTGCATAAATTGTGTTTACGGCTGTGCGTTTGATTCGCCCATAGTTAATTGAGGGACTGGTTATGAAACCTTGCCATGAAAAGATTGGTGCTGCAATTTATGTTGGAAGGGCCGCGACCGTGCACAATCCTTTGTTTTAACGTTCACATTAAAGTTGAATACCTTAACAGGAACGTGTCTTTTGGTCAGTTGCTCCAACACATTTCAAAATCTGTTGTGTTCTGTGCACGGTCAAGGCCAAAAATGCTAACAAAAACATAACAAAGACGTTTGTCAGGCTTCATAGTAGTATACAACTTGGGGCTATCAGCACACTTTTCAAAACTGTACCATTTCTGGCCCCCAACTCACCCATGATCATCGCTTAAATCAGCCCAACTCATCAATTTTCGATTTTTATAAATGACACATAATTTGACCCCAACTCGCCCATCATCAATGCCTCTCTCAGACTTTTGAGTTGCCATCTTGAAAACCTAAATTATCCTCGGTTTTTCAAAAACCTAAATTTTCCTCGGTTCTGTTTTTAGCCACTTTATAACATCTGAAATAAACTTTTCGAGTAAACTTTACTTCAAATGGTTGTAATTTATTCACGCAACTGTCATACAACTTACCATGACTCATCAACTTCACAAATGACTATGTGATTCACTGAAAAATTTCACAATTGTGAAGGAAAATTGTGAAGATTGTGATTGGTTGAGAGAATCATACGACTACCATATGACAATAACAATTTGATGACTCATTGGGACTTTCCCTATGAAATGAGTCATCACATTTCTATTGTTTACAAGACTAAGACAACCAAAAACTTTCATCAAAATGAGTAAACTTCTGATAAAAATATCAGAAAAAATATCAGTTGGTAAATTTATGGGGAAAATTCTCATTGGCTGAAAAAATCATTCGACTGTCATATGACTTGTAAACAATAGAAATCTGATGACTCATTTCATAGGGAAAGTCCCTTATGTATGACATCATCAAGTTCCTGTTTTTCTGCATGTAAACGTTGACACTAGTTTGTTAATACACGTGTCCGCCATTTTGAAACAAGTTTATGTTTGTATATTTGTCGTTCATGTTTTGGGATATTTGGACATTTATTTCTCCACTTTCATCGTTCTGATGTTCGTAGACGCCTTTTGAGGTAAGAATATCATTTATCTTGCACCCAACAATAGATTTTATTATTGGATCGACTCGCTATCGAATATTCGTGAGGCCGTGACTGTATCAATAGAATGAGCTTATTATTTTTGCACATCGACTAAATCCTTAATTGGGATCCAAGAGTTAAAGGCATCATTGTATCCTTTCCACTTTACCAAAGCTTGTTTCTTCTTGTAATCTCTCCTGATAACTTTATCGATTCTGAATATCTCCTGATTAGCTTTCAATAATTCTGGTTCATAAAAGCTCCCTTTAATCTGTTCATCGTTTAGATCCTTCAGTTTATATGTGATTGGAGTAGTGTATTGAATTTTATCGATAATGAAGACCTCTTCTGTCCAGTTTTCTGTATAACCTCGATCGAACACTTTTCTTTTATACTTTGATATTCTAAGCTTGTCACCAACTTTAAATTTTGCTTTGCTTGATAATTGTGTTAAATTTCCATGTAGATTGAAGTAAACAATTCCTTTATTCTTTTTCTTAGATGCCTCTGTCGGTGTCATTTTTATTGAACTGTGTTTAGTGTTATTATACTGATTCAATATTTCAGGCAAAATATCCAGATACATTGTATTGCCTTGGGCAGTGAATCGTTTCCACATTTTATTTTTAATCGTCCGATTCCATCTTTCCACCACTGATGATTTTTCTTCATTTTCAGTCGAATACAGTGTAATGTTATGTTTATTGAGCAAGTCTTTGAAATGTTTGTTGTAGAACTCTGAGCCTTTATCAGTCCACAGATACTTTGGTTTTCGACCCTCTTTGAATATGCTTTGAAATGCTGTAGTTATTGTTTGACCTTTTTTATCTTTTAATGGGACAATCCAGCCGTATTTTCTGAAAACATCTATAACCATGAGAAGATACCTGTTACCTTTATTCCATTTACTGAATTGTTGCATTTCAACAAGATCAGCAGCCCATATTTCATCAATATTATTTACAATAACACGCCGCCGAGTAAAGTTACGCCTTATGGATTTATGCAGCTCATTAGCTAATTTTTCTTGCCAGTTTTCCTCTTTACCCGACGGCTTTTGACGTTTTTTGGAACCCCAAGACCCAGTTTCTGTTTTGTATTTATCATATTTCGGGCCAACCAGTGACCCCACTGGCGCTCATTATATGGCACATTATCCAATGCTTTCACCATCTTTTTATCAGCTTTGTTTTTACATTTTTTGTCATCTTTGCAGACTGAATAATCAACATCATGTTGCATGGCTATTGCATCTGTTTTGCCTGTTGGTTTATCATATATTTCCAATATTTGCCCCGTTTTGGGGTTCCATTTGACTTGATTTTCCAAATCATTGTATGGACCAGTGTATTTGTGCCCTGGAAGTACCCAACCAGCTTTGGGTTTTGGGAGCTTGCCAATTGCTTTCTGTATATCAATTGAACCACCACTTTTGGGTCGTCCTTTAAATCCTTTTTCATATTCATTCCAATTTGGTGGATGCCAACCAATTGAATCATAGCTTGAACATCTTGGTGTATTATGAAATTTTTTTCCAATTTTTACCATACTTGGACATGGATAATCTTTGTATTTTTCTAATGTTTTTTTCCCAGCCTTGCCAGTCCAAAATTGGTTAGACAAGATTCCAGTATCTGTGCTAAATGCACTTTTGGCAATGTCTCCAGATTTGTATCTATCAAAGACTTCCTTTGTTGATGGAATTAATGTTCCAACAACATCCATCGACTTCGATGCAACCTTACCAGGTGTACCAAGTTGTTCCAAAATTGTATCCAAATTACCACCATCAAGTTCTTTTCGGTCAGTTTTGTACCTTCTTTTTGGTCTTACTTTGGATGATAATTTATCAAACATCTCTGATCCAGTCTTTTGAACAAAAGGAGTTGCTTTAGAGATAGCATAATCAATAGCTTTCTTCTGCAATTTAGGGTTTCTAAGTGCTTCAGACCCATAATATCGACCCATTTCAACTGCTTTCTTTCCCAACCATGGTAATCCATGTTGAATTAACATATCAGTACCCGTTGATGCTAAAGTATCCATTATGCCCGCCCCTTCGGACGGGCTATTTAGTTTCCCTGTTTTTTAACAAATTTGGTTTTAGTTATACCACATTCAGCACATGTACAGAAGAACATGAGCCGACCATTTTTGGCTTGCTTGTAACCTGCAGGCTCAACACATTCAGTTTCTTTCTTTTGTTTAACACAATATGATTTCACCATTTAAATCTCTATATTATATTAATATTCCATGTCAGACTCATCCTCTGATTCACTCTCATAACATGTACGAAAGAATAAGGACCTTCCATTTTTGGCTTGTATTACATTGGATGATTTTACCATGTCAGACTCATCCTCTGATTCACTGTCATCATTGATGAATTCTCTGTCAGACTCATGCTCACTGTAGTCACTTGAATCATCTTCAGAATCTGATACATAATAACATTCTAAACAAACGTCTCCAAAATGATCAGTTTCTTCTTGACAATCTTCGCAAAATTTTCTCATATACTATTGATTAGATAATTTTTTAAAATATTGGATTATAAAATTATGATTGACACTTTGATTGTTCATGTCAAAATGTGCATTGTGGATTGTTTTCAATATACTTGTACCCTTTTGTCTCTCAAATAAATAATACAAACACCAATAACCACACAATACTGAATCTCTTTCTTGAATTTCATCACCTGAATACATTAATCGTTTGCCACTTGTTGACATAAATTGCATAATTTCTTTTGGCATAATTAACCCAAAACTATCAAAATATTCTGCATATTTGTCTCCGTTTCGATAAGCAACCCAATGTGTACCTGGTCCAATCTGTGAATCCAGGTTAATGATACCAACTTCATCTTTTTTCATCTTTTGTGGTAGATTATCTCTGCTGTAAATGCCTCTGAAGTGTTTTATTTTGAGTTTTTTGACCCAATCAATGAGTTCAAAGTTACTGAGTGGTTTATTTATGAATTTCACAGAATGTCTCCGATTAATGGAATCCCCTTGAATGGACTGTTTTTGCCTAACAATAGACCTTTTCCTTTTTTGGTTTTTTTTTCCTTTGCCATATTGATCCCATGTACCGAAAAATGGAGGCGGTCTATAATTAACTGGCAGGACCAAACCACCATCTTTTTTGGTTGTGTTTGGAACAAAAACTGGAACCGATCTTCTGGATCTACTTCTATCCACCTGCAAGCCTTTACCCATTAATGCATTCAAAACCATTGAAATGCCAATTGAAGCCAATAATGTCCCCAAAAAACCTCCTGATTGTGCCTTAGTTGGTTTAATTACAATCTGTCCACCAGTATGTATTGCATTGACAATTTGCTTCTTTTGTGCTTCAGTGAGCCAATCTTTGTATTTTATTAATTGATCAATTTTATTTTGAGGAATGAGGAAACCACCAACTTGTCCTCTACCAAATATTTTATTGACTCCCACATTTGCAAGCCCAGAAAGTGCTCCAGTAGCTAATGGTCCAGCTGCTTTTGCTGCCATTGGTAGTAATTTTGTGCCAATTTTGAATAATGATGACCAAAGACTGCCTCCTTGTTGTACAGCTTTTCGTATCTGTGTTTTGCTTATTTTAATATCTGCTCTAGTTTTGTTTTGCATTGCCTTTTTCAACCTATTTATTTGTGTTTTGGTTAACATCAGCTGATCCGGACCAGTTAATTCAGAATTTGATAATCTTATTGTTATTGCTGAATTGTTTTTTAATGCTTTTGCTAGTTTATCTTTTTGCCCAATTGATAGTTTTACTCCATGTGAATGATAAATTGTCATATCTTTTATATAACTAACGTTACATTAAAAATTTTGGACAATTTATCGAAACAATAGTTTTCCATCTTTCTGGATGAGCTCAGCTTCTTGTTCATATAATGTCAATGCATAAACTGAATATGCAGCTGCAGTTGTACCAGATAATTCATAATGAAATGTCAGCTTTGTGGTACCATCTTTGATATCCATTTTTTGTTTTGTTAAATCGAAATACACGAATGAAAATAGTGTTTTGAAATTATTGATATTCAACAAAGTCCCCTGACTGTATTCATTATTTGCATGCACATATTTGAGGACATCTCTGTAAACTCGAGTCAAATCAGCTTCTGGAGTGTAATGTACATCAGGATATTCATTGCCATAAGCCACAGATAAATGACAATTCAGCAATGTTCTCGGATCAGTTGATTCACTAAATGTATTGTACAAAAATGGATTTACTGTTTGTGCTCCAATATTTGCATCATTGATAATAAAAACAAACACATGTCTTGGCTTTGAAATACCACTTGTTATCTGAAAATTACCACTTCTTTGTGTTGATGAATTGCTTCTTTCCACATTTTCACACAAATAAACCCATTTATGAGGCTTCAAAAATTGATTCATGTACAGTGATTGTCCTTCTGAATTGAAAGTGATTCGTGGCACAATAAGCTCCATTCTAGTAATCATTACACGACAATCAACCCCAGCTTGCCAAATAAGGTTGGCATCAGATTCGATCTCCAAATTCAATTCCAATCGTGTTGATGGCAATAACTCATCTCTCAATGCTTCAAAGAATGCGTATCGATTCAATGGTATTTCTGTATTGACAACCGCTGATAGACCCAAAAGCACTTTTCTTGCAGCAAATCCTTTGTTGTACAAAGCTTGTGCAGGTCTCTCTTCAGCACTTCGCTTTGTATCCAGATAGAAAAACTCATTGGTTGCTGTTGATTGAGCATATCCTGGACTATATTCCAATAGATTCTTGATATTGACACAATGATTTGCATAATTACAATCATACACATGTTTACCATTTAGCCTGATGTCCAAATCATTTATAAGACTGTGAGAGCCATTTACAATACCATTATGGTCTTCAGCTGCTATATTTCCATTGGCCATTGTTTGGACTTTAAAACCAACCGATATTCTTGCGTTATACCAATCAAATGGAGTAACTTCTCCTGTGTTATCGACTACGAGACGATAACCATCTTTCTTTTGTGACCTATTATTCCCTGGATTACCAGTATTCAATGGTGTCTCCAATTGAAAGAAGACATCTTCAAACCTTTCAATATATTTTGGATTTCTGAATGATTTCATTTATAAACATATGTTACATTATTTTCATTTCCTCCTTCTTTTGAGTTTTCCACCGGATATCATCTGATTGACTCTCTCAGCTATTTGAAAATCAGTCAGTGGCTGCTCCATTTTTGGTTGTTTTTTGCTCAATAATTGAATTATTTTATCACCTGCTTTATTACCAGCAAACTCACCAGTTTTGGTGACTGCTTTTTCAGCTGCAGTTTTGGCTCCTTTTTTCGCTAATTCTTTTGCTGTTTTCCCGAAAAGTTTTGAACCAACTGATCTGAAAACATCCATAATTCCTTCACCATGAATATGTTTCATCGCATAACGACCCAATTCTGGGTCAAAACGTGGTTTCAATTCACTTCGTCGTACCATATATTGATATATTATATTAAACTAGACCTGAGAATCAAGCTCATGAACCAGTCAATGCCATTCAAGTCAATTGGCCGACCCAAAGCGTCAGTCACTGTTATCCCCATTTCTGAAATAATTGATTTGGAAACTGGGCTGAATAATGCTCTTTTTGGCTCAAAAGTAAAGGGATAACTCCTTGTTAAATTGTCAGTGGGTATCATTATCAGTGTATTTGTGAATCGTCCATCACTGAGGCTATCAGTTATTATATCACAATTAATGTTCAAAACGTCAATATCATTGGTAATATTTGGCAATTTTGTCCCATGTTCAGTTTGGTTAATTAACTTTGGTTCAAATCCAATAAGTGCTCCAAAATTAGAGTTTCTAATATCAAGCTTCCATTGGTTGTCTAGCTCAATGACAACTCTATATGATGAAAGCACAAAATACAGATTGATTCCTTTTCCAGAAGATGGTTTATCTCCATTTTGAATTATTGATTGAGTGATATAATCATCAAGATCATCATATGAATACATTCCATCAACAAATGTGATTGTCTTCCAATTTGTACCATTATCTGGGCTGTATTTGATTGTATTATTGTTGTATCCTGCATTGACATTATGCCACGAGTACGTCATTGAAACTCGATCCACAGCTAGTTCATGTCTCATTGTTGTGTCAAGCTTCAATGGTGGATCAAATTTGATAATAAAGTCTTCAGGCCGACTTCGACCTATTTTTTGTCGGTTAACAGATGAAATATGTATCGCTCTTTCTTGCATATATCATTGCATTATATATTGTTGCAATAAATCAATGAGTTGTTTGTTGTTTATCAAGCCAAGATGATTCAATTCATGGGCTATCTGTGAAAATTCCTCTTTGACTCCATTATTGCCAGCCAAAATGGATCCACCAAGCAATTCCATTCTGTCAATCAAATCATTAGCATCATTGAAATAAACAACACCAGAGCCCAATTTCTTGAATTTTTTGCTGGATTTATGGATTGGAATCTCACTGAGTTGGTTCAATTCATCGAATACCATTTTGGCAATATCGCTGTATTTCTTCTTTGAATTAAATCTCTTGGTCAATAAATCGATTGTATCGAAATCAACCTTTTTGTCCATTACTTTGCGTTTATCTTTTGTTGCCACAAGTCTAAGTTGTCCCATTAATTTTGGAATATCAATCATTAGTCCACCATATTGCCCAGAAGATGATATTTTGTATGCATTTCTCTTTGGTTGAGTATAACCAGAACCTTTTTTGATGGTTTTCATTCCTTCTGGGATTATTTTAATGCGCCCTCTGTATTTTTGCAATAATTTGATATCTTCATCTATTCTATCAATTTTGTCTTTATTTTTTATCCTTCCTTGGCCCTTTGATAAAGGACCCTTTTTTGTTCCAAGTTTTTTCAACATTTTGCCAATATTTGCATCATAATCTTTGATATCAATATCCCCTTTCATAGAAGATTGGAGAACAGAACTCGGAGGTGCAAGATCGTATTGCATCACTTTTTCTACCTCATCGTCATCAAAACCAGCATCCAAATTAGATGCAAAATCAGGTGACATTGATGGTTTATAGCCAATTAGTAGCTTTGCTTCTGGTGATTGTGGTTGTGTTTCAGGCTGATAAGTTAACATAGCAATGTCTTCCAAACCTGAAGTCAACGCTTTTTGGTTTTTCTCCAATTGTTCAATCAGTTAGTCTTGTTTTTCATCAGTTGTTTGTTTTGTTTCCTCTTGAGCTTTAATAATTGGTTTGAAAGTTTCTGATAAGCCTTGTTGTAAATCTTGTTTATCATGCTTGTACTCCTTCAATGTATCTCTAACTTGTTTGGTTATTGTTCCAGCCTTAATCTTGGCTTCAGATAATTGTTTTAATCTCTGTAAATCCATTATATTATTAACTTATATTAACTTATCTCAACTTATCTAATGCATTGATATACATGGAAATCCCAAATTATGACAGACATGATAAAAACACTAATTTCAAAAGATTGTATGGTTACATGCCAAATGACACTTTTCGGATGTTAATTTGTGGTAATTCAGGATCTGGAAAGACAAATTTATTGTACCATATGCTGATGAAACCCCTTTTGTATTATGATGGAATACATTTATATGCCAAAAATTTGGAGCAACAAAAATACAAGGATATGATTCAAACATTGACTGATATATCAAATAGTGTCGGGTATAATGTCCTTGTTTGTAGCAATGATGATATAATTCCAGTAGAGGAATTGAAGGATGATGATGCCCAGAAGATAGTCATATTTGATGACTTTATTTGTGAAAAAAACCAGAAACCATTGACTGATTATTTCATTCGTGGCAGACACAAGAACTGCTCTGTTATTTATCTGAGCCAATCGTTTTACAAAACACCAAAAGATATACGACTCAATTGCTCTCATTTCTGTGTCTATGACTTTCCTAGCAGCAATGAAAGAAGTCTGATATCCCGTGAGTTGGGTGTCGAAAAGGATAAACACATTAAAGCAACCAAAGAGCCATTTTCATTTCTATATGTTGATTAGCCCATGAAGAGAATTAACAGGAATTTTTATGGAACAATATAACCAAATGATATAAATGGGAATTTTCAACGAACATAGTTCATCGTCTTCTTTCACAACAGGAGGATTCAGAACGGTTCCTCTTCAAGGAGCCGCTGGACCTCAAGGAATAGGGTTTAAATTGACCCAAAATGGAAATTATGATATACAAAACAAAAAACTTGTTAATGTTAAACAAGGAGCTGATCCCAATGATGTTGTCACAAAGAGCCAAATACAATTGCTGGATAATGCTCCTGGTAATGTACAAGCTGATAAAGCAGTAATTTACAGCGATACTGGTAGTGTTCATACCAATAGTAGGCTGATTTAGCAAAGACAACGCGACGTCAAAAGAGGACGTGACAGCGCGCGGAATAGACTGGACCCGACTTCCGGTGCTCAAATTGACGTTCTCAGGTCAAGGTCGCGTCACGTCGTCGACGGCATTTTGCTTGTTTTCACGTTGTCACCAGGACGTCAACTTTCTCAGGTTTTTTACGCGAAATAAAGGTAAGATAATTTCATTTACTACATGTAACTAATTTTCTAATTTTATTCCCTGTGTCTTCAAAGCATATGACCTGCTATGGAACGCAAAATTGACAAATGTTTCGCTGGTTTCCAATTACGTTGTGTTGTGTTGGTTTCGCGGATTTTGATGGGTTTCCCGGGGACACAATAGATGCTATTATCATGTAAATAAGTGGCCCTGTATTCTGTAATTTAGCCAAAACGAGTGTTTACATAAAAACATTAAATTGAAGCGGTTTGTTCAATTTTTGTCGCAAGAAATACAAACGATGTAGAGCTTAATTGCGGGGCTCGCACGTAGTTTACGTGCGAAGGTGTAGCCAAACCTGTAATAAATTTAACTTTATTTCACTTTGCTTTCAAGGACTTAACCGGTAATTGCTTTACAAATGGACGAAACAACTGAACAGAAGAAAAAGTATGTACAGAATCACTGATGAATTAATTGTTTTATGTCAACTCAACTTTTGCACTTATTTTTATTCCGATTGACGATTGTAAACAAATGCCCACTGAAAGGTCCACTGAAACAAATGCACTGTACTCGCCCCACTATCTCTGAAGAAAAATAACGGCTGCTCGCAGTCTATTGGTTGCCTTGTTTGTAATTTGACTTCTTTCTTTTCCTTAAACCGCCCATCACCTTATATTGTTTTTATGTTGTCATATATATTTAGTATTAATGTTGTTTATTGATATTTTATACGCATAAGAGGCAGAGTTCTGTTTTCTTGATACATTTTTTCGTTCATCATTAAATTTATGTGTAAAATACAACTGTTTCGTTTGTATAAGATTACAGACACCTGTGAATTTTTTTATACAGAATATCAAAATAGATTTACAATTTTAATTTACAGCAATGAAATCATGTGCCCTGGGGATTTATGTGAGCCTTTCAATCTTGAACTTTTGCTATAATTAACTTATAATAATTTATATTGGTAATTGAACTGAGTGGAGTGCAATTTGGTCTGAAATCATACGCGTGATTTCAAAATCAAACGAGCGCGCAGCGCGAGTTTGATTTGAAATCACAAGTATGATTTCAGACCAAAATTGCACGACACGAAGTTCAATTACCACTTAATTACATCCATTTTGAAATCCCCCAATATTGCCCAAAAAAGTGTCTAAATAAAAGATTTCAGCCTTCCCACCCAGAATATGTTATATTAAAAAAATTCGGAAAAAAAATCATTTAAAAATTCTAGGAAATTTAAGCTCTAAAAACAAAGCGAAAACAGTGCAAACTTCAAGTTCAATATTGCCAGTTTAATTCCATTTATACGAGTACTGTACATCGAATTCAAAAAGCGGAACCGGAAACGCTTTTACATGTCACGTCATGCATAACTGTCAAAACAGAGGTAAATGTCAAAGTGTCAAAAATCAGTCGAGCGTGAAACGTTGCATTCAAGGCACGTTCAAGTCGTGTACAAAATACGACTGTTCAAATTCTCAAATTTATAAAGCAAACAGAAAGTTTAGTCCTCGTCGTCTGACTCAATGATACGGACCCTTCTTCTCTTTCGTTCTGACTGAGACTCGACGTATTTGGAGTGGTAATTGAAGGTGCAGCCGGTGTAATTTACGGCGGGATTACGTACAGATTCAGCAGAGAACGATGCAGACGCTGCCATGTGGTACTGAAACTGAGGCGGAATGAATCCCGAAAATCCAGCTGCGGCTGCCTGATAACCAGGATTGAAGCCCATAGTTTGGTGTTGAACTTGATGAACTTGGCTTTGTCGCTGGACTTGAGGAACAGGAGCTAGTGGCGATCGTTGGCGTTCGACTGCGAGTGTGCGATTTGACTGAACATTTGACGCTTCCTTTGCACTGTGTTGCTTGGCGACTTCGTTTGCACTTTTGCCCGGAGTTTTGTCCTTTGGTGCTTCTTTAAATCCACTGATAATGTGCGACAGTTCTTTCCTTTGATTTTCGTCGATTTCGTCGTAGTCGTCCAATGACGATTCACGAGCATGGCCTGTAATTTCGCAGATGACATTGCGCGGCTGTCCAGCCCTCTTCAATTTCGAAACCAATGTTTTTCTCATGCTGTGATTTGTCAGCTTCTTCGTTGTTTTGAGGCAGGAGGCCATTGATTTCATGATGTTACCGATCATGTTTTCTCCCATTCGGATCTTTGAATACCAGACCTCGGCTGATTTTGGACGATTAATGACGCTCAGGTACAGTGGCCCGGTATTCTTCATTCCTTCTGGTCTCTTCGACAACCAAAGTTTAAACAATCGTACTGGATCTGCTTTACCTCCATCTGTACTGTGCATGACTTGTGGAGTTGTTCTTCGCCTTATGGTAAGACCACCGCTGCGTGTTTTTGTTGGGCCTTCGCGGAACTCAACGACCTCAGTGCCATCTTCCTGTTCTCTAATTACAAGGTCCTCCACGTACGCAGTATAGTGTTCTTGGCGACCTCTGAATCCGAGTTGCTCTGTCAGGTTTTTGAAGTTGACATTCGTCAGGACCTTTCCGTTAAAGTCGCCCAGTTGGCCGTTCTCCCACAGTGCTGTTTCCTCTTCAGGCGCTAGTGGTTGAGCTTTGTTTGGTCGTTTTCCCTTTCCTTGTTGGCGCAGGGTAATTGCTTTCGCAGTGAGGATTTGCCTGGAGTTGTTGAATTCCCTCGACCGCACGATGCTAAACGGATAGTTTTTGTCCTTTAAATACCGGTCAATGGAACACTGCATTATTTTAAGCGACTCTGGCTCGTAATCACCCCCGTCCTTTTTTTTAACTTCCGCGTAGAACTTGCTGAGGAGGTTGTCAAGTTGATCTGGAGACTGTTGCTCGATGTTTACGTTTCCAAAATGGCGGGATTGGCACCAGCTCGTGAAGACACTCATCCAATTTTTGGTGGAGCGGGACGTGTTTTTATTTACTGAGGCGGACTTGAGCTCTTCAATTTCTTCACTGGTAATCTCTGGAAATCTAGAAATATCGACTGCTTGGGCAGAAAAAACATTTTCAGGTGCGCTTGATTCTGCTTCACGGGACTCGGGATCGGACGGATCGGAAGGATCGTGCGAAGCTGTTTGAGAAAACTCGCCGAAAAAATCTTCAACATTGACATTGAAACTTGGAAATTCCCCAACTAGTGGATCTTCAGCGGCCAGGAGCTCATTGTCGTCATTTAACAACTGTAAGTAACTGAATTCATCCATTTTTAAGCCTAGTTTTGTTACATAAATGTAACAAGTTTCAAAGTTGTCTTACAGTGGCTTTCTTTGTCTAAAATTTTCCTGCAATTTGATTGGTCAATTTAATTAATCCCGCTTTCTCATTGGCTGGTTAAAATGATGCGATTTAGGGTAAAAAATGATGCGATTTAGAGCAAAAAATGGTGCAATTTGGGAATAAATTGCACCATTTTGGACCAATCAGATTCCAAGGATCACCAGTGATTTCAAAATGGATGTAATTAATGTAATAATTACAAATATCTTTTATAATAATAATTATTATAAAATAATTTAAACCTTTTCTATCTTAGATCTGTCATGGTATGGACGGAACAAAAAGACATGATCATGCTGACCACCATAGCTGCAGAGGGTGTGTTCGATTGGAAGTTGGGGAGTCGGGAGCGGGGGAAAGCATGGCAAGCTGTTGCTGTAAGCCTGAATGCAAATACAACTCAGTCATTTTGTGTTTTGGCTAGATCCATTCGGGATAGATTTAACATTTTAGCTAAAAAAGTGAAATCAAAATTGTCGAAGGAATTAAAGGAAAGTGGTGGGGGAGATGAAGAGCAGAGTGAGTTGGAGAGGTTGGTGGAGGAGTTGGTGACTTTGGGAGAGGAAAGTGATAAAAGAGCAGATGACCAGAGTGAGGCAAAGAAAGAAGCAATGGCAAATGAGAAAAAGCAAGCAATAGAGATGAGAGAAAGAGCATTAGAGAGATTCGGAGAAACAAGGAAGAGAAACAACGATGAACAGGAGGCAGAAAAGAAGACAACTAAAAGAAGAAGAACAGGCGGAGAAGCAATGGAGTGATTGAAAGAAAAGGCGGAGGTGTTAAGACAGGTGAAAGAAGAGGAAATGAAAGAGAAAAGGGAAGAAAGGGAGTCCCAAAGGCTGCATTATGATCTCTTGTCAAAGCAGTTTGAGGCGACACAAAAGGCACAGGCTGAACAATCAGGTATTTTTCAGCGACAAATCCTGCAACAAATGCAACAGCAGCAGCAACAACAGCAACAGCAGCAGCAGCAATTTGCAATGATGCAGCAACAAATGATGATGATTATGCAGCAACAAACTCAGCTGCTGGCCAATTTGGCCAAAAAAGATGAATGAGTGTTGACATTTAGTCCAGGGTAGCACAAACGTAATTCTAGCTGTGGTCCATTGATGTTATTTCTTGGCTATTTTTCCCATAACTTGAGAGAGGACAAACAAAATGTAAATTAGCTAGAGTGATAAAAAGTGACCCTATCGATTAAATTTCAAAAATACAGTATTTCATACTTTTAATATTTATTATATTCAAGCATGTAGATGTTTTAACTCATCTGTACATATTTTCAATACAAGTCTAAATGTACACAATTATTTTAAGTAAATAAATTATTTAAACAATGATTCTTGTGGGTATTTAAAAACCCTAAAAGTAGCAACACATGTGCATACTGGTATATATACCAGGAAGAGTTTAAGGATAATTCAATTAAAATTTATTATTCCATTTGAAAAAGAAAAAAAATTGCAAAAGATTTCACTTGTTGCAAGGCTCAGGAAAATACTATGCAACTCATGAAATACTCACATGCATTGCTGTACAGCAACAGCGATTAATTTGCATCACCCACCGCAAAACAGGTAATATCAAATTCTGATGTGGAGGGGGCAAAAATTTTAAAAGAATTTCCACAGGAGTGGGGGCAGGGTTGAGGGTTATAGATATTTTTGGAAGAACACAACGTACGGATAGATTTAGAGGGAATGGATTGCGTGAAAAGCCATTGCATAAATCCTAACAAAAATGATAAAAAAAAATACACATTGAAGGGTTTAAAATAGTGTCAACAATGATCTTGCTTTCATAAATCCTGGATTTGCTTCTGCATCACAAGCAGGGGTGTAGGCAGCCTTTAAGGAATATTTGGGGATTTTTTTTAGTTTAGTAATGGCAAGAGCCTGCTACTATTTACTTCGTCTGTTTAACACAACACACTCACAACATAAAATATGAAAAAAAATATCAATGTTGTGGTCCAAAGAATGTGTTCTAAGACATAGCCCGGTATCCCCCCTAGAAAAATGGGGCTTTCATGCTAATACAAAATACCACAGCACCACTTTCTATGGTTTAACAACTCACAAAATGGCTGACTACGCCCTGACAACTAATTTATAATTACCAAAAATATTCCTCAAGAGATGGAGGTTGCAGCTCAAACTTGCTTGACGTAAGATTGCCATAGAGGTAAGTGTGGGCATTCTGCAGTAAACCACAAACAATATACATTTTGCCTACTACACTCAGATTTAGTTTCATTTGTCTCTTGAAGTCGATGAACTTAAAATATTCGGTTATATTACCGAAAAGCCACTAACAATACTACAAATAACGAGCCAATTTCAACAAACCCAGATTACATACCAACAAGAAATGAAAACAATGCAGAGTCAAATGTTGCATCAAATGCAACGACAACAGCAATTTAACATGATGCAACAGCAGCTTATGATGCTGATGCAGCAGCAGTCCCAGGCACTCAACACCCTTCTTAAAAAAGATTGACTCATTATTTGAATGAATTTTGATGGGTGAACTGTATTTTTTTTTTTTTTCACTATAAGGTCCTTTTTGCATTTAATGTATTTTTACCTATATTTTACACTGAGAAGTTACTTAATATGTTGTTTATTAAATCTACACTCAGAGTTCTTAACATTCCCATTTGTGAATATTTGCTGGAATTCTTCCTGTAAAAATCACTATATGTCAAAAATCATTTTAACACCTGTGTAAACAATGCTTAATTAAAAATTGTGCAAAAGCACCTCCAACAAGGGACATGGTTTTAAAATGTGGATGTCCTATTCCACACTCCCATCTGGGAGCTATGGATATTGAAATATCAGTCTGAGGTAAAGTTTGAAATCATGATTTTCAATAATCTTTCAGACTTTGAAATTCTGAAAAAATCAACTACTGTAGTATGTCAGCAAGTTGATAACATTTTACAACAAAACCAGAGAACAATAATTCACTGCATAATTATGTCCAATGTACTAAAGGTCCAAAAATAACAACAAAATTTTTCCTTGAAAACAAAAGGTCATAATTATTGAATCTTATAATAATTATTTGGACCAAATGGAAACTACTCTATTTTGAACAATATTTACATAGCTTTCAATTGAAAGCTTTAAAGCAGAAGTGGTCAACATGACATTTTTTGTCTTACAAAATCAACTCTGTTCAATTCAATGAAAAATCAAAAGTTCAGTAGCCACACAAGCAGTTCAAAAACCCCATATCAGTTCAGTGGCCAATGGGCCACTAATCTGCATCATTGACAAGCAGGAAGCGGGGCTATGTGAAAGAAAAAGCTACATTATTGGGCAGCTGTTTCCAAATATGAATCTTATAAAGACAAACAATGGATAAGTGGGCAATAGCTATTTAAATGCCTGAAAGCCTGTTACAATTATTTGTAATATATAGAAACTTATTAATTTTACTCGTATTTTCTGCCTATTCTAAATATGGACCTCACCCCCATTAAACCCTCTTTCCTCTCCTCTCTTCTTATCTGTCCCAATGAAATAAAAAAACATTTCACTTACAATAATTCTTACAATTCAGGTCTACTGTCACTGAAATGATGTGTAGTTTTTGAACTATTTGTGTGGTTATTGAACTTTTGCTTTTTCATTGAACTGAGCTGTGCACTTATTATGGACTGTGCCCCCATAAAAACGTTTCACCTGCAGTTACAATAATAAGAGGACTTCTGTCACTGAACTGATGTGGGGTTTTTGAACTGATTGTGTGGTTATTGAATTTTTGTTTTTCCATTGAATAAAATAGAGCTTATTTGGACTAATTTTACGGCAAACAAGTAATTCACACATCACCTTCCCTTCAAATAGCAAATGTAACATAACTTAACATTACTACTACATTACTACATTACAATGTTTACCAAAAATATTCTTGTAAATAGGGAGGTTGTAAGTCAAACTTTTCAGATACCAAGTTACCGTAAAGGCAAGTATGGGCATTTTCCAAGAGTGCGCAAACAACATACATCTTTCCGACTGCACTTAAATTGATCTTCATTTGCCTCTTGAAATCAATAAACTTAAAATAATTGGTAATGTTGCCAAACAACCACTCCACAGAAACTCTCACTTCACTCATAGCCTGATTGTATTGCATCTGTTCAGGACTGATATTGGGATTCCTGTATGGGCCCTGAAGGTGAACACCAAGAGGATAGGCCGGGTCTCCATATAAACAAAGAGGCTCACCATTGTAAAATGCAATTTGTCGGAGATCATTCAGCAAACCAGACTGATTTAGCATTGTACTGTCATGTCGTTTACCCTCAAATGGGCCACTCAAATTGGCAATCAAACCATTTGGAATAACAACACTCTGAAATTTTATAGCATGCAGTCGTTTATGCCCGTTATACACAACCCCTTGGTTATGCTGTGGTCGTGCAATGGGGCGCACAGTTCCATCAATGAACCCAAAACAATTTGGGAGAGGTGCCCCATGCTGGTGCACGGCCACAGCATAGCTGTGTAGCTGATCATCTTGCAGAAAGGGTTGGTTCCAGGATTGCAGGTGATGATGGTGAGCGGCATAAATATGGTCAAGGACTTCATTAAAAATTAAACATAGCTCGGTAGGATTTCTGCCAAAACGAGGCACCAAATCAGTGTAGCGACAGGGATAGGCCAGTCTCTTTAGTAAAATATACAGTCCTTCCTTTCCGTTACAAATGGAACGCTGTTGGCAGGTAATTTTCGGCGGGATGTCCAAGCAATCAAACAACAAATCAACATCGTCTTTTGCAAAACGTAACTCCGTTTTGCACTCCGTATCGCTCCATGCATTTTCATCAAACCTTTCAAATTTCCAATACGGATATACGGGTCTTGAAGAAAACGTATCATACAGATAAACAAAATCTTCGTCATCAATAATTTCTTCCGCATTTGCTACAATTAAAGCCTCGCGGACTTCACGGAGTCCGCCGCAAGCCATTGCATGAAGATGAAAATTTTCTTCATACGCGAAGGCATGACGAGAGCAAATCTACAACACGTAATTTGAAAAATGACTTCCATTTAATTCAGTCGTTCGATCTTACAAGTGCGAATTGTAACTGGCAATCAGGCACTAATACCTCAATTAAATTAGAACTTCACTTGGACAACCAACACAACACACTCTCTGCTAATATTTAAGTCTAAAATTAAAACTTCGTCTTACTTGATGTTGGATGTTATAAACTGCGTTTCCAAACGTCCTCGCAGTCGGGTGAACGAAGAAATTGCAATTTCTTCTTCAAATAAACATTTGCGTCCCAGAAGGTAACTACCACTTTAAAAATTTACCTACTGCACTAACAATTAACAAGGAAAAAATAAAAGAGCAATCAATGTTCGAGAATAAAAACCGACAGCAACCGAACGTCGCCCTGCAGATGCTAAATCACTTCAAAATCGACAACACGACGGCGTTCTCGACTTAGTCTTTCTCGGCTTTTACCTCTGCGCGCGCCGTCCTCAATGACGTTCCCGTTTTGTTGCTAAATCAGCCTAGTATCTATCTACAAGACACGCCAGACGGGGCTGGTAGCTCCAATGATGTTCGATTATTGACTGAACAGCAGTCTTATGAAAACATTCATCTTCATATACCAGATTTGCAAAACTTTGATGGTTATGGTGGACGAGCTAAAAGCGAAATAATGGTTATATCAACAGAACAACATATTACTGGATGGAAAACATTTTTTGATATTAGTGTTTTAAAACCCGATAATAATGATCAAGCGGCGAATAAAAAATATGTCGATGATGAGATTAAAAAAATACCATCACCTGATTTATCTACATATTTGAAAAAAGATGGCACTGTTGAAATGACTGGAAATCTGGATATGGGTAATCAACAAATTACTAATCTTGGAGCCAATATACAAAATACATATGATGTCGTTAATTTAGGTTTCTGTGATACAAATATTTACAAAAAGTCTCCAATAGTGACCTCATAAAATCAAAGATATGGCTCAACCAACTGATGATAACGATGCTGTTAATAAACACTACTATCATAACTTTCTCAACAGGTTAACACCCAATGCTCTTGGTGGTGATTTAGATATGAGAGGTCATAAAATAATCGTTCTTGGAAATCCTTCCAATCCCAATGATGCTTCCACTAAAGCATATGTAGATAATGAAATAGCTAAAATACCATCTGTTGGAAGTGATTTGAGTGTATATTTGAAAAAAGATGGAAGTGTTGCAATGACTGGAAACCTTGATATGAATAATAACCAAATCAAAGATATGGCTCAACCAACTAATGATAATGATGCTACTACCAAAAAATTATTTTGAGGACAAATTGGAGCAAAGTCATCTTGTCAGCAGCCATAAAACAAATGAATTCAAATATCTTATAGATAGTGATGAAAGCAGTTCAGAATATGATATCACAGTGAATGGAATAGCTGCTTTCAATCAATCCCCGCATGAGAATAAAAAAGCTTATGATATCACATTGATTAAAGACAGTGGAAGTAATGATTACAGATCAAGGATAGGTTTCAATATTTATACTCTTGCTATTGGAACATACACAATTGTGTTTGAATTCTACCCACCAGAAATGACTAATATTCAATTATCATGTGATGCTTCTGAAGTATACATCCACAAAGCTGTACAGCGTGATTTCACTGCTTATAGCAAGCTATTGGTTCAATTCAATAACAACAGCAAACAAACTCCAAATTACATCTATTTGACGATGCATGGCACAGCTTCAGCGACTCCAGTACAATGTCATCTGGTTGTTTATGGGGTGAAAGATTGGTCAGATAGCGTTTATCCAGGGGTGTATGACGGCTTGGACAATGTCATGTTTGAATATAAAAATGGAGATATGCAGATGGAAGTCAATTTGGATATGAATAATAAGATTATTTCTGGTTTAATAAATCCGATATATGATTCTGAAGCAATGAATTTGGGTTATTTTACCAACTTATTCAAAACGAAATACACTGGAACTATTTGCCAGTGGTGTTTTCCAAAGAACAAATCCAACAAATAATTTTCAAATCGCTGCTGATGGAAATAACTTTTTCAATCTATACTCCGTTGTTTTCCAAAGCAATCAACAAGTTGCAAATGCACAAATTTTGATAAATGGGAAAAAAACAAGGTGAAACAACCAACACTGACACATATGTTAGAATCGGGAACATTATTAGTGGAAGCAATACATTCGCTTTGCCTAAATCAACAAAATTTGTTAGTATTGATTCTATGTCAATATTGGATAATATTGGAGCAGGAACTGCTGTTAATGGAACTTTTGAATTAAAAGTATTACATTCTAATTATTTCAATAAATATTTCAAATCAATAAATACAATTTCAATATTTTATAGAAACCTAAGAAATGAAATTTTTTATTTGGGTTCAAATATTTTGAAAATACAACCAAATAATATCTTCATTTTAAAAACGATTATTATTTATGCAACAAAAGGAATGAATGGAACAAGAATACTTATTCAAACAAAATCACGAAGAAAAATTTATCATGGTTTGGATGTAAAAGTTGGACGAAATGTTATATCATTAAACATGAAATTGGATAGCATAATTGAAATTATGTTTCACAAAAAAACTGACCCAATGAATCCTCAAATCGGTCAAGTTGAAGGATCGTTTGAAATTTATTTGTCAACTTTAGTTATCTAAATTATTAATATAATGCCATACATTGAAGATGGAAATGGAAACCATATTCTTGATGAAAATGGAAATAAAATTGAATTTACAGTCACTTATGAAAATTTACCAGATGGATTCAAATATAGAGAACCAATACATCTGAATGATGATGGTCATTTGGATACAGAAAACAGACATTTGGTGATAAAAGATCGAGTTAATTCAAATCATGCAATGTCAGTACAACAAATGATAAACAACAATGAAGACATAATCAAACCATTGATAAACACCAATATAAGACAAGCAATGTTGCAATTGGACGATGATGTCAAAGGGTTGTTGGATTCATCAATAAAAAAAACAATAATGCCAAAAGTGGATGAAAAAATAGACACAGCAATCACACTCTTTGCAAATAAATTGAAACAAGATGCATCAAAACCATCTGAAGATGACCCAATGGATGCAATAATGGCAGCAGTTGATAAAAGAATAAATACTTGGTTAACTAATTTCAAAAATGAGTTAGTGTCAAGTGTCGATGAATATTTGAACAATCACGTTGTAATGAGAATAGGAAGAAAAAGTGGTACAATACCAAAAACAAATTACACATGGATAAAATTATTGAGTAAAGATGACATTAAAGGAATCAATACATTGCAAGAGATTATTGTGATAAACACATATATCAGGAGAAATGACAGATATCATCATTCCAAATCCGATTTGGTGTCATCATCATTTGATCAATTGGAATTCTTCTTTGATGTGTCATTTGAAAACTATTATTGCTACTTCAACAATCATCCATCTGATTGGACAATGAAGTATTTTGTTGAATATATTAGGATACAATTACCTGACAATAATGATGAATAAAAGTATTGTAATCAAATTGTATAATGAAAGAATTGTCAGAATTGCAAGAACACATTCGAACATCGATGATAGATTTTCACCGTAAATTGAGTCTTCCAATATTGCCCAGACAGGAATGCAAGATAAAAAGTATCGTAATATTCACATATTTGCATGAAAAACATTACAACACAGGTTTACCTGATGAAGTTTACAAAAAATTGTTCAAAGATGGAATTGGATTACTTGGACCTGGAGATGGATGTTTAACAGCTATTCTCCATAAATTATTTGGATGGCATCCATATATCAGGTCTCATGGAATATTGCATGATGCTTATGGTCAATTTTACGAACTTTATCATCATGGCAAAGGATACATGTACACCATTAATGAGAAAAAAACATTCAATTGGATGAAAAGATGCATGTTTTTGGGTCAAATAACTGGACTCTATTATTGCATCAAAAATAAGATAACCATATAATATATGCAAAACAATTCAAAACAAAAGAAGAGATTAATAATTGATTTCAATCATATTTCAAATCGATTATCAAAAGAAGAAATTGATGAATTGAAAGCTTATTACATGTCATATCACAAAAAGATGTGGATGTACAAAAGTGTGTACAAAAGATTAAAAAAATGGGAATTCGCAGGGAATATTTCATCCATTGTGTTTGCAACTGGTGGTATTGCATCATCAATTGCAACCAGTGGAGCTTCATTATTGGCAATATCATCAGTTTCTGTATTAATTCAAGCTTATATGAAGCATAAAAATATTGAAATAAGGTTGTATCAATGTCAATATGCTTTTCAAACCTATGGTCATTTGTTGAATGAAATAAAAGAAATAATGAGAAATGGACATTTTGATAGAGATGATTTAACAAACAAGCTTACTCAAAATGATGATTTCATTTTGGATAATTCGCCGATTGTCGATAAATGGGGTGACAAATATGATAAAAAATATCAGATATTCACTTATGTATAATTGATTATGCGGATTATTTCAGGTCCAATAAGACTCATAATTTTATCCCAATAAACATTGTATAATTTCATGGTTTTTTTGGATTTTGTCAACTCAATTTGGGAAGAATCAATTTTCATCAATTGCAATATTCTATGCAAAAGATATTTCAAACTGATTATTCTCTTTCTTTTACCATTGATTTGTTGCAAGATTTTGTTTATTTCAACGAATATTTTATGAATTTTGAAATTGGTTGAACAACTGATTTCAACTTTGTTTTTCAAAATAATTTGATCTAATGTATGCGACAAATGGTATTTTCTATTATACACTGTTTTCTTGTATATTTTGAACAAATTGGCATGAAAATTGATGTATTCTGTTTTGAGATCTTCACCTACAACTTGACCACAATGAATGCAAGTCAATTGACCAGTGATATCTCGAATGTTTTGATTTTCACAGCATTGTGGCATATTTGGTTCATCATCATTGGATGATTCTTTGTGATAGTCACAAAATACACAGTCATGAATGTGATTGTGCAGGGTTTGACAGAGAGATGAATCCACCTGCATGGAATCATCTTTGATGGGAATTGGCATGTGTCTGGCACCCATCGTACTATTCTTGTTCGTTTCATTGGACATTCGCCCAGCAAAACTTTTAAAAATTGAAAATGAAAATTGAAAATTCGCAAAATGTGACCGTGAACGGGAAAACGTACCTTAACGCTTATCCGTTAAACGGTCGCTAACGGACGGATAGATAACGGATAGTTAACGGCCTGCACAGCATTCTAACGTTTTATCCTAACGTTCTAACGGTTATCTAATTGTGCCTAACGGATGATCAAAGCATGCTAACGCTTTGTTCTAACGTTCTAACGGCTAACTAAGTATGCCTAACGGATGAAGAGAAAGTTCTAACGGTTGCCCAATTTGTTCTAACGGATGACTGGAGCCGTTTAACGGTTGTCTGACGGTTTACAACTAAGGACTTTTAACGAACGAATAGCTTAGCTTTCAGTCCGATGCTATAAACATATAATCAGGCCAAACCGTTAGTAGTCTTACACTCACGTTTGTTTTTTTAAAAAAAGAATCGCAAAGTGCCGATTTCGTCAGTCGTCGATGAGACAAACATAAGTATACTTATTTCCACAGAAAGCAAAACTCAGTGATATAAACTATCACTTCCTCATCGAGATAAACAAACGCAGAATTCAAGTCCTTCGATGATGATTATCGTGTGAGATGAGAAGTTAGTTCGAGGCTAACGTCGCTAAACGAGCGTGTAAACAATTTCACTTGCCAGTCGGGGTGAACATTTTTTATTGTTTTACTCAAATGGTTTTGTCGGTTATACTTATTTTACACAATGACTTTGTCTAGAGTTTTTTAAAGTAACTGTTTAATCCAGCTGTGGATTCGCGAAAGATCACGCTTTCAATTTCTTGATAAAATGCAAAAAGCGGTACCTTTAGATTCATGAGTCTCGAAGCGACAGGCGTTTTGTTGGCGCTGGTTCCATCAGATAAAGTTGTTTTTGTCACATACATCTTGTTTAGAATTGGTTTCTTCTGATTCAAAGTCAGACACAACAAGACAACAGGCTATCAAAATATTCATCAAACTTCCCGCCGGAATATGGCCGTTTCTCACATCTTGGAAAATGTAAACAACTTTATGCAAATTTTTGAACCCACATTTTGTGAATTGAAACCTGCCGAATGTACCTTGATACATGTGAAGGAATTTGGATGCCTAGCACGTGACCAAAATCTTGCCAGTGTTTTCAGCGTGGCAATTCCTTTCTACGTCCGAAGGACGGCTTTTGTCAGTATTTTATAACGTTAATAGAAGCTTTAAATCTTGTAAAAGATGGTATTTTGGCTTTATCCAAGCGAACGTACTGAATATAGAAATGCGTCAAGCGTTAATTTGCGGTACTCAGTAGACTCGCAGTGTTTACGTTTGTTCCGGGTAATCGATCTTATCGCTCACACTGGACCCGAATGAAATTTTGCAAAATTGAAGTTTCCTATTTTACCCCAAGCCCTTAACCAACGGAATTGCCTTGCATCTTTAAAGTCAACTAAACGATTACATTTTGCGGCCGGAGACAGTAAATGCTAGAGGTAGAGTGAGGGAAAGTTCATGGTAAGTCAACAAATATGCAAATCGGAACCGAAGCACGCTGGAGGAGAGAAGTCTGTTGAATTTACTGATTTTATTTCGGGTCGTAATTTATTTTTGTGACTTAATTTCATGGATCCGGAGCTACGATATCTTCCGTTCCTGGTTTACAAAACTGTCTGATTTCGCGGTAGAGATAGTTCCCGCGTTCCTAGCTACATCTCATGATTGTTTTGAACTAAATGGAAGCCAATTACAAGAGCCACTCTCGTTTTACACTGTGTTTAGGCGACCACATTCTACTTCAACGCGTGTCATGCCATTCTAACCGAATCGTTACCCGTTTAACGGGTGCTGGTTTATTCTAACGGATCCTAACGGCTTCTCTAGCCGTGCTAACGGATACAGATTGTTTGCTAACGGTTATGCTGTCCAGTCTAACGGTCTGATGCTAACGGCTAACGGATACATGTCTTTTGCTAACGGCTGCACTATCCGCTCTAACGGCCCGATGCTAACGTCTAACGGTTGGGCTTACGCCTCTAACGTTCTTAAGAAAACTTTCTAACGGATGACTAACGGATGCTTAACGCTTTTGCCCGTTTAACGGATAAGCGTTAAGGTACGTTTTCCCGTGCACGGTCACAAATGTTAAAAATTGAAAACCAAGTTTTAAACACAAATTTTGAGGCACAAGTTTTTTGTCACAAAGTTTGTTTACAATCTGAAATGACCATAAGCGTATGAATCAAGGCCATTTGGATGTAAATATCGTTTATCATCGAAACATGACAATGATGTTTTGTTGATTGCAAAGCTTCCAAGTTCATGGTTATTACTTCTGATTGCTTTCATTTGGTGATGCAATTGTTTCTCATTGAAAAGAACATCTTTGTAATCAGAGTGTTGAATTTCTTTTTTGATGACATTCTTTTTGATTCCTTTGGCTGTTTTGCCGCCATTATTGTTGTCTTTGATGTAAGAATACATTTTGGATTTCAATCCAACAAATTCAGTGATTGGGATTCCAGCAGCTTCATCTTTGAACTTGCCAATGACTTTCTTGTTTGTGGCATCAAAGAATTGATGATTGGATGGATAATCTGAATTATCAAACATCTTTTTGTTTTTCCAAAAATCTTTGTAAACATCTTCAGCTTCAATCTCATACGTAAGACTATCAGTATCAGTGAACAGTAATTTGCTTTGTTTCCATATTTTCTTTTGATGAAGTTATAATGGAAGTCATACATGAGAGTCTTGCTTAAATCCAGAATACACATCCCAACATATGCCGGCCTATTGAGAGTCAGTGATTCTTTAATTTTATGAACTGCAACCAGATTCTTATTGAATATTTTGCTGCCAATGAATGTTGGCTTTGAAGCTAATTTTGTCAATTGTTTTGGTGTTGTAACTAATCTAATATCTTCTCTTTTCCTGATATTCTCCATTGTTTTCCCAAAGACACTGTTATTCATTAATTTGAAAAAGTCTTTCTCGAAAGCATTTTTGGCTTTAGTTCTTTGAAGAGTAGTGAAGTCAATGTATTTTTTGAGCCATGGACTTTGATTGAAGGACAATACTCTATGGATTTTGGTTAATTTTAACCCCAATTCGCGATATAATTGCAAGTTTCTATAATGTAACACATATTTTGTTTTGTTGGACAATGTTGGAATCAGTTTGCTAACTTGTCCACTTTTGATTCCAAATTTTTGGGCAATTTTCTGGCAATAATCTGAGAGCATATTTTGTGTCACTTTAATCTGTTCAGCTGCACATGGATAATCATTGTCGGTGTAAATCATGCAATTCATTGGGATATTCCAAATCAACTTCCAAAAGATATACTTTCTTCTTTTCTGCATTGATATTTGACCAATTGATTTGGTTTATTTGTTTTTCAGTCAACCATTTGAAATTACCAGTTGGGAGATATTGACTCATTGCCCAACCATATAAGTTATTTGCATCCAAATACATGAGATATTTACTGGCTTCATTTGAATTCCAATTTTGCATATATTTATTGTTTGCTTTTCCATATCTATTGGCGATATAACTGATACCACCACGCATCCCTTTTTCAACAAATTGATACATATCAACATCCGTAATCAGTTCCAAATTGACTTCAGTCATCTTCAACATTGCATCCCAACTTAGTCCAGGAGATGTGAAATAATGACATGGATCCAATCGATAGTACTCCAAACATGTTTTCCTGAAGTTTTCAAATACATCAGCCAACAGCAATACATCAGATTGGAGATATAAATCATGATATTCTCCCATTGTTTTCAATTCAAATGTGTCCCACACAGTTTGAGCATGATTGTATTCTTCATCAGTAATATGTTGATTATTCATTTGACTGAAAAAATCATTTTGACTTGGTAATTTTGTTTCATTGAACTTTTCGAAGCTGTTCATATAGTCATATGGATAAACACCTTTTTGCTTCATTAGCTTGAATTTATCATCTTTGAACACTTGTTTTGTGTAATGAAAAGCTTCTTCAGGCAAGTTTTTAACAAGATTCGCCAAACTTTGGTTCATAAATTGGAGACTATCAATGAATGCCAAATTATTACCCAACATGAATGCCATGTATTTCTCCATATTATGAGGAATTACATTGATTTTATGCTTTCTGGTTTCTCCTTTTTTATCCTCAAAAGTATTATTCTCAATGATTGATCCAACTTCTTGCATAATAAAATGGCTATCGTATCCTTTCAAATTATGGAAAATAACTGGTATTTTATCTGTTAATTGAAAATTCAAATTGCATGATTCATGAGCTGAACCACGATATTTTCCAGTAACATGACAATGATCCCTGACTCTGACATCTGATTCAATGTATTTCTTTCCACAGATGTGGCAAGAAGTTCCTGTTTGGAAGTCATTTTCATCATCTGGAGTCATTTTTAATGGTTTATTAAACTTTGTTTTCAGAATTTTTTGACAGTATTTGACTTCATTCAGCATGGATTCCATAAATTTGTAAACAGCTTTTTCTCCTCGATAACATTGTATTGGTTTGGTATATTTATCATCATAACAGCAAACAACTTTGTATCCATAACCACAATCAGTATGTTTTTGATATGCTTCAGTAAATGATTTTTGGTTGGATGGTTGGCAACCATGGATTGGTTCTGTGATAGCTTCAAAATCAGCATATATCACAAATGGAACTTGCAATTGTTTTTTAAAGTTTTTGAAATTAATTTTTGACCCAAATTTAGGCATTTGAACAGCTTGTTTTCCATTGATTTCAATACATATTTCTTTGTGATTGGATAACACTTTTTCAGATGAAAAACATTGCAAACAATGCATACAAAAGTGTTTCTTTTCTTTGTGATTTGAATAACTAAACATAAATCGGTTAAAATCCTTGATTAGACAATAATGTGTGTTTTCATTTTCAGAGATTAACAGCAAATTCAAGACATCATCAAACTGTTCTTTTGAAACATAAATTGGATAAGGTTGTTTGTTTTCATAACCAAATACATTGATGTTGATACTGTTTTGAGTTTCAATTTTGTTATATTGTTTGATAGAAACAGGGAATTCAATGCCATCATAATTCAATTTTTCAACAAATGATTTGTCAGTTTTTTTGATTCTTTGTGGATTTTTGATTTGTGGATTTAAATGTCTTATATGACACCAACGAAAACATTGATTATCTTCATTCTGTAGATTAATAATACCATGCTTTGGATTTTGGAGTTCATTTGGAAGTTTAATGTATGAGCTTCCGGAAAGGGGTTCATATTTGATAATATTGATGTAATGTCCGTTTATTGATTTAATTAACCAAGCTGAGCCTTGACTGATCCATTTGTGAATATCTTCCATGATTTGTTCAACATTAACATCCAAAAAAGCTGTTAAATCATTAGCATTAGTTATTGTTTTTGGTTTACTATTGAAATATCCCATTCTTGAGACAATTTGATTTCCTTTTTGTTGTTCAAAATAAATTGTCAAAGTTTCAATAAATTTAATTCCTTTCATTTGAGGTAATAATTGTTTCATAAAATGTGCAATAGCTAATCTGGTTGAACTCATTTGTACCAAAGGATCTGTTTCATTTTTAATTCCAACTTCACAAGATTTGGTGAATCCCTTGAATGCTCTTGCAACTTCTGTAATTTGGGTTCTTTGTGTTGGAACTGGAGCAATCTTTTTTTTCATTCTTGGTGCAACTTTTGGTTTATCTGCAAACTGTTTTGGTGGTGGAATTATGTTGTTTCTTGGTATTAATTGAATTGCAGATGATGTTTTTTTCAACCTGGGTGCAACTTTTGGTTTATCCATAAATTGTTTTGGTGATTGAATAATTGTGTTTTCATAGTTTTGTACCATTTGTTTTACTGATTGCCTTGGAAACGGTACTGGTGATTGTTTTTTGGTTCGAGGCTTCGGTACAGGTTTTTGTTTTTCCAATAATAACTCAATTAACTGATTTTTCGTTAATCGAGATAAATTATTTTTATTCATTATAATATTATATGATAGATTATTTTCATTGATGCGTTTGTTTTGTGTGTGGATTGTGTTTTGCAGTTTTGGGTTTTGGCGTAATGATTGAACACCCAATTGATCAATCATACTGAGATTTTGCGTGGACGTAGTACGCAGTTGGCTACTATTGCTTGTTTTCATTTGTTTGACCATACGGTCTGTAATTCCATTAAAATCACAGATCGTTAAAAAAACAAAAAATTTGACAAAAATGGAACTAATATATGAATCAAAGTACAAAACGTTTATTTTCGAATTCTCTATTGAGGTTGCGCATTAAAATCGATGAATGATCAATATTTCTTTGTTTCATTTTTTTCATCATTTTGTCATATGCTTTATCAATTGCAATCTTTTCTTTTTTAGAAAGTTCAGAATCATAATCTATATCAGAATCAACATTTGTAGCTAATTCCTTTACAACCTTCATAGAAGATTCCATTTGTAAATTATCAATTCTATTATCATCTTTTATTCCATTAATATGAACGATAACAACATCATTTGGTAATTTTCCATTAAAACATTCAAATACAAATCGATGAAATGCAATATTTTTTTCGGGTAATGGTGCTTGATGTAAAACAATTCTTCTTGAACCATCTTTCATTTTTGACCCCATTAACAATCTTTTGGTTTTCATGTTCAATAATTGTCCATCAGCTGATGCAGCGTAGTTTGTGTATAATGGATGTATAAAAAATACTTTATTATTTATGTTGATTGTTTTTGCGATTGGTTTTTGCATAAATGATTGATTACCAACAGAATCAACCATATCTGGATTTTGCAGTGATGGAGTACCAGATCGGCTCCTTTTTCGTGTTTCTTTTTTTTGTGGTCATACGACCTCAAATTCCATTTAATTTTTCATGAAATCTAAATTAGTTTTGTTTTTCATACATTTCTTCTAATTTTTATTTTTCACTTATTTTCTCCTTTTTTAAAATAACGCGTTTTGTCTTTAAGCACTTTTGGTTTTGAAAATGTTGCCAAAATTTAATTCAAATCAACTACTTGCCAAAGATATTCAGAAGACAAGCCATAGTCCGTTTTTTTATAAGCTAATACAACGATATTTGGATAATTCATGGTTACAGTTTTCAATTTATAGTCAAATACACCATTTTTTAATCTCTCAATATCGTCATAATTAATGTCTTTTCTACCATATTTGGTGGCATAAATGATTATAATTTCAGGGTCGTAACCATTTTTCTTTCTAATTTTATAAACAGTTTTGGTAAGATTCGAACATCTTCCATTCAGACAAATAACATGATGATTAATCATCATGTATCTAACAAAATCACTTTCAGCTACATTTCCATTAGTATCCCAATACCAATAAATGCTTCTATCATCAGGTTTTGATAAAAGAATATTTCTTAGTTTAATTTGCCAATTCTTGGTTAACTCAGTTATTATTTTTATTGATTTTTTAATTCGTCTCATTAAATAAATATAAGTTAGATAAAATCAATCCCTGTAAAGTGGAAAATTAGTATCATCCATGTCATTGCACATTCTGTAAAACGTTTTATTGATAATCTTGTTTTCAGTCCTTGTAAACTCATTAACATTATCTTCAATTGGTGGGTCTTCCATTAATCTATTGATTGTTTGAAGTTCATCTTCTGAATATGAGCTGTTCAAAAATGCTTTTCTAGCTTGATGCATATGTTTAATATTTTCAGATGGTGTGACCAAAGAAAGATTTTGACTTGAATTGTCTTGTCGGTTAGAATTGATGTGATTAATTTGCATTCCACGTGGAATTATTGACTGATTTACAGCTTCATAGGAAGGAAAACAGGAAACAACAAGAAATCGCAGTTCTCGCAACCATTGTCACAGAAACAGTGACAACAAGAAGGTGAAATCTTGAATGCATCATTTCAGTAGTCTACAAACACTGATACGATTCACCGCATATGTCTTGCCGTTTGTATCTAATCTCAAGCGAAAGAAGGCAAACAAGCAAAGAAACTTGGTACAAGGAAGTACAAAGATCTGTTGTTGAAGACAGGAAATTTGACGAAGTAAGGAATACATTGCAACCGTTTACGGATGAAAAGGGAATTCTGAGATCTGGAGGCCGTCTGAAGAACGCCCCAATTTCCTTGATGCTCGCTATCCAATATTTCTTCCAAGATATTCACGCTTCACACGCTTGGTCATCGATGAATACAATCTCAAGGTCCTTCACAACGGTGTGAGAAATACAATTGCAGAGCTAAGATCAAAAGTCTGGGTGACCAAACGGCGTCAAGCTGTGAAGACTGTAGTACGAAATGTTCTGTTTGTAAGAAGATTGAAGGCAGAAGCTACGCAGTTCCTCCTCCCCCTCTTCGGTTAAGTGATGAGCTTGCCTTCACTCGTGTTGGAGTAGATTTTTGGCGGACCTTTGTATGTCAAGGATGTATTCTCAAATTAGGGAGAGATGAACCAGGCGTACATAGCATTATTCACATGTGCTACAACCCGAGCTGTTCATTTAAGACTCGTGCCAAACCTGAGTGCAGAATGTATCGTAAGAGCCCTTATTCGATTTAAGGGAAGACGAGGAACACCTACCTTGATTGTCAGTGACAATGGGAAAACTTTTAAGGATTCAAGGGTGCAGACCTATTGCCATCGTGAAGGCATCAAGTGGAGGTTCAATATCGAGGCGGCCCCTTGGTGGGCTGGTTTCTTGAACGGATGGTAAAATCAGTCAAGCTAAGCTTAAATAAGTGTTCGCATGCTCTAATGAACTTTGTTGAACTATTTACTGCCTTGATAGAAGTCCATTTACGGATCTTTACGATGAAATGGAAGAACCACTGACACCTCATTTGATTATAAGCCGTAGAATTCTATCGATACCATCAAGAAGCACTTGCGATGAAGTTGGTCAGAACGAAGTAGCACTCACAAGAAAAGCAAGGTTCCTGCAGCGAGTTCTCGATCACTTATGGAATCGATGGCGATCCGAGTATCTGACAGAACTTCGTGAACATTATTGGTATTCTAAGGGAGCCAGTTCGCTCTGAGAAGTGCAATTCCTTTGTGTAGGAAAGATCTAAGAAGTCTGCAGAGATTTTCTCTCTTACCGAGGAAGATATTCCTGGAGCTTCACTTAGAGGACGTAGTCGTCAACAGCTTACAATCCCCGAATTAGTAAGGTGGATTTCCTGTAGGAAAGGAGCTAAAACAAACGGATAGATGCGCATTGGTTGAAAGGTAATCCATGTGAATTGTCGATCACTTATGTGTGTGTAATCTTTTAGCACTTATTGGAAATATTTCGTATTTTTACGGCACTTACATACCTTATAGGGTACAAAGTTATATCCAAGTAGGCCTTGATAGGGACATTGTTGATCCAGATAAAAATGTCTACAAGATGTGGTTAAACACGTATCGGGAGAGAGTTACGTCTGATCGACAAGCTCCTGTAACAGTATTATCTCAGCCTTCAACGACCCCTGTTCTTAATCTTTCCCCTGCGGTCTCATCCACAAATTTGCCTGCCCCTTCCCTGTCACAATCAGCAACAAACATATCAACAAACATCCCCTCAGTTGCACCTCTTCAATCTCCCCCCACCAACACACATTAGACCGTCTGTGCCACTCATTTCCCTTGAATTCCCTATTACCTGTAGCCCCCATGTTACTACCCCACCCCCTGCAAGGTCACTAAATTCTACTGTCAGACTTGCATTTACCCCACTCCAGGCATACAACATTTCTGCTACTAATTCCTCCACCCCCCCCCCCCCCCCCCCGCAACTGGCACCAATAGGTTTTATAGCATTAACCCCGCTAAATCCATTGCTGTAAAAATGCCCACAAAACTTCCTCGCGTTGATACAACTGTACAAGAAATACCACTTCCTCCTGAGGAAGCCAAACATTTTATTGACAGTACAGTGAGGGTTATCCTTGGAGAAGCCTTTAAAATCGAATCTTCAACACGAAACCAGTCTTCTAATGGTGAATGGTTCAAGCTCAGGCAGTGCAGACTTATTGCCTCTAATTTTGGTACTGTTATTAAGAGGGAAAAAAAGACTATAGAAAACTGGTTGAAAGACTTACTAGAACCCACTCTAATCTAAATGTCAGTTCTTTGAACTATGGGCGTGACAATGAAGATGCCGGGGCAAAATTTTATGCGGAATATCAAGAGAGGCATGGTCACCCTGGAATCAAGGTCTTTCCATGTGGTTTGGTTATCAACCCAAAATACTCTTGGCTTGGTGCCTCACCAGACAAGATTATATAAGATTCAACAAGCAACCCTCCATTTGGTGGTCTTGAAATTGCATGTATTAAATCTCGAAAGGGAATGACACCTCTACAAACATATTTAGCTAAGAAAGAGCCTGAATCTGGCAAAAAGAAATCATTTTGTTTGACCAAATGTGAGAGAAATCAAATGCAAATCATTTATACCACCATCAAGTGCAAGGCAAATGTGGAGTTTGAGGTTTGAAGTGAAATGACTTCGTGTTAATGACTGATCTTACACTTAAAAATCAAGGAGTACACGTAGAACGAATATAATTTGACGAAACATGGCATGATACCTCTTTGCCACAGCTAACTGAATTTTAGTTTTTCAAACATGATGCCAGCATTGCTGCAAAAGATTAGAGATCACAGTGGATAACTTTCAAATACCATTCACACATATGTACAAGAGAGACCATGTAGTAAAACCATACAGTACCCCCTCCCCCCCCACTAGTATATCGGAAAACAAGAAACAATAAAGTGACATCAAACATGTATGGAACCAGTGAAGAGAATTTAGATGTTCATTTCCTGGACAGTTAAAACCTACCATATAACGACAATACCACTATATAAGTAAGATCTTTGTATAAACATAGTTAATGTGTCACGCCGTCAAGTCATGTCACGCAACACAAGCTATATGAAATAGTCCGACAAGATTAAGCGTTGACTGCTTCCGGTGGAATGCAATTAATTCGTGAACAGCTTCAGTGTCGTAACGACTATTTTTACTTCGTTTGTAATAAAATGGTTTACACTGGATAAAAAATTCTGTTTTCGTTACTTCTTATTATTCATTTCGTTGGCTTTGCAAAACTAATGGCTGAAATAAGGTGTTACGAAATAAACGTAGCCACTATATTCTCCATAATACTGAGTCTTGGCGAACTTTTTTTTTTTTTTTTTCGATTTCAATAAACAGTAGCTTGGTTAGACAGTAAACTGCTCTTAGCAGTACGCTTGAAGGAAACACTCCCTGTGCACATATTTTTTTCTCACCTTTTGTTTAAGACGAGGGTTGTGTCCGTTTTAAACGTTATGATTTTGTAAAGAAACTTTGGTGTTGCGTCGGTCGGTGGGGTGGTAGAAACGGACGTTTGGTTTAGGGTGATGTGGCCACGGTAGGTGACGTCTCGAGCGTTAGCCCTACGCATAGGTAATAAAAGGCAATAGTTATGAAGCCTTACAAATTTCTTTGTTATATGTTTTTGTTAGCATTTTTGGCCTTGACAGTGCACAGACGATAGATTTTGAAATGTGCTGGAGCAACTGACCAATAGAAACGTTCGTGTTATGATATTAAACTGTAGTGTGAACGTTAAAACAAACGGATGTGCACGGTCGTGGCCCTTCCAACATAAATTGCAGCACCATTGTTTTCATGGCAAAATTTCATAATCAGTCCCTAAATTATTGACTATGTCCTTCGTTAGAGCGAATCTAATCCTCTGAGGAGGAGCTAACGCTTCACCGTGGCTACATGGCCTTATCAACACCAAATACCATTAGGCCGGTTTGAGACGATCAACCTTCCGTTTACAAGTTTCTTGACAATTGTGACTTGTTTGTGTATTAACGGCGAGCAAGTTTCTGAGTTTCCAAAAATTTGAATTCGGTTTTTGAACTTGACAGGGAGTGTTCAAAGAAAAACGCGACAAATTTTGGCGTCCACAAGGAAAACTTGCCCGTGTGCAATCAGCCCCATTCAAAAGTTTTCAAGAGAGATAAGAGTTTCAGTTCTTCTTCATACTCAGACGTCTCTTCCATTATGTACATTAACACGCAAAGGACTGTGGTCTTTCGCCTTCCCATGATGCCTTGTATTTCGCGCTCATTCACAAGCGAAGGCAGGTTTCAATTTCAAGTTGAAATTTTACCAAATTTTGAACTTAGGCCGCGGGATTAAAATTTGTCTTCGTTAATCGTAGATTCTTATGATCTTCGTCCATCAGTAATGCTTCTATTGGTAGCAGAACAGGGTCCTTCCGGAAGAGCGCTGAAAAAAAAAGAAAGTAAAGTGAAGTGAGATGAAGCTTTTGAAAAGTTATGCACGAATCAATTTGAAACGTCGACATCCCTCCCCCGGGCATTCTAACTTTTGAACATTGGCTTGTTCAAATTCCCGCACGGCACGGCCAAACAGTCGTTAAATGCCATAACCTAGCCCCACCCCCAAAAAAATGTTTCAATTTTGGGTGTATACTATTTGGATTTTTGGAAGTTGGTTCATTTATATTCTGTCACATTTTCTATACATAGCTTCGAAAACACTGCAAAGTTTGTTGAGACCCTCTCTGCCCTTTCTGTTGAGCCAATCGCTCACAAAAGCGACACTTCCCCCCTTGAACTCATCCATGGATCAGGAACCACGTTTATTCCGCCAGACAAGAAGAAAGTTGAGAATGATGTATTAATCAGTAAATGACACAGGCATACTCTGAAAAAAATCCGAGTGTGCAAAGTCCGTAATCATTTCGGCCATGGGATTTCTATCAATTTTTCTGCTTGATAAATAATGTGGTAATAAATCAGCAATTCTTAATTTATTAATTAATAATTTAGTAGCACGAGGGAATACAAACTGTATCGTTTTGCCTCACCCCAAACCCTTAGTCTGAATACGGTCGAGCCTCCCGTAAGCGGATACCCTCGGGACCAGAAAAAAATGCTTACTTAAGAGAGGTGCCCGCTTGTAGGAGGTTAAAAATGTAGTGTTTGTATGAAGCTGAGAACACGACCAAGTGTCTGCTTACGAGAGGTGTCCGCCTACGGGGGGTGTCCGTTAGCGGAGGTTTGACTGTACATCTCTCATCACCCCTCACGTGTAATGTAATAAGACCCAAAACCCTTTGCTTCTTCGAACACTTGACTCCATATAATTTTTGGAAAACCTTGATAACTACCCGAGGTCACTTTCATGTTTGTCCTTTCTTGTAAAGGTTTCCCGCTCAAGTTTTTCTCAAGCTTTTCCTTGCAGCCGCCTCCACTAATCCAGTCGTCCCGCCTACGAGGATCCTTTTCTCTGTATTTCGTTTATGAAACGTTTTCAAACTACTTGACAGTGATTCGCGCATGTACATTAACCAGGGGCGGATTTTTTTATTATTTTTTTTGTGTGTACGGGGGGCTTTTTCCTTGTATTTTTAAAAAGTTTTTGTAACTGGCCGTCTTTCGAGTGGTGTTATGCACTCAATTGTTTTAAAAAATCCTCATAAAAGTCTGTCTTCTTCTGAAGCCTTAGTTTTGGTCACAAATGTTCCCAGAATTACTGTAAAGCAGAATCTCCACAAATGTGAATTTTTCCATGGCTTGGTAAGTGGGGCTTGCGCTCTCACCACAATTTCTTCTGCCCCCTCTTTCTGGATTTTCTAGTTCCGCCCTTGTTAAAACGTTTGACCGCTATCCACGCAATGATTAACAGTTCATACCTTTGATTGGGTAACTGACTGCTCAAAGTGGTCTTGTCTCCAACGACACAAACATGGCCTTTCATGACATTCTGATGTAAGTGGTACTCTAAAACAAGATAACGAAAAAATGGCCGACGTAAACATCTATAAGCATTATCAAAATGCTGTCATTTCTTTCACCACGAAACAACATGTGAAGCGACAAACAGCGACAAAACACCAATTTACACGGGATAAGCCGAACTTCTTGTATTTCTGACTGAGTATCTGCAATTACATTTTTAATTTCCGCTTGTCCCCATTGGACAAAAACACGTCACGTGATACAAAATCGGACGGTGGTTGCTGAGACGATAACAGTCCTTTGATTTGATAACCGCCGCCATTTTTTTTTTTGACGAGAGAAACAAAGAAACAACGGCATCGTTTTAGGTCATAGTTGTTGTAATCCAATCACAATTTAATAAAATCTAATAAACTAGTTAATTAACTTGTAGCTATTTGGCTGCAATCATGCCGTGGCCATCACTGGCTGTTTTGTCCTTTCCACAGTAAGGTGCTTACGTTTCGGAAACTAATCGGAGGGTTACCCCTTTCCTAGCCTGCGAACAGCAGACGTATTTCCGGTCGTCGCTTCTCTCCCGCCGAAAAATAACGTCTGCGAAAACGAGCCGAGAAAAAATTTCCGTGACGTCAAATGTTAGCGACCAATCTCCTTTCACCTTGCATATTCCAAGAAGTAACTCGCGAGCTTTTTCGTGGATCTTTCGCTAACGCGTGGGAAAATATGGCTGAATATGCGTTGAGGAAAGTATGCGAAGTTTTCGGATTTGAAAGACTAAACAAGCATCAAGAGAAAGCCTTGCGACTTGCCGTTGAATCTAAGAGCGATGTTTTCGTGAATCTTCCGACTGGTTTCGAAAAGTCTGTAGTATTTCTTTGCCTGTTGTGTATTCTCATGTGGAACCATCTCGTGTAAAAAACATTGTCATCGTTGTATCGTCCCGCTGGTTAACCTAATGAAAGACCAAGTCAGGCGCTTAACATCCCTTGGAATAAGCGCAGTGTCACTTAGTGATATCTGCTCTGATGAAGAAATGAGATCAGTCGAAAAAGGAAGTTATTTAATCGTGTATGGATCACCAGAGTCTTGGCTCGGTGAAACAAGATGGCGTAAGATGTTGTCGAGCGATGTTTACAAAAGTTCAGTGAGAGCTGTCGCTGTTGATGAGGCACATGTCGTTTGCCACTGGTAAGCTTTATTCCATTTCTTTATTGCGGGCGAGAATCATTTATGTATTTCAGCTTATGAGCAAAGTTTTGTCAACATCGTCGATGTTGTTAAAATTATGCGTGTGAATTGCAAGTTGGTGTCTCATGTTTACATCATATCCTCCGGTGAGTTTCTCTCCTTTTTAATTTAGGAAAAAGTAGAGCGCTTGTTTCACCCCGTTTAGCTGGAAAAACTGAATGTTCTATCTGGCTAATATTTCGTTTAGCTTACATGTTAATACAAGTATATTTTCCATGCTAGGGGAAAGTCAAAAACGAAAACAAACATGCAGCTTTTCGAGTTTGGTTTTCGCGTTTGCACGAGTTTTGGTCCCTCCTTCCAAGAACCCCATTCATTGCATTGATTGCCACGGCCACAAAGGATACCAGGGACACAATATTTGAAATGCTGCTAATGGATGGTTCCCACATTGTTCATGAAAACCCAAACAAAGAAAACATAGCCAATACATGGGGAAAAATGCTAGCTTTGCAGAGTATTTTTCGGCGGGAGAGAAGCGACGACCGGAAATACGTCTGCTGTTAGCAGGCTACCCCTTTCCGGTTTGCTTTTGTTTTGGATGATAATGCCTTCGGTTGAAAGATTGTCGTCAAAATTTCACAGTTGCCTTCGAAGCTTCTTTTCTCGGCTAACTGCTCATTTTTCGGGCAATCTTTCAGCCTCGGGCATTATCCTGCGATACACCAGCCGCCTGAAAAGGTTTATTTACCTAAATAAACAAACTTTTTTCCACACATTTACTTGACATAAAATCCCCCGCTTAAACTCTATACTAATTATTTTCACTCTTATTTTAATCTCAGAAGCATCTGTTTAAATACGAACAGTTAAGACGTGAATGTTAAGACAGGCCTTTAAGGGTTTTGGCTTTATTTAGGTATTATAATGTCTGTCAGAGCCATCTTTTGAAATAACTGCATAATAACGCGAAAAATGACTCACCGACTTTCTCGCAAGTTATTTGTACGTGTTTTTGGAACTGAGAGAAGCTGGTACCAAAGGCAAGGTTTCCATCGGACGAAGCCAACGAGACAGCTGCGCATGCCTCTTCCACCAGCTGTGGAGCTGTTAAACCTTGCAAAAAAATAAGAGGCAAAATAATCATGCAAACAACCTGAAAAGCCCTGATTGGTACAGTTCTAGTGCCAAAATATTAACAGTGTCAGGTGGAGAAACAATACCATCGTTCCACCTCAGAGCCCAATTAAAAATTGTCATTTTCTGAGTGGAGAATAGTGTCCAAACGTTTATTGAGTTCCTAATTATGGACAGAGTGTTTTTCTAAACAGAACAATAGCACCTTCAAGTTGGGAAAGACTGGCAAAACGTCCTATAAGGAAGGCATTTTCTCTTTTTATCGACAACTATCGACGACTCACCGATTTCATACCAACCTCTACAAACTCCTCGGATAATTCAATTACAAAATTAAGATGCGAATTTCCGAAAGGACTTCAAAATTAGCTTGTGAAAAGAGCGAAGGGGATCTAGACAGAAGCACCCAACCGGAACATTTAAATGTTGTCTCTGGTGTTCCAGATCGTTAAAGGCAGATCTGTGTATAAGCTTTAACACAGTTTGATCTGTTCGAAAGTGTAAGCTGAAAATCTGATTGCAGAAAGTTTAGGGAATAAAATTATATTCCTTGAATTTAATAACTTGTTGGTTTTACGGAAATGCTAGCTGACCTTCTTCCGCACTTTTGATGACATGTTTGTTCCGTCGAAAACAAAATAAATTTAATTAGTTTTCCTGTGCTACGAAAGTTTGAGCTGATTTTGCTCAAGGAAGCTGCAGATTTCCTTCACGACAAAATCCGAATTTCCGAGACGATAAAGCTCATCCGAACAGATATCTACAGAACCGAATAGAACCATTGGGTGCCTCCGATTAGTTGATGAGGAAAATAGGTAAAGTTGACTTACCCACAAGTTGTGCCTCTGGTATTCTGGCGCCTTGCGCAGAAGAGTCAGCCACAGCTTCGAAATCGTTGCTGTCGACGACGATTGCTTCAGATCCCCATTTGTAAACCAGGCGGAGACTCACAACAGCTTCTCCCGTATCAGGAAGTGTACGCAGTGTAAGGCGACACTGGGTGACCTCGGACTGTGTCAGGTCTAGAACGTCTTCACTCAGATCTCTTCTCAAAACGAGCAGCAGTTCTGAGAGTGTCCGTCTCTGCGTTGAACAAAGAATCACCCGACGTTTGTCTGAATTGGTGTCTTGCAGCTTTATCATTGCGACGTTGTGGAAACGCGCCACGCATTTATCAAAATGTTCCACAGCAGATTCAGAAAGCATGATCACTGCCTGGAATGCTCCCACTTTGCGAGGTTGTCCATCGATGTGTACGTAAGCAACTGCGTGTAATTGGAGTTCGTCTTCCAAATCTTTCTTGATGTGGAACTCCTGAGAGTATGTGTCCTGGTGTACGTCGTACTCTAAATTCGCTCTGTTACAGGCTACGAGAGAATCTGCTGAGTCGGTAAGTTCAAATCGCACTAGATTTGAAGGATCAAACTTGGCAAAATGGATTAGGCTCATTGAAACGTTGGCTAAATCACGCATAAAGACCTCATCGGCGAACTGCAGCGGATCTGACATGATGCCCTTCATGTTCCCCGAAAGCAGCTGTAACCTCTTATGCAACCTAACGTGTTCCAGACAGTTTTGAAAGAACGGCTTCAGGCACTCCAGCATGGAAAGAATCGCCAAACTGCTTCCCCACATCTTTATTTCTGAGGTGGATTGATTGACACAATTCTCCAGACACAACTGCTCAAGAACTTCACACACTTCACAGATAAGTTTCGAGACTTTGTTGTCTTTTTCAGCAGCTCTTACTTTAGACACACAATTTTCCACTGTTTTGCCAGGCAGGCCTCTCAAGCCATTTTGCGCTTTTGAATTCTTCTTGATAACGAAGATTTCCTTTATGCTTTGAATGAGGTCAGGAACGATGACCAGGAACGGTTCGCTGATGCTTTCTGCAGCAGACGAGCATATCTGTTGGCAACATTTATAAACGTGTTGCGGTAACAATACATGCTTCGCCAGATAAACAACGTGGTTTGTGGATAAAGCTGCTCTTTCCACGCCTTCGGCAGATTTCTCCAACTCGATGCAACAGTCAGTAACCACAATGTTGCAAAGAGTATGGACTTTACTGGAGAAATACTTCATCAGATCAGGACTGTCGTGTTTTAAGCTCGAGATCTTGGCTGCAAAGTACCTCAAGTGCTTGATATGCATCTTCCCTCTTTGGTTTACTCTGCAATCTAGCAACAAAATGCAATTATAGTACGAAGCAGCACAGTACAGCATGTAGTGATAGTCTTTTTCTTGAAAAGGAAAGTAACGGAAAATCTATGCATTCATATAAAAGAGGGGGGTGAAAAGGGGTATGTAAATCCGCCGATCCGCTAAAATTAATGGCTGAATCCGTCGATCCGCTCAAAAAATCAACTAAATCCGAATCTGCAAATTGTTTGCCGCGTGAGATGATACGCGAGATACAAAGCGACTTCAGTTGTTGGAGTTGCCTTGCGTGATATTGTGTTTTAGCGTTGAGGATGACTATCAACGAAATATTTATGTAACCAACATCTGTATCAAAACAAAATCTTGCAGATGCGAGAAAAAAGAGCAAACTTGAACTTCCTAACAACCAAAATCCAAAATCCGGGCCCCAAAACTGGATAAAACCGCGATCCGCTGTGATCATAGGATCCGCAGATCCGTTAAAATTTCGCTCTGAATCCAGAATCCGGGCTAAAATATTCACCAAATCCGCCGATCCATAGACCTATTCACCCCCCTCATAAAACGTTTTGGTTAAACAAAGGGTTCTGTAATATAATAGCGGAAGTCTGTCTTATTTTGGCATGCGTCATGTCAAATAGCTTCAAATCACAGCTGGTTCTCGAGTCTGGCCCTCAATTATGCAAGTGGTAGCGGTTAATATCCTAGATTTCCTTCAGCAACCAGTTAGAGTATTTTAATGCTCCCTCGTTGAGAAGGCAGTGCATCACTCAGAACTGATTACGTTAGTTGCCCACAACCCTTTCACAGACATCAGTTACTACAGGTTGTGGAGTTTCACGAGTTTTTGTCTAATCAATCAGTGATTGAATTTTTTTCAGGCTTTCTTTTCGCAACTGCTTAAGTTGCGGACGAACTGCGAGGATCTTTCTTCTATTTGATCTTTCATCCGCAGTTCAAAATATATGTTTCATATATTTACTTCATTAAAACAGTGACTGATGCTTATTTATAAAAATAACAACTTCCCAATCTTATGTCCGACCAAAGTTCCGTGAAAAAGATAAACATTTCTGGCAACTAACCTTTTTTTATACCCTCCAGTGTTTTCCTTAGAGCAGCAAGACTTTCTGGCACATCTTTCTCCTTTGACCAGTGGTTCAAAATTACTTCTAGTTGTTGGTCATCGTCATTGCACGATTTTACGACTTGATCCATCGCCTCCGTGGGAATGTCAAGTTCTTGAGCGACGGGTATGACGTTAAAGATGGCTTCCTCTACACCCAATAGGCCCCTCACATAACCATGCAAATCTGCAACCAATTTTTACAAACATAAGCGAAGTAATATTTCTGTGCCTACTAAAATATTCTAAAGGTCCTTATTTCTGTAAATGTGGTTAAGCTGGCCTGATCAGCTCAAGAATATATTAAATGTAACGGATAAAAGCTTTTAAAGGGTACATCCTTGACAAGAATAAAGATCTATCCACTGGAAAACCATTCATTCTTTGAAAAAATGGGCTCTGTTATTTACATTCAAAACGGAGTCGACCCAGTAAGACGAGTTCGCAAGCTGGGAAAGCTAATGTAAAGTCCTGTTATAATGGTCAAATAACAGATCGACTTCAACAGGCAATGCATATCATCCTGGTGGCTCCTCCTCGTTTGCATTGTCGACGAACATAAAGCATAAAGGAGAGAGGGAAACCGGGACTCAATTTTACTGTGCTGTGTCAAACATCCCAACCACCGATACCAGTAACAAAAGTCCGCAAAATCAGCAAGTATTGTCATAGTGTCCAATTCGATATGAGCCGCGGGCCTTGGTTGGCCCATGCTTTCGTTATGCTTGTTAAACAACAAATATCAATGTTGCGATTACACGAAAACCGGACAAACCCGACTAGCCTCGGCTTGCAAAAATGATGAATTAGATTCTTCTCCTTGTTGTTCTATTTTTCACAACACAATGTCTAAGTTACCCAGTCCTGGCCTGGCTCGACTCATGTCAATTGTCGGGCTGAAACTCATCTCGATCGGCTAACCGAGCCAACCCGGCTCATGTAATCGACCACATACTCAACTTCGTCGTCATCACCGTCTTTTTCATAGTTACCATTAATAAATTATGCTAATTGTATTAGCAATCTAACTCACCTAATTCGCAGAAATAACCCTCGCTACTGTGCCCATACTCTCCTTCCACAGATATTTTTCCACACAGAATTCGAACATCTTTTGTGCCTTCCAGTGAAAGTTTTATGACATGTCCTGTATTCCACCAAACATAGGATTCTACAGCGAAGCTGTGATTGTCATGGCCGTGGGCGAGTTTGTAATCTTCCCCGAGACGAACAGCAACCTTGAGGTTTTCATGATTGTAAATGCGCCTTTCTTCATGTTCATCAAGGGAATGTACCAGTAGCTCCCTATACCCTTCAGCTTTTAGTTGCACCAGGGCAGAGGTCTCACACTCTCTGTAGAACTCTTCACTGTAAACGTCTCGACTTACAAATAGTAAGGCAAGCTCATTGGAGTTCACGTCCAGCAGCACTGCCATTGTGTAGTTGAATGCCAACATGTTTAATCTCGCAACGATTTCTTTGGTTCGGATCAAAGTCAGCCTCAACAAAGCCGTGATAAGCGAGAATCCCTTAATTTTAGTGGTTACTTTCGCTTTTCTCCTATTAATCACTGAAGTATCAGTTATGTCTTTCCAATGGATCTTTCCGTCTCTAGCTTCTTTACCATGCAATATGACAACACTGTCGCACTTAAAAGCCTTGATATTTAGGTGAAATGTCAAAGTGACAGGTTTTTCGAAGAAATAGCCATTGGGACGAAGATTAATCACCGGCGCACAAAAGACGACATCATTTTGAAGATCCTTTTCAATTATTAGGCCATAGTACTTGGAAGGGTTCTCCAATGTTATTTTTATGTACAGAGGAAGGTTAATACTAGGAGGAAACACTAGTTTAACACCATCCTTATAAACCACACCACCACGCCTTCCAATTAAAATGTCATATGCCGTTCCTATTTTCTCACCAGATGGGCTTTTCAAGACGGAAAACATACCTGTCGGTATAGAATTACAAAAACGACTGATTATTAATTATTTGGCAGTATTTAACTTCAACACCCACAATCTAACGTCATGAAACGTATGCATCATCACTTACTATTTTGACTGATGGTGTTTATACCACCTCATGAGGAAGAATTGATACAGAATTATCAAGCACAGTAAAAACATATCTTGTCATTGATCGGGAAAATGATATCGTGACATATCAGGTGACCCATAGGGCAGCTTATTTTGATAACATCTTTCTATCCGCCCAATTTTGATTCAGTCATTCGCTTTGTAAAAGTTGTCATGAATAAACCCTTTCTTACAAAGGCATTAAACTTCTTGAAGAAACACTGCTACTTGTTGAAATAACAGCTCCTTAAAATTAAGCACGACTGTTTATCAACATATACCTGACGGTGAAACTCGCAAAGCTTCGGGTGGTCGACGTATATCATCCGTAATATCATCCGTATCAGGAAGAGTTATCTGCTGAAATGAAATTTTAAGGAAAGGAAGTCTTGATCTTCTAGACCTAGAGGAACTATAATCTGCTATAAATTTTGGAAAATAATGGCACTTGGAAGCAAACGTACAATTAAGGGATTGTATAATAATTACCTGGATGGGAGGGGGAGGGTTGGGAAATAGGTAAAATACGCCTCAAAATTAAATCGCGTCCCCCTCTCACTAAGCAAAAATTAAATTTAACCTCGCCTTACCTACTAATAACATTAGAGTTGGATGTCTTCCTCAGGCACAACAAGTAATTCAAATGACAATAGAAATATATTGAGATGCAAGAGCGAGGCAATCAAGTTAAGACAACTGTTAGAAACATTGAAAAATAAAATTACTGAGCATAGCAATAGCCCATTCACGAAAACAACTGGCAAACTGCAAACAGGACTAACGTACCACCACAAATTTAATACAGATGCCTTTCGCTTTATAACTACAGGTTTTATGGAGAGAGTGATGCAAAATTTTCTGCCAATTTCCCAATATTGTCTATGTACAGCAAAATCTTTAGAATCTATAGGAAGAGAAAAGAAAGCAGTGCCCTAGCCAATAGGCGCAAGAGAGTCTCTGTCATATTTTTGTCTTTGGGTGGCTCACCAATTGACAACGAGACTGTATGATCCATTGATACATAGCGTTCAGCAAGTTGAAGGAATGGAATTGATTACGAGACACTTTAATTGTTTTACATCTGCAACAGACAAAAGCTTTGTTGGAGAATCTGAAAATGTAATTAAGGAGTTCCTGTCTTATTGAGCTTACTTTGGGTTACTCATAAGCTTACTTTGCTAAATAATCAAACTGCTTATAGTCACATCGTTCAATTTACTGCTATTCAATTCAACAGTTGGGTTTTCCATTCTCTTTGATTGTAATACAATGTAGGTTATCCTACATTGGCATCTTTCGTTTTAACTGAATAACATCATTGCGCAACTTTTACAACGTTCCGTTCCTGTTTCAATAAAACCTGGTGCCAATAAAGCAGCACTGTTTTAATATATATTGAACAGAGGCATTCCTTTCCTACTCCAGAATAAATAGGAAAATACTAAATAATCAGCCAGGTTAGAGATCAAAATACCTGGAGTTGATATTTTCCCGGTTTAATTCCAGTGTAAGCAAGTACAAATATTTGAACTGTAAGATCTCTTCTACCATAATACCAGATTTTGAAAAAACAAAAACAAAACAAAACAAAACAAAAGAGTGACAAAAGAAATGTCCCTATACGTATTAAATTTTATTTTTTATCTACCCCCCTCCGTCTCTCTAGTTGTCATTTTTCCTTATGTCCCCCCCCCTCTGGTTTCTCAACTCCCCCTTCTAGGCAATTATTACACAGTTCCTAAAATATGTCTCCACTCAATCGTTCCCAACCGATTTCTGTCCAGTCGATTCTCTGAAAACTAGCTCATAGCTAACTTTGAAGTCTTAGAACTTATTTAATTAAATATGTTCGTTTCAAAAAACTATTTGCGTTTCCTTTGAGGAAAAACTGGTTTTGTTATCGCGCTAGTATCTCATAATAGCTTATTTCATTTGCCTTGGATATTAATCTATCTATACAGCGGGAGGGGTGGATTCTGTCCCCGACATTTATGAACTTTTATATTTTTCAAACACTTAGGTAGATGGTACCAAAGCTCGTGACATGTTTTAGAGATTTTGTGAGAAATGATGATGATGGTAATGATGCGGATGATAGCAATAGTAACAAAATATGAACAACTAAAGCAACAGTACTTTGAACAGATTTTGAGAAGTCTCGCTGCTGCTACAGTTATGGTAAATTAAAATTTGCAGTCTTTATCTAGATTAATCTGATGTGACATTAAAATTAATTTTACCCCTGGCAACTGAAAGTCTCGCTGCAGCTACAGCTATGTTCTGAAAAGAAATGTATGGCGCTTCCTAAGTTCTGCTTTCTCCGCATAGTTTTAAACGGCTCAAAAATATCTCGGTATTAGTAGGCACCACCCATAGGAAAACCGAGTATTTCAAGATGCGCAGAACGTATGCACGGTAACGAAAGTAGGCACCGTCCTTAAACTGACCTGGCCAATACGGAGGTTAGGATCAGGAGAGAAAAATGTGCGTCTGGAGTAGTCCACTCTTTTTCCAGATATGTTACCTCTAAGCAGACCCTGTTTCGCCTTCAGTCCCTGTTCAAATCCTCTTGTTCCTCTCTTTGGCTGGTCATGCTTTCAGAACAAAAAAAGTCATCAACGATTATTATATTCCAGGAGTCAGCTGGTTGCAATTAAATCATTTAATATGCTCTTTTAAAGAGAAAAACTACTAAGAATAATGATTACTTCCTGATATTTATTATAATAATTAAACATCTTATCATGTTTTTTAAGATTAATCTGAATATAATTTGGTGTGTCACTGAAATTAATGTTATCCCTGGCAACAGAATTTTAACACAGATTTACAGAAAAAGCTGAATTCTTGTTTTAACAGGCAATTTAAATTTGCTTTTTAATGGTTTTGGTTAATTTGTTAGCAAATTTTGTTAGTTTTCTGAAGTTTGGCGAAAACACCAATCCAAGATGGTGGACTCGTAATGGCCGCCGTTTGGAAATCATGACGTAATTTCCACATGATATCACAGGAATAACTGAGAGAAAACATATTTTGACGTTCGTCGTTACTCTCGCTCTACTAGTTAGTCGCACGGTACCTCAATGCCAAGTATATATAACAAACTGTACTATAGAAAAACACTTCTTGGCAAATAACAAATAAAAACAAGCAGGTAAAAAGAATTTTTATTCATATTCATGTGTTGCTTTTAATTTGTAGATAAAAAGGGAAGAATATGCTATTATGTCCCAGTCGTATTAACCGCATTAAATTTTATGTGACCTACGTTCCACAGGGCTAATAAATAGCTTAAATTTCCAGCAGCAACGGAAAACCGATAAATCGATATTAATCGATAAATATTGGACAGCGCTGTTCAATTCATCAACCAATCGATAATATTCGACATCACAACTGGTCTAAGTATGGAAGAGCGCTTTTTCTACGATAAATTTGCCAGAATAAGTACTTTTACTTTTTCTGCGCGATAAAGGGGAACCCATACGCGCTTTTTACATGAAGCTTTGATATTATCTAAATACCTCATCGTCTCTTTTGCTTGATGAGCCTCTTTCAGGGTCAAGAGAACACATAAAGTCTACTGAAAACAAAACAAAAATACACCTGTAGATATATAAGAATACCCGGATACGCAACTGGGATTTTGTAACCTCAAGCATATATTTATATATCAAGACAGGAAGGGGAGGGGGCAGATTCTACTCGCAGTGACTTAAGCTAAATATCTTTTTTTAATATTAGCGGAGACGACACGAAACTTGCAGACTTTAACAGATTTTTTCTAGTAGTTCTGGTAGACTTTTTAGTACTTTTCTCATTGTAACGTTCATTATTTTAGCTTACAATAGTGTTCCTTTATCCTTTTTCGTTCAATTTCTACGGCGTTTTCCTGAAGATCTGAGGAAATCCATCAATCCAAAATGGCGGATCTAAGATGGCCGCCATTTGGCAATAATGACGTAATAAGCAGGTCTTTTGACGCCAACACTTCCCGTTGAAGACCTTAAAGAAAGCATCTTTGGACGTAATATCTATCCTTGAAGCTTCCTTGTTATAGCTTTTATGCATGCGAAGTTATGGATAAACCCCACCGCCACGCTTCCAATTGAAATGCCAGATGCCGTTCCTATTTTCTCACCGGGTAGTTTCTCACGACGGGAAACATACCTTTCGCCATAGAATGACCAAAACGGCTGATTATTGACTATTTATTTAACCTCAACACGTCATGAAACGTATGCATCATTGCTTCCAGTTTTGACTGATGGTGTTTATACCACCTCATGAGGAAGATTTGATACTGAATTATTTAGCACAGTAAACGCACATCTTGGCATTGACCAAGAAAACGATCACGTGACACATCAGGTGATCTAGGGGACAGATTATTTTGTAAGACCTTTCTCTCTGCCCAATTTTAACTCAGTGTCATTCGCTTTATTAAAGTGTCTCAAAGAAACTCTCCTTACAATGGCCTTAAACTGATTGAGAAGACACTGCTTCCTGTTCAAAAAACAGCTTCTGAAAATGAAAATTAAACATGACGTCTCTTTATCAATCAGTATACCTGACGTTGAAACTCCCACTGAAGCTCCTCGCGATATACCTTTACGTTTTCTAACAGGAAGCGTTATCTGCTGAAATGAAATTTTAAAGAAGGTTAGTCTCGATTTTCTAGGACTAGATGAGCTACACCCTGCTATACATACTTCGGAAAAGAATAGCACTTGGAATAAACGAAGAATTAAGAGCGGCTGCCTGTAAGAATCGAGAACTGCATTTCAGCGACCACTTGGTCGAATTTCTGATATTTTGTCTGAAGATACCCTTGGATTAACTATTTTCGAAAATCATATTTTAAAGTTCCAAGGTATTTTATGTTTTGAGAAAATTGCAAGAGTTTGAAATGCGGCCTATGTGCGGTCACAGGCCGATGAAAACCGCGAAAATTTAGGTCAAAGGACGAAGCCCCGTTCACGGTGTAAAATAACCCAATGAACGTGGAACTTTACACAAACCTAGACCAACCATGTCGCAAGAGAATTAATACAATAAACATTCCAAACTCGCTGGCTGCTTTCTAAGGCATGCAGATTTGTGTACGCTACTCAAAATGGCCTTGAAACTAATGCTTATTTTCATTGAAATAAAAGTGTTTCTGGTATGTCATTTTCTCTAAATTAAATCTCATATATCGAAAGACGAAGAAAAGAACTTTATTTGTACCAAGTTTCAAGCTCTGATTCAAACTCTTTCCTACTCAAGGAAGATCGAATATGCGTGCGATACTTGCGGCTCGCAATTCACGTCACGAATTATGAGATCAGAACCGATTCACAAACACTTGACATCTGGAGCCCGTGAATGTTTCCAAACATCACATATTGGGCCCTAAAACTAATCAGACGGACTGAAGACAGCCATTCAATGTTTTTTGATCCCAGATTTCTTTCCCATTCTGCTCTAAAATAATATATTTATTCCGGTCAATTAGCCTACGAAACATGGGATTTGAACCCACGACCTTCCCTTCTCCCTTTATTTCCTTTATAATACTAATATCATGCAGTGACATAAAAAGCATTGTTATTTAAATTTATGTGTTATTTTAAATTTGTAAATAAAGGGGTAAAGAATACAAATTCATTGCATGCTTCCAGTTTTCGCTATTATGACCCAGTCGTATCATCCGCATTACATTTTATCTGTCGTTTATTTGACCAGGCTGATCAATACCTAAAAAAAAGCCCAAAGCCCAGCAGAAACAGGAAAACGATATATCGATATCAATTGATAATCATAAGACAAGGTCACTGAATTTAACTAGAAATACTTGATAAATATTAGACAACGTTAATGAATTTAACGATCAATAGATAAAAAATTATTAACATTATGGAGAACAGCGCTTTTTCTATGAGAAAATCGCCAGAATAACTAACTTTTCTGCGATAGGGAGGTCTTCATAGGCGTCTTTATATGAAGATTTGATATTATGTAAATACCTCATCGTCTCTTTTGCTTGATGAGCTTCTTTCAGGGTCAAGACACGGTGTGACTGGAAAAGAAAAAATTAAATACCACGATGCATGGATAACAGGACCCGGCTACGAAGCTGGGAGATAGTGACCTCAACCACGTTGACCCTATCTAGACCAGATGGGGAATGGGCGGGTTCCACCCCCCTCCCCTCCCCCCCCCCCCCCCCTTGCGACTTTCAACCGGAATAACTTTTTTTTCATATTAGCGCAAACTGCCTAAAACGTCAGGACTTTTTCAGAAGTTTATCTGAAAAAAATATTGTGGTCGGTTAGTGATGATTGACTTTTATCTTGCCACGGCAACCACTTTTTGACAGAAGAAAACCTAAGTTAAGGTCCCACCTCTAATAAGTTTTGCAGTCTCGTTCCTTTCTTTACTTACTTCGTTTTAGTATCTTAATGTACTTAATTGTAATTATTACTGTACCCGTGCTTGAATTTCTTTTCCTCTTCTTGTAATTAATTGTAATTGTAACCACTTGTAATTACTACTGTATTAATGGAAAAAACATTTTTTTCCACAGGCAGCTATTTCAGAAAATAAAAAAATCTCTTTCAAAAATGAAGAAAACTACTTTAATTATTGTAACTTTCATATTTTTAGCTGATATTAGACAAGTGTTCCTTTATAGTTTGGCAATCATGACGTAATTACCCCGTCACATGACGTCAAAACTTCCCGTTGCTTTTTATTTGTTTGTTCCTTTCAGAGGGAAGGACGCACGATGCAGGAATGTTAGCCGACTCTAACCTTCTTGCCAATCTACAAGCGATTGCGTTTGCACCAGTTGGCGACCCACTGTGTATTTATGGAGATCCTGCCTATCCCCTTCGTGTACATCTTCAAGCACGCATCTTGATTTACAAGAGAGTCAAGATGTCTTTCTTGCTCTCAACTTAATCTAAGAATGCAGTATAATTTCGGAATGCTCTTTCAACGCCACAGATGGAGGCATACTATTCTTCCATGAGTTCTGTCCGATCTTCAGTGCAGTGGCTGTTTGGGGACATTGTAATTTACTTTAAATTTATTGACTTTAAGAAGAATTTAAAAATAGGTTTGAGCAGCGTTGGTAAGATGTACATTGTATGTGCGTTGTTAAGAAATGCTCTCACTTGTCTTTATGGGAACACAACATCGGATATTTTTGGCTGTGATCCCCCTACCCTTCAGCAGTATTTCGCTGGAACAAACAACTCGCCGACTATTTTCATTGGCTTTAAGAGTTTTTTCAGCAAAATCTAGTATACGTTTTTGACATCCAAGCTTGTAAGTATTTGCTCGGGAATCAAGCTGTCGCTTGGCGAACTTTTCTCTCAAATGCGATGAATCAGTAGAATAGAATTAAAATCAGGAACCCAACATTATGCAGTCCTGCTATTAAACGTAAGCAAAGTTAAAAGGTTAAACAAAGTGTGCAGTGAAACGAACTTACTGCAATTAGTTGGCAACAAGGAGTATTTCAAAAAAGCCATCATAGTTTTGGTCTGTTGTTGCTCTTGCTGTAGAAAAGCCAACTGAAGTGATTGCATTTTATCCTTCTGTTCACCCATGTTCGCTAACATGGTTTTCCGGCCTTGTAACATCCACGCTTGCACAATACAACTATCACACCCACATTAATTATAACCACAATAGTAATGTCAACGATATTTAATCAGAAAATCTTTTTGGATTTGAAAATTCTCCAACAGAAAAGGATAATATAGTTCTTAAAAAAAGACAAAAGCAAAAAACATGTTCAGGGCTTGGACATTACTTTTTCTAACAGACATTATGGCCTGGTTTTGTTGAGCCATTATCATGTGGAGATTTTGGCTCTGCTGCTGCTGCTGCTGTGCTTGTTGTTGTTGCATAGCCTGCAGCAGTGTTTGCTGTTGGTTCACCATAACTTGAAACTGGCTAGCCTTATCCTGCTGTTCGTTCTTCTTCATCTCAATTTCCTTCTCACGGAGTGTCATTTCTCTTTCACTGTTTTCTTTTAAAAGCTCTACAGCATCACTGCCACTCCTTCTCTTCCTCCTGTCCTTCGTGTCACCTTCATTACCTTCCTGGGTTTTCCTGTTCTTCGTCTGGCCCATCCTTTCGTTGCTTGTTTTCGCAGTTCTTCAGTAGTGACTTTATCATCATTCTCTTTCTTTCTATTGAAATCTTCTCTGTTCTCCTCATCAGCTTTTTCTCTCTCCGTAATCTCTTCCAAGAGAACATCCAGCTCATCCCGTTCAGGAGATGTTCCAGATGCACGTATTTCTTCCCTTTCTTTCTTTTTGTACCTAGCCTGAGGAAGAGAAAATCTCTCCCTGACTGTTCTCTGTCAGAGATTCTGCTTACATTTCAGCTGCTGGTAATTCTTCAGAGACTGAACTATATCAGTCCATATCTTTCCCGCCCCATTGCTGCCCTTTTTGTGCTTGTAAGGCTCAACAGCTAGAACCTCTCTACAGAGCAGTGTATCGTGGGCTTTGGTTCAATGCATTGAATTCCTATTGAAAGGGAAAAAAGGAAGGTTGTATT
>NW_028145593.1:1357500-1565000 GCF_977016875.1 Pavona decussata
AGGACAAATGTTACATTAAATCGGTCTAGATGCCGGTCTAGATGGGAAAATCTAGACCGCCGTCAATATCAATTTTAGCCAATCAGGTTCTTGAATTTGATCGTTTCCAGTCCTTTTGAGACACGGCCATATAATAACGACGCATATTGACTAGACCACGATAATATTTGGCAGTCAGTGAAATGTATTGACTAATAAGGTGCATTAATTGTAACCATAACAACAAAACACATTTCTATTTTACCTGGTGTACAAATTTTCAGCAAGTCTTCTAGTTCAATAGGGTCCATGATGGGACTATAAAAGAATTGATCCACTAATAATAATAATAATAATAATAATAATAATAATAATAATAATAATAATAATAATAAGATAAAAATAAGAACGAATAGTTGGCTAACCACCCTGATAAACCCCTGATTTCCATTGTGAATAAATAATGGCAAATGATAGTGAAATTGAACTTTAATTATCTTAAAATTACACCCATCTGTGTTTGTCCCGAATGCCATTTTACTCCTTTTAACCTACAGTAGGTCCAAGAGTGAGCAGAGTCCATCATCTCTGGCCGTCGCATTCTTCCCCTTATTTCGTATGGATGGCTCAGTCTCTTATGAGTGTCTATCCCGCGTTTCATAATTATAAAGCAATTAATCCACTCAGTTACCTGATAACAATATGAATTTAAATAGTCAGCTAACCGCACTGCGACATCATATACCCCTGACTTTAAGAGCTCATGTATAATTAGCTTTAAAAATTTACATCCATGTTCTGTACTGCAAATTCAATGGATATGTGTTAGCCTCAAAGTGCCATTTTAGCGGTAGTGACCTAGGGCAAACTGACGTTATTATATCAAAGGTTATTTCAACCAAATCTGAGACTAATTTTAAATGGCCCTGGGTGCATTACAGACCTTAAAAATTAGAACAATTTTGGCTATTAAGAGACTCAAATTAGCGTTAAAAACCCATTTCAGCCCCCTCGGGGCCTCATTTTAGCCCTAAGGCGAATTTCAGCCTTTCGAATTAGTCTGGCCCTAAATCAGGAGAGCCAAATTAGGTCTTGAAAGAACAATATATTCTACTCACCCGGTGCATGCAGGCCTTGGTTGCATTTCAGACCTAAAAATTAGAACAATTTTGGCCATTATTTAAGAGAGTCAAATTAGCGTTCAAATACTATTTCAGCCCCCTCAGGGCCTTATTTTAGCGCTAATGCGAACTTCAGCCTTTCGGATTTATAGACTAGCCCTAATTTAGGAGAGCCAAATTGGGTCTTGAAAGAGCATACAATATATTCTACTCACCGAATGGACCCCAGTTGGCGGGTTAAATCGGATTCTGTGAGACGCCGTTCACTGTAAATCTGAATGTATTAAGACAATCGACAATGGTGAATGAAGCTAAGACGGCATACGTTATTACTAAATATGAGCAGGAAGCCAGAATGACTTTTTCTTTCATGTCATTTATTTCTGGTTCAAAACTATTTAGAGATTGCTAAATCATCATTCTTAAAATTTCTCGTCAAGCTATGATTATTAGCCATCATCACTTTTAACTGACTAGCTATAATTCAATACGTTTTCACGACCTATCATTACTCACAAATAGCGAAGATAGTTAAAAGGGAAGTCTCATGGCGTTTTTGACCTGTTTGGTTGAAAAATGGCGAAATAAGACCTTCACACAGCTACAAAACAATTTTAGAACAACGAGAGGAAAGAGATCAACTCGATTCTTGAAAAGAACTACTCTTGATCTGTTCTAGCACATTTTGAAAACAAAAATGCGAGAACTTGAAAAACGTTAGCCTAACATTTTTCAATTTTCAATCCGTTCTGTCTCTAGCCAGAGGCACTAATCGACAAATGTATTGCACTAGGGTGATAATTTATAACAAGACTAGAGAATTGGTTTATGTTTCTGTTGACAGAAAAACATTTTTGTGTTTTGAAATGACGTCAACTTCCCTTTTAAAACGCGAGAATCTGATCTCGGAGACAAGGGATTCAATACTCGACTTGGAAGAATTCACTAACAAAGTGATAAATCAAACGAACTGTGAATGGTCATAAACTTTATCGACTTTACTCATGAATTGATAAACATCGAAAGCAAAACGGGTCTTAGTATTGAACCGTATGGAAAAGTATGCGTTCTACGGTCTTCTACGACAATCTTCCCAGACCAAGTGATTTTACTTCGATGATGAGGTGTCGATAGTTAAGTAGTGTCTAATATGAAAAGGTTTGACTCTATATAAATACCTCAAGACCCTGCTCAAGACCAGACGAGTCACGAAGACCTGCTTTGCAGCAAACGCAACCTGTAGAAGACAAAACATATTCCATGATGGATGTTACTTAACTAAAACGTTTTGCTTAGCTTAGCCGCCATGGGACCTCAGCAAGATACCATCAGCCCGCGAGACAGTCGCCATTCATTGGTCTTCTAGTCGTCCAAAAGAAAATTTCCTGGTTGTTTGATAATTTACCAGCGAAGAGATTCAAGCCACGAATCAGAACCACCTACAAGCCTACGCAACCGCTGCGTAACGCCAAACAACACCCGTTTTGCTTTCGTTTTGCACTTTTAGGATTACTTGAACGTAAACGCCTGTAGTCTGCCTATAATGTATAAACCGCCGAGCCTACGCAAGAACAGCGTATATAAACGCCATTTAGGAATTAAAAGGCCTATAAGAGAAAGGTCAATTCAGTGTTTTGCGTGCACGCCCTGCATTGAGATTTTATTTGTAATTTATTAAATAAATTGGCATGGAACGGTAAAGAAGAGTTGCCAAAATGTAAAAGTGCGTGTAGGGTGATTGTTGTTGGAAGAGTGTTACTTTTGTTTGTTTGTTTGCTTGGATTTTGTTGTTGTTGTTGTTGTTTTCTTTTTTTTTTCCCTCCCCCAAACTATACTTGCTACGCAGGCTACGAAATTCCTTCCTCTGCCTTTCTTATTGACTGAGTGGGATGGCCAGACTGGCAAAGATTTTAGCTTGACGTCATGGCGTGCGAGCCAATTATATGTATTTAGCCAACAATTACAATAAAAATGTCAACTGATACACAGGGGAGCAATCTATCCTCCGAAACCTAAAAAGAAAATCAGTTCAATAGAACTGATATTCTAAGCTACATGATTATGTGTAGAGCTAGGGGTCTAAAAAAACCATCAAAACATTTGACAATTTATCCTCTATACAATAGTTTTATCCACGCTCAAAGAATATAGAAATACTTCCATGGAGTTTTGTCTACTGGACTCCAACTGATCGAACGCTGCATAATCAACATACTGAGCAGAAACACGGAGAAACTCGTTGCAAGTGCTCAGCTGATCCCGCTGGAATTGTAAACAAGGTGTGAATTTGTGGTGTCAAGGGAAACATACAATGTGATATCTTCGGTTCTATAAGAGAAGAGACGATTTAAACGGAAAATACTCTGTTTTTAAGGGTTTATTACCCTACAAAAGTGTCAATGATGCGCCATCTACTGATGAGTAATTTGCTTGCAAGCAAGTTCTTGAAATTGTGTGATTTTCAGCACATACTATGGTGTTGCTATGGCAACATTTATAGTTCCAATCTCTACCTGCCTGGAGAAAAATATTACCATTTTTTACATAATAACGACAAATTAAAGAGGCAGCCGGCTCAAAAGTCACAACATCCATGTTATGCTAGGTCTCCTCAGTGCCAAGTAAAGAATGGTTGATGTTTGCAGAACCTAACGAAGGGTATGCTATTTTCTCATGAAAGATATCCGGAAGCAAAAGTGTTGCTATGGCAACATAACAAGATGCATCATTGCGTGTGTTTTTTTGAAGTACATCAAGCCAATATTTCCAGAGATATTGATGATTCTAAGATTTGTATGTTTAGAGAGGCCACTTATGATGTTATCACTCAGCTAACTTGAATAATATAAAAACATAAATATCTCTGAAACGAGAATCTGATATTCTTTTTCATTTCAGTTCATAAGCGCTTTGACTATAACTCGCGTTTACCAGTTATGTATTGCAAACAAATCACGTAACACCTTAACGTTTCACAGTCAAGGTTAACGTTGTCTTTAGTTCTAGTACATAACTCCACAAAGTTCTTCCGTGGTAACGGTCAATTAACTATGTTCATGTTGATGTCGGGAATTTTTTCGAGATTTCATCGCCAGCTGTAGTTAGATTCTAGCGTTTTAACAATCTTCGCTATTTGTTGTTTATGATTTGAAGCATACACCGAAAAACAAGCGAGGAAAGTTATTAACTTGTTTCGAGATAAATTATTGGCGAGTTATCAGTTGAAAACCTATAGCTACATATTAAACGACATCATCTCAAAATATTTGGTGCCACTCGTGATAGCCTCCTACGCATACGCTCTTTGGGCTCGTCACGCATTCCTCCCCCACGTGGAGGAATGCATGCGTGACGAGCCCAAAGATAGGAGACTATACTTGTGTCGAATAACTGCAGTGTTTTGTATAGGTCAGAAAAGCATGTAGTTTTAATTGCTAGGTTATCATGATAAAGAACATTTCAATGTGTGCAGAGGGCACACCAAACTATTCCTTTAGCTTAATATCGGATAAATGCTATGGTTCTTTATATTAGGTTAGGCAGAAATTTTCTTCGAAAGTGATCTACTCTACTTCCTATTGATTCCTTTTCCGCTGGAAACAAAAGAAATTCGAGAAGTCTGCGACTTATTTTACGAGGCAAAGAGAAAAAGGAACTAAACAGAAATAGCTTTCCAAGCAATAGGAAAGAGCGCTAAATGTTTTAGGTCGAATTCCAATTGTCCGTATAGTGTAACAGGAGCCAATATGGTCTATGGAATCCTGACCTTTTCCTGTTTCGTGCAACATTCCTTCGTGGAATACTGTTCTAAGTGTGTTACCTGTGGATAATTTCTAAATTTTGGACCATTCCGAAGGCAAATGAAATTATTGGGAGGTTCTTTTTCAGTCTGAAGCATCGTTTCAATTTACTACATGTGGAAACAATAAGTTTCAAACCGAGGACCTAATTCCTTTAGCTACGTACTGATGGAAAGCGAAAGGACCGGCATCAACATTGCGAGCGCCAATTAAACCGCTGTACGTCTTGGATAACTTCAAAGACAAGTTAAGTCCATGTACTTACCCATGTTGGCGGAGGAGTGTAAAAAGGCTTGGATTGGAGGTCTGCTTGCGGCGTATTCTGAGTGAAGTTAGGATCCTGCCATGACCAAGACTAGAGGCACACAAAAATAAATTAGACGTACATCAAAGTTTAATTCATTCTAAATGCTATATAAACTTAACCTTCCTCAGTTTCGTAAACCCTACCGTTGACTAGCGCATTGATATTAAGCGGCAAAGGGATTTATTGAGAGTGAAAAAATAGCACACGTATTGGTGTATTGGTGTAGAAGATAACTGATTATAACATAGCGCGCGTGCATCCTAATCTAATTCCTATTGGCGTCATCATGGTACATTTCTCAACATACGCACCGCCGTGCGTCCATCCGATGACGTGTGCAAGTCAGATGGGGGAAGCATGCGCGCGCTGTGTTATTAAAAAAACTTTTACAGAGAGACAACACCATAAAAATGTATATTTATAAGAGCTTGAAACTTAATGAAACGTTAAGATTAAACCGATATGAGAAACCATTTTCGCCTTGTTTTTTTTGTACAGAGAATTTTGTATCTAATCTGGAACAAAACCTGTTTTCCAGGAATCATTTACTTTATTTTCACTATGTTATAAAAGAATTGGTTCATGCTTTTAGCTTTACATATATCGAGTTATGGATGCACTTGGGAAGTTGGAGAGCACTCAAGAAGCTAGAGTTGCTCTCGGCTACGCCTCGAGCAACTCTTACGCTTCTCTCGTGCTCTCCAAACTCCTCCGTGCATCCATAACTCGATATACGCACGCTAAGCATGAACCAATTCTTAACCATTTCATACCTTGCATCACTAATGAACTTTGGAGAAGACGACCACACTGAAAAGAAACGAGAAATATGATATTTTCACCAGTCAAAGCTTTTAACTCTGTGAGTCCATCAACGCTGACAAGGAGTAAAGGAGTACGCTTGGATATGAGTAATGTAAGAAGAGGCAATAAAAGTTAAGAAAGACTTCCGAACAGCCCCAACATTAATTATACACGACGGTTTGGGTCGCAAAATACATAAATAATTAATAATGAAAGGGAGGCAAGTTTCCACTTATTCGAATTTTGCATGAACAATGTTAAAATCTTACCTTCCAATTCCTAAGCGATGTCGTCTCTGTTTTTTTTTTATCACGTGAGTTTACGAGCAAGAGCAAGCTATCTTGTAGGTCAGCCGCGGGAGAACAGCGCCAGCGGCGAGAGGATTGGGGCAGTGGCGGGAGAAAGGAGAGCTCTCCTTTCTCCCGCCCCCGCCCCAATGCTCTCGCCGCTGATTATTCCCGTTACTCTTTTCTCGTTGTTTTCACTTAATTTTTTCTTTTTATATTGTGACTCTTTCTTTTTTCCCATTACTTGTTTATTCTATCGTTTATTCTTTTTTCCGGTTACACTTTTTCTTGTTACTCCCGTTATTCCATTACACTTTGAGTTCCCTCATCGTGAAAAGTATAATGTCGTTTAATAGCAAATCGCTAGTTAGTTATGTTGTAGTCTTGTTTTCATTCTATTAACGAAGGCAGAAAATAAAATGAGAAAAAATATAGGTTTAAAAGAAGAAAATAAGCAAACAATAAAAGAATACTTGTAATAAAAGCTGAACTTCCCCCTTAGTCCCCGTCAGTCAGTCAGTCAGTCAGTCAATCAGTCAGTCAGTCAGCCAGCCAGCCAGTCAGTCAGTCAGTCAGTCAGTCAGTCAGTCAGTCAGTCAGTCAGCCAGCCAGCCAGTCAGTCAGTCAGTCAGTCAGTCAGTCAGTCAGTCAGTCAGTCAGTCGACCAGTCAGCCAGTCAGTCACTCAGTCGGTCAGTCAGCCAGCCAGCCAGTCAGTCAGCCAGCCAGCCAGTCAGTCAGTCAGTCAGTCAGTCAGTCAGTCGACCAGTCAGCCAGTCAGTCACTCAGTCGGTCAGTCATTCAGTCAGTCAGTCAGTCAGTCAGTCAGTTAGTCAGTCGGTCAGTCAGTCATTTAGTCGAGCGATAACCTGAAAGTTATATTTACATTAAGTAGGCTCGAAATTTCTATGTAGAGATAGAAGACTTTGGACTTTGAACGTACAAGGTATCGCTTGAAACCACACAAGACACAAAAACAAAACAAAGGAGCTCTGGTGAGAAAAATGTATTCACATATTTATTTAAAAATCATTGGTAATTCTCCCTTCAAATTAAGGTGGCCGAATACAGTTTTTTAGTGTACAGGTGTTAGAAGACGTTATTTGGAAACTATGTATTTCTGGACGCCCAAAATTGGTATGGTGTAAGACTAACTAAGAAAGAATGTATTTTCGTACGACTTGTTGAGCTAAGTACCGTTTCCATGGCAACGCAGCGAGCTATTAAACGTCCATAAATAGTAGGTTTCCTTTATTTTTAGAAAACGTACTCATTAAATTTTTTCCATTTTTTGTATCCAGAAAAACTCACAAAACACTGACACAGTTGCACTATTTTCATGTAATTTTAACAGAGAGCTCTCCTGTAAATATTAATTTTGCATTTTAATGTTTTGTGAAGATACCCTCTGTTAGATTTAGGTTTCTCTTTGTAGGCGAGTTACGCTTTTAGAGAACTATTTTCATGCCAAATTTCACGAAATTTTAATGAGCGGTTCCTTAGAAAACAGTTCATTTCCACGAAAACAACCAGTCGCAATTTTTTGCTCAAATGCGCATGCGTGGCTTTAATTGGGTTTCATGGCAAAGATGAAAAGCATGCAAAAGGTCTTGGTGAATGACTTTTTTGCTCGGAAAGAAAAGAAAAAGAGTCCAGAAACGAGAAACTTAGTTATTTAGGATCAAAACTTAACTTTATTATCCATTTCATGTGAAATTGAGGGATCACTTCATCGACCGCCGTATTTGCGTACCACAACCTTAGCGCGCGCTTAATAGCATCACCAACAGAATCTGTAAAGCGCGCGCAAACTGTGTTCGGCCACCTTAAATAAGATACTTTTCCTCGTACATAATTACGCTATGGGTTTGTGACGTTCAAACTACATGACGCTAATGCTTACATTACAAACATAAAAGCCCATAGCGCTAGACCGGCCACGATAAGGAAATACCAACATGGTCTCGAGTGAGAATGATGCATTACTCAGTACGTGACACAGGCATATTCGGAAAAGAAAATCCGAGTGCTCCTATATCAGGAGTCTAAGATCTTGCGATTTCTAGTTCGGATGCTCTACCACTGAGCTACAGGAGACTCGTGGGAGCTAAGGCCATTTAAACTAGGTTCATGGTAGAAACATCCTGCATACTGCTGTGTCACTCATAGACTTGCTTACAAATCGAGCTTAGGAAGTGCGAAGTGAGAGCTCGCGCCAGGTCCATTCAATGAGAAGCGAGCGAGCGACTTTGAGAAAGTCTATGTCACTTACTGAATAATACATCATTCTCATTTGTTCACCAGTCTTAGAATGTTCCATCAAATTCATTCCATTGCGCATATGCCACCCATGACATTCCAATCCTAGCAGTATGCGGATATTTGTCCCATGAACCTAGTTTAATGGCCTTAGCTTCCATGAGTCTCCCGTAGCTCAGTGGTAGAGCATCCGAACTAGTAATCGGAAGGTCTTAGGTTCGACTCCTGATAGGAGCACTCGGATTTTCTTTTCTGAAAATGCCTGTGCCACTTACTGAATAATACATCATTCTTACTCGTTCACCAGGCTTAAAATATTTCATCACATTCATTCCATGGTCTCGAGTCTTTAAGGGAAACGAAAAATAGTTCGACTGACTGACTGACTGACTGACTGACTGACTGACTGACTGGCAACAGAGGCCGCGCGAGTCAAGCCGCTGGAGACAGGAACAAAAACAAATATTGGAGGCGAATGCCTCAGTGTGGCGTACATTTTATCTTCAATTTGCGTGGTTCTTATGAATAATACTCGCGGCAAAGAAACCACATGGAAAACAATTAAAGATCAATGTGGGTGCGCTCCAGGTTGGCCAGAAAAAAAGGAGAGAGTCTTATCAACAACGTTTTATGAAATTTTGATCCAAGATACTGCTGCTTTTCACGAGCTGATGCGTATCGACGAGCCGCAATTTCACCACCTAGTGGAACTTTGTCCTGTACGTTGTAGAGGAAAGGTCGCGGGAAAAGAGTTACAGGTGGGCTACACGGACAACTCTGCCTGTGGTCGTTTGCGATACTTGTTTCTGTTGCGTCGCCTGCTCAAGGATGGCTACATGTGTTATTTTCATCGTGCACTGGCGAAGTGACAATTCAAAAAAGTCGCAGGCTCGTGCAAGAAAAAAGTGGGTCTTCCAGATTTAGAGTTCTACTATTTCCCAATTTGCTTGTGGCATTTAGTCTCAAGCCGCTCTCTTTTCTCATTATACACTTCCAACTGATAATTATTTTATATAATTTTTGTTATTTGGATTTATGTACGTTACACATTAGTTTTGTTTGACTTTCCTTGAGAAGAAAAGATGGACGACTCATCGTAACCGTTGGACAACAAAAGTAAGTACAGTTGTCTCCCCATCACAAGTATCCATTGACAATACTTTGCTAATCGATGGAATAAAATCACTAACTACTCACACCAATTGTATTTGGCTAACTAGGGGAAATCCATTTCGAATTTAAATTAGTATAAATCTACTAGTGTTCTATCACGAATGCCGTTCCCTGATTGGCTACGCTACTCGCTATCTATTCTGTGATAGATAGTGAGTAGCGGTTTTCAACAAAATGGCGGCCGCTTGGTCGCGTTTTCGAAGTGTCTGCGATGAGGAAATAGATAATTTACTTGTTTAGTTTTGAACGACTAGTAAATTTATACTAAAACAATTAGATTATTCGCTCTCGATTTCTATGCGTGATAGTTGATTCGGGCTTCGCCCTCATCAACTATCACGCGATAGAAATCTCGAGCTCATAATCTAATTGTTAATTAGTTCCTCCGAGGGGAGAGGATATGCTGTGTTATAGAAATGCTTGTGACGAAGGTTGCATTTTCCTCCTTTCTGTTTTTTCTGTAATGGACATTTTGTCCATTGCTGTGCTACTACTAAAATCTGTCTTCAGAAGGGGCAGGATCTTGAGAACCTTTTCCATCAGTAATGCTTTTCTTGGGAGCAGAACTCTGTCCTTCCGGAAGAGCGCTGGAAAAATAAAAGTAATAACGTAGTGAAAAGACTCCATTTTTCCCGCGTTTCGACTAAGTGAACTTCACCAGAAGAAAAAAAATCGCTTTTTCGCTCATTAAAATACTTCACCCTCTCTTGGAAGTCGGGTCGGGAAGTCACTGGTAAAATCAACATAATAATTTTAGAAGGTGCGTGGACCCTGCATTGGTTACATTTTGCAAAGAAGTGCTCATTGTCCTGACTTCAAAACGCTTGAGAAGACTTTGACTACGAGTGTCTAATCAACATGTTTTAAACACTTTCAAAGTATATCAAAACTTAATGACGTTCGATAAGAGAGAGGAGCTTTAAAATGCTTTAAAATAGTGAAGATGCGAGCCAGTAAAAGCTCGGCAATGGCTGAGCCTTGATTCATGAAACACTGATTTCGAAAATAGATTTTTGTAGTCATAGTGGGCATTCACAAGGGAGCTTTGACTTAGTTTCTGTTTACAGGGTCTGCTTTCTGCTATAATTGTAAGAAAGTGACTTTAAAATCTTTGTATGTATTTTGTTTACGAAATGTTTGACGTTTCTATAGGCATTCTTGTAAATTGACGAATAAGCACCATCCCTCAAGTGCCCTCTTGACGTGATCAGAATCAAAGTGAAAATGCTCTTGACTACATCAATACAATACAACAAACCAGTTTTGTCTTTTCTTCCAGTGCAAGCGGTTTTTAACAAGGCGTATGAAGTGTGCAACTATTACAACTTTGTGGATGGCTTTGGCTTTAGAAATGTGCAGGTTAAGTTCTTGTTTAACCCTATCTTAACCGGGCTTTTTTTTTCGGACGGGGGGGAGGGGGGGGGAGGAGGTTCTTTTGAGGGGACAATCACTTCGGTTCGTCATTTTTTACTTGTTTATGTCCCCATAGATCTCGGCGTATCGAAAAGCTTCCTTGGGACTGATTTTTATGCACAAACAAATAAACATCTGGATAATTTCATCCAGCGGATAAAATCTATTGTCAGGAATAAATTTTATCGCCTGGATAGCGATTTACCCACTTGAAAACGTTCTCCGCTCTTTAAACAACCGGAGCCTGCCATGCTTAAGCAAGAATTAAGTAAGCGACCCCCTCCCCTCGATTAAGTCTCTCGTGTCTTATCACAAATTCAAAAACAGCGCTCTGGACGCTTATTCGAGGATTTAGTGTATAAAAGTTCTTACCGTTGACTGGACATCTGATTACTGGAATTCAAAGTGGTTTTGTCTCCAACTACACAGACCTGTCCTGACATGTTATTAACGCTCTGATGTAAGTGTAACTCTGAAACAAGATGGGGAGAAATTAAACAACAAAATTGAAAACGGAGTGGTGTCGAAATTAAGATCATGCATTAATGCATTATGTAATTGACAGGTTTTCTGTAGACGTCAAACTGTCCTGCAGGAGGTTTATCTCTACGACTCAGGTGATCAAGTTTTGTTGAAATTTCGGAAGCAGATTACATTTTGCTGACTTCGATCCCAAACACAACCTATTCTCCTTGCCATACTTGCACATTTTGACATTCTAGTGAATTTTCCTGGATTGTAGGGATCTGCTTCCATAGTTCATGGAGCCACAAGCAAAGGAATACAGGTAATCCCCACCTGACAATATAATAGAAAGCACCATAACTTTCATTTGAGTGGTCTCTTTTTAGGATTCATCCACCGAATCAAAAGGTGTTTCAGCCTTGTATAACATAATAAACAGCACCATAGGAAAGTATTGCTCTGTAGCCTTCATTTGAAGTGTTACACTTTAGGACCCCATCCACAGACTCAAAAGGTAGGACCACCTTCTGGACCGATTGGGTTAACTAGCTTAGTGCTTGCTGTATTTGAACTTGAGAACTACATTCCTTACCGACTTTATCGCAATGTAGTATTTGGAAGTGTTTTTGCAGCTGATCAAAAGCGCCCAAGGTAACTTCTCCATCAGCAGAGGCGGCTGAAAGGGCTGTGCATGCCTCACTCAGCCGTGGAGGTGCCAAACCTGTCCAAAAAAATAATTTAAAAACCATAAATAAATTGAGCAAAGGGAGATATGGCTGAGAGTTCAAATGTCAAAATCTTAAGAAAGTCAAGTCCTCTACACCAAACGTCATCTTATGATACATGAAATATGAAAGTGACCTGGTCAATCATACAATGGTCTCGACCGTTGACTGAGTCCATGGTCGTCGCTACAGAGGTGGTCAAAAAGGCCAACATGTTGATTGAGCCCACGGTCCTTGCATCAGAGCTTCCCGGAGGCAAAATTTCAAAGCCAGCAATTCAAAACTTTCGAATGTCGCTTCAACTTACCCTTTGGTTTTTACCCTCCAAAGCCCCCTGATTATAATACTGTTACAAAATAACATGGTAAATATTTATTCACATTAATCCAACATCGAAAAATAACTCTACATTGACTCAAGAGGGACAGAACTTAAGGAAAGAAGGTGGGTCCGATTACGTACAATCATGGAATTGCCTTCGTCATTGCCTGATAATGGGTGAATCATGGCTGGTGATCTTAGCAAGCAAATCAAGTTTCAAAACAGTGAAGTTGTTTCAATAATTATCACAAGGGAACCAAAGAAAAGGGAGGGTCAGATTGATCCAAACACAATTTACAAAGAAGTAAACTTATCTTACCAACAAGTTGCATTTCTGGTATGCAAGCACCTTCCGCGGAGGAATCTGCAAAGGCCACAAAATCCTGGCTATCAAGCTCCACTGCTTCAGACTCCTGTTTGTAAATCAAACGGAGACTCACTACCGTTTCCCTCTTTCCAGGAACAGTGCGCATGGTAAGGTAACACTGGGTAACCTGTGACTTACTCAGGTCTACCGAGTCTTCACTCAGTTCTCCTGTTAGAACTTGTAGCACCTCCGACAGTTTCTCTTTCTGCGTTGAACAAAGGATCACCCGCAACTTGTCAGAATCTTTGTCTTCCAGCTTTACCATTGCGACGCTTCGGAAACGGCCCATGCATTTGTCAAAACGTTCCAAACTAGATTCAGAGAGCATTATCACAGACTGAAATGCTCCCATTTTCTGAATTTCTCCATCAGTATAGACGCGTGCTACTGCATGTAACTGGAGTTCGGCATCTGGTTCTTTCCTGATTCGAAACCGCTGAGAGAATGTCTTCTGGTGTATGTCGTGTACTATATTTTCGCTGTAACAGGTCAAGGTAGAGTCAGTAAGTTCAAATCGTACCAGTTTTGATGGGTCAGACTTGGAAAAATGAATAAGATTCTGTGCTGCATTGGAAAAATCACGCAAAAAGACATCGTCGGCGAAATCCACCGGATCTAACAAAATCTCCCTGATGTAACCTGAGAATAGTTCCAACCTCTTGTGTAACCTCATGTCTCCTGGGCATCTATGAAAGAACGGCTTCAAAAAGTCCAGCACGGAGAGAATCGCCAGGCTTTTGCCCCACTTCTCAATTTCTGCAGTGGATTGCTTGCCACAATTTTGCAGGCACAATTTCTCAAGAATTTTGCACACCTCACAATTACATTTTAAGACTCTGCAGTCTTTTTCAGCACCGCGAACATTAGACATAAAATGTTCCAGTGTTTCATCAGAGAGGCCTCTCAAGCCATTTTGCACTTGTGAAGTCTCCTCGTCAACAAAAATTTCCTTTATGACTTGAATTAGACCAGGAACAATTGTTAGGAATGTTTGCAAGATGCATTCTTCATCTGCAGAAGATGAGCATATCTGTGTACACCCTTTCGCAACTTCTTCGGGTATCCGTCGATACATGTCGAGACGCATATAGCCAACGAGATCGGTTGATGAGGCTGCTCTTTCAACTCCTTCCGCCGAACTTTCCATCTCGATGCAACAGTCCCTTAGAATCATCTTGCAAAGGGCGTGGACTTTACTGGAGAAATGCTTCGCCAAATCAACATTGTCGTGCTGTAATCCCGAGACCTTGGCTGCAAAGTATCTCAAGTGCTCGACATGCATCTGGCCTCTTTGTGTCACTCGGTAACCTAAGCACAATAAAAATGTAATTACGGTATAACGACAGGATAGCATACAGTGGTGCTCGTTACAAAAAGGGCAAAACAGAAACCGGTCCGTTTCTAATACTTTTTGTGAAAAGAAACGTTCCGCGCAGAAGATTTGGCAGCGATGACAAGTCCTCGATGCGACGCAATATAAAGTACGCGTTATTTTGTCACTTGTGTCCAGGAATGTACCTAACCCTGATTTTGGGTACTTTATATAAGGCAGACCTTTTTCTTTTTCATTTTCATATGACTTCATGTTTGACAGAATTATTTGTGTTTTAGTAAGAATTTAGGTAGGGGACACTTTGTGATGTCTATCATACAGTTCATGTATCTCATAAGCGTGCATTTTTGGACTATTTTATAGCGTTTAATCATTTTGGTGTGCACCAATTGATGACTGTTGCTATAACTCTTCCTACTTGAGAAGCTACTCCGACATTCATAAGTTTTTTCCTTAGACTATTTATACGAATTGGTAAAGAAAAGAAGTCAAGTAAAGTGAAAGTAAAGGAGGGGATACAAATGACACGGCTAGGACTAAAACACCTCCCGATCTTAGGTCTGGCCCGCCTCCCTGAAGAGGACAATCGTTTCGAGAAAATAACCTTGTTTCAAGCCCTCAAGAGCTATCCTTAGAGCAGCAAGATCTTTTACAACATCTTTCTCCTTCAACCAGTACCGCAAAATTACTTCCAGTTGCTCGTCGTCTCCCTTCCACGCTTTCTTGACTTGATCCTGTAACTCCATAGGCATCACGAGCAGTTGTGCAATCGGCATGAGATTGAAAATGTCCCCCTTTACACCCAGTAGGGCCCTCACGTAGCCATGGAGATCTGTAACCAAAAAGTACAAATTAGAAAATTTAGTAAAATAAAGGAACTGCGCCAACTAAAACGCGCAATTCTGCGATGATGACTTCCGATATTCCGTAAGTACCGGGCCTTTGACATATTCAATTGACCGGTTTGTTTTTACGCTGATTTGGTTGCATAGCACTAGTCCAATAAAGACCAATTTACAGTGGGAACTTACGATAGCTCAGTCCTCATGATGACCTTAGTGAAGGGATAGCAAATTCTGGGGGCTTCTAATTTGGACAGTTTAGAGCCTGAAATGGTACATGTTTGAGAAACTAAAAGCTTCTATGACGCTGAGAGGTCCTTCGCTGTTTTGTTGTTATATACGTTTTTCATAATATTTTTTCTTGACCACTCCTAATATCAAAACAACCTAGAAGCAGACGGAGGAAACATCACCAACGATTCCTTCTTTTGGAGTATCATGCAACAAAAAGACCTTGTTACTCACGAATCGGCCAACTCGCCCTACAAAGCTGCATACTAACCATTATCTGGAGCTTCATCGTCATCGGTGTCGTCGTAGTTATCTAACTCACCTAATTCACAGAATTGTCTCTCACTGCTGTGGCCATACTCTCCTTTTACGTTGATTTTCCCGCAAAGAATTCTGACATCTTTAGTGCTCTCCAGGGGAAGCTTGATTACATGTCCTGTGCTCCACCAATGAGAAGATTCTACAACAAGGCTGCGCTGACTGTCGGAAAGTTTGTAGTCTTCGCCAAGACAGACAGACATTTGGAGGTTTTCATAATTGCAGACGCGCTTTTCCTCATGATCATCAACGGAACGTACGCATAATTCCCGAAACCTTTCAGCCACGAGTTGCACCAAAGCAGACGTCTCGTGCTCTCGGTAGAACTCTTCATGGTATACGTCCTGGCTCACAAACAATAGGGCAATTTCGTTGGGATGAGATGAGTCTTTAAGCAAGACTGAGATTGTGTAATTAAATGCCACCAAGTTGAGTCTGGATACAATGTCTTTTGTGCGTATGTAAGTCCTTCTTATAAAGGCTGCGATGACTGAGAATCGTTCAGTTTTGATGTTTAATGCTGCGTGCGTCTCATCAATCTTTGCGTTGTGGGTTATGTCTCGCCAGACGACTTTTCCATTTCTAGTCTCTGTGCCATGCAAGACGACAACCTCGTCACGTGTGAAATTCTTGACTTCGAACTTGCTTGTCAACTCTACTGGTTTGTTGAAGAAGTGCCCACTGGGTTGAAGACTGATTATGGGGGCACAAAACATGACGTCATTTTCAAGATCCTTTTGAACGAGTAAACCACAATGCTTGGAGGGATCCACCAATGTTATCGTTACATTCACAGGATTGTCTACAGCTCCAGGGGGGCACATGAGTCTGACACCCTCTCCAACTACCATACCACCTTCGCTGGTTATGAGTTTGGATACAGCGCTCGTTTTTGTCCACAGTGGCCTTTCCTCTGTGTTAGCTGCAGAAACACCTTGGAGGGTGGAAGAAACAATAATTAGACAACGTTATATGCTAAATAATGAATCGACACTCTTGGAGATCAAAGACGGAAATGCTAAATGGGCAAAAATCATAAGCGTTTGTTACCTTCTGATTTTGGTTACTTTCTCTGTGGATACTTGGATCCCTCTAGTTCAGACTAAAAGAGAAGAGATTAGACATAACCATAGCTCCTCGCATAGTTATCTAGTGTTCTTCTTACATAAGGGACGAAGTCAAATTCAAGTTGGGAAGATGTCATGTAGCTGAATAGCCTCTTGAATGCGCTAACTAACATTTGCTTACCTCTTTAGGAGGATGTGAGCTAATGATTTCGGGTTCTTCTAGTTTTCCTGACGAATCTCTCCCTCCCATCCGAGAGCCCCTAAGAAGTGGAATTAAAGTGATCAAACAGTTCAGAATAAAATCATCCTATTATGTGCTCTAGAAATCACTTCCCTCTTCCCAACCGCTCAAAAGTTACAAAGGAAACTACCATATCACAAACTTCAGACACCAAAACATCGCTTGCACCTGACAAATTATCGTTTCAACGGTCTCTATCTATAACCGTTAAATGAAACTGCGCCCCTGGTCTGCGGGTTATTTTTAGGTAACAAGTACCTACCTGTTAACTGATGTTCCCTTTAAATCGTCTTTCTTTTTCTCTACCACCACTTGAACTTGTCTTGCTCCTAACTTCTCGGCTAACAGATCCCCTGTGTTACCTGCCTTGACGCCACCATCGCCAGGTCTGCAACTACGTGCCTCGGATTCTGAAAGAAAAAAAAATTTAAAAGGGTTGTTCATGAAAAAAATGTCCTTCGTTGACACAACAAATGTTCCTGACGTGTATGAAGAAAAAGGGGGAACTGATTGAATTACTGAAGGATGACCTAAGTATAAAAATACTTACCAAAACTGGAACATATAGTTAGTAGTGAATCAATGTCTTTCGTTTCCAGCATTTTCTATCACTTATTCTATGATGGATAAATGCTACCGCCCTTAATCAGTTGATACTTAACAAAAATTATGGTATTAAACAAATACCTAATCAATGGCGAACAAGTCATGGTCATTTTCTGGACAAATTAGGTTACCATAACAACACTATAAGCTGTTATAAACGCCCTTAATTTGATTTAAACTGTTGCCATAGGGATGCAAGTCAATGTGGTAGGGATGCAAGTCAATGTGGTTGATTGTAATCGGGTTGAACTGGGACCTTAATTTTACACTTATTCTAACAGGTTGATGATGCTACTTTACCGCTCAATATGAAACGAAAACGGACCAGGCAGGTTTCAACTTAACATCGTTATCGTCAATATTTTATTATTTTTACCCAGGAATGGCCCGAGAATAAGTGACAAGAGTTATCTCTACAATCATTAAGATATTCCAGATAAACAGCAATCTTTTGAGGACAGAAGCTCTAAAGTAACATGGATTGCTTTTTATTTTTCAAGGAATCGTTTTGTGCTCAAGAAAATTAAGGCATGGGTCTCTAGTTATTTACTCAAAAAAGCAAGGGGGTGGTCAATCTTCTGAAGTTTTAGCCGTAACGTCGTAAGACTTTGGCAACATAATATGCTTACAAATGTCAACATATTGACGTACATAACTTATGCAAATTAGGTCACGTGACTTCTTACGGATGCAAAATTCAAGAAAACGTTTCAGCAAAAATGGCACCACTTTTTATTGCCTCCTGGGGGCTGCCTGTAGTTTTAAAACTTTACCACTGTTAGGCACTTCATTTCTGTGCCCGGGCCGTTCGAAAAATGTCGTTAATTTTGAAAATAAACGGCTAATTTTACTTTGGAGGGACTGGGAACTAGTAAAAAACGCCGTTTATTTTCAAAATTCAAGAAATATTAAAAAAGCCCGAGCACAGAAATGAAGTGCCTAACAGTGACAAAGTTTTTAAACTACCGGCGGCCTTCAGGAGGCAATAAAAAGTGCTCAAATGTTTTTATAAATGTCTCGGCCGCAACAGGTCACGTGACCTAATTTGCATAAGTTGTGTACGTCAATATGTTGACATTTGTAAGCATATTATGTTGCCAAAGTCTTACGACGTTACGGCTAAATGTTCAGAAGATTGACCACCCCCTTGCTTTTTTGAGTAAGTAATTAGAGACCCATGCCTTAATTTTCTTGAGTGGTAGTTCATGCATCACTGATTTGCTCACCAATACAACAGTAAAAAAAAGCAACATGTTATCGATATCTTTGTTGCTATACCTGTGCTTTCACTGGACGTCGTCGATTCTGTTGCTGTAGTTGGTGTTGTTGTCTTTCTTGTGGTAAAATACTCCAGAATTGATCGCAGAAAAGATGGCCCTCTCTCTAACTCCTGTGAAAAATTTCCATGAGAAAATATGATAAGTTTCTTCATGACTTTAAATTATTCAATGAATAAGTACTGTAGCACCAAACAGTTCATATTTGTGTTTACCTGTTAAGAGGGCCTTAACCCTATCTAGATCTAGACCAGTTTTTTTTTTGGAGGGGGAGAGGAAGGAATTCTGCCCGCGGCGACTTAGAACAAGAACAGCTTTTTGATATTTGCGTAAACGCCATGAAACTTTAGGACTTTTTATGAAATTTATCTGGGAACAATTTGTTGTGGTCGGCTGGTGCTCATTGATTTTGATGTTACAACGGCAACCAATTATTTAACGCTTTTTCTTCAGGAAATGGAAAGTCCCTTTTCAACATGAAGAAAAATCGCTTTTCTTACTGTAACCTTTGTAGTTTAAGCCCATATTAGTCTTCTGTTTATGGTTTTGATTACTTTTTGCTTAAGTTCCGGCGCTTTCTTGAAGTTTTTGGGAAACCCAGAAATCCAAGATGGCCGCCATTTGGGAATTATCCCGTCATGTGACGTCATCAACTTCCGTTGCAAACCTGAAAGGAAACTTCTTTGCACGTACTATCTATCCTCTAAGTCTCATTGTTGTAGCTTTTAAAGTTGCGATGTTATGGAGGGGAATTCCCCCTGGTCCGAAATGCCCGGTCTAGATACGGTTAATCGCCTCAGATATTCGGATTAACTGGTAAAGAAATTCCCAGGTATTTTTGACAAAATGACAGCTCAACATTTAGTTACGCTGGAAAACTAATTATTTTCGTTTCGGAGGGGCAAATATCTAAAAAAAAAAAGAGAGAGTTTTCGTAAAGGCAACAGCAGCTCTTAAATTCGGGTAATAAAATACCGATCCGTAATTTTTTCTGAAACTTTCAGCTAAAGCATCCAAACATGTGAACTCTGAACTTCAAAACTCAACTAACGATTTGCGAGTGTACTGTTATGGGGACAACTGACTGGCCGGAAAACTACAGAAAACGAAAAAGTGGATAAAAATCAGCCAATCACAACGTTTGAATCTGACCTTTCGAACCAACTGAGCAAAACATCTCGGTTTTCTTAGAGGTCCGCTGAGCTGATTGACAGCTGTGGAAAACGCAATGGTAAGTAAATTTCTTGATTTTTCGGCTAAAACATTGGGACAGATCAAGCTGCGTTAGCGTATAAAGAGTTATGCCTTTAAAATGACACATCACGGTCTGGGAACACAGGAGACTGCGTTTTAGTTTTTTCGTCGGAAAATTGTTGTGATTAAAGTATATGCACTTTATTCGTAGAGAACCTATGCCGACAACAATCCAGTAAATAGACATTAAGTAATAACAATGTTATGTTATGTTATGTTATGTTATGTTATGTTATGTTATGTTATGTTATGTTATGTTATGTTATGTTACGGTACGTTACGTTACGTTATGTTTGCAACTGATATATTGTAAACATAACTGGGCTGTTTTTTTTTATTTTTTTAACCGAGATGAACTTCGTGAAATTACGCACAACGCACCGATTACGAGCACCAAAATATACCAACAGGAATATTGTCGAAAATCAGAAAAAAAAATTTATCAATCTCGTTTAAAAACACATACCATCTTCACTTGCGTTTCACTTAATTCAGATTTTTAACTATACCTTGGTCCATTTTTTCGTAGAGGTCTGAAAAATACTCTCGGCTAGAAGGTGGCAACTCGAGATACAAACCTTCGGTGTTTTCTTTTCCTTTGAGATAAACTTCATCATAGAACGTTTCGTCACTATTAGGAGATAAGTTGCTTGGATCTTTGGCTTCCACTGTCGACACATGCTCTTTCTCAAGTTCCACTCCCATTGCAATGTAAGTGTCTTGATTTTCCAGGTCCTTTAAAATAAAAACAGAAGCTTTAGAAAAAAACATCGCATACCTCGTTCACAAGTCAAAGCTGAAATGAGCACCCAGTGCCAGGCGCGGAGAAAACACCTCTAGATCTGGTTAAAGTATGATTTGTTCTGATCGGTTAAAGTGGGTTCCAGAGAATAAGCTTTTTAATCAGTGTCTTAGATTCAATCTATACCTCAATTTATACTAGGAAGTGAAGCACTCAAATCCACGAACAAGAGCTCGAGGAAGAAAGCCAAAATACAAGCAGACGTTTCTACCAAAAGCACAAGAACGAATAACCTGTTCCAGGCGTTCGGATGTTGAACATCCGCGCGAATAAAATTGAAATGCTAGCGACTTATCGAGAGAACGCCCGTGTCGCCCCATCTCCCTCCTGGCTAGTCTCCTTTCTTTTTTCCGCTAGCAACATTTTTAATTGCACGAATCATAATATTCTTCGTGCCACTCTCCTCCATCTGAGCGCCGGGATTGGGTTCCTGAAACAACAAAACGTTCGTATGCAAGACATGCCTGTAAGGACCCTACAGTGATGACACCGACCACCGACGAAAATGTGATGACACTCTTACTCTATCTTAAACATTTTCTTGTATTTTTCTCTCTTTCTTTCATCACCCAGTAAACTAAACTACTATTTGAGGCATACAAAGAAAGTCTTTTTTATCCTGCAAGGGCATAGTGTTTTTCTTTTTCTCATAACCCTCTTAAACATCGAGAATAAGCTGAAAGATTTTTTTCCATCTGTTTCGGATAATGTTTTCGTCTACGAATTTCACGTGAAGCCATTTCGTATCAAAATACCGCAATTTAATAAACACACAGACGCTTTTTCCAGTCTCTTAATCAAACCATCACCTCTTCCAAAGACGGAAATATTTTCTCACCTCACGCAATTTCTTGTATTTCTCTCCTTTTTCTTTATCATCCAGTGTTTTGGCCAGGTCTTGAAGTGTGTACAGGATATCTTTTTGGTCCTGTGCTGTCATCGTTGTCTTCTCCTCCAACTGTTTTTCGTAAAATTCAAGTGCCTCCCTTTGATATTTCTTGTGAAGCTCTTTCTTACCAAGCGACCGCGACCTGGATAGATACAAGATCTTTTGAAGAATATCTTCTCTTTCGTGACGGGCCAGCTGTTTAAGGTCTGGAGAATTCCAAGCCATTTCGTAAAATCTCAAAGCCTCGATCTTATACCTCTTAATCATTTCTCTGCTTCCAGAGTTGCTCAGCCTTGCGTTGATCTCGTCGATGATTGTTTTGCTGGCGTACGTAAATTCTTTGTCTTCTTCCCACAAGCGCAGATAAAATTCTAAGGCTTCCTTCTGGAACTCTTTCTTCCTTTCCCCACTAAGAATGTCCTCGTAGCTGTGCACGATCCTGTCTCGTACTTCACTGTGGCTGGCATTTCCCAGGGATTTCTCAATCTCCCACGCCTCGGCAAAAAAATCTTCAGCTTCTTCAAATTCCTCCAGAGCTTGGCATATCATACCCAACTGAAAAGCACTTCTTGCAGTGTGGGGATGGTTTCCCAAGACGTCTTTTCTAATCTCATAACCAGTCAAGGCCGGCTTGTAGGCTTTTTCATACTTTTGCTGCCACGCGTAGGCATTAGCAATGTTTCTGTGAAAGAGCGCCAATCGTACCATCCCAGAGCGTTTTATTTCCTTGGAGAGCTCTATGGCCTCTTTGGCCTCTATGAGCTTTATGGCCTCTTGATAACATTTGATGGCATTGTCAAATTCGTTTTGACCTTCATAAGCTGTTCCAATTTGACACATTAACAGTGGAAGATCTAAATGATTATTCGAGCCTGAGAGCTCCTTTCTCATTTCGTAAGCTCTTGTGTAAAACTTCATTGCTTCTTTAGGGTCACCAAGCTTGTTGTAACAGTTTCCGATTGCATTTAAACATCTTGTCGTACTTACGTGATTTTTCAAGAGCTCTTGTTTTATTTCCAGAGAAACAAACAAGTTTTTGAGAGCGCTTGGTGAATTTCCTCTTCTGTAGTAAATTTCTCCTTCCACATACAAATACGAACTTCTAACCTCTCTGTAAAGATTGCTGCTTTTAAATTCATCGTTAAGTGCATTTAGTGAATCCTCCGCCATTTTTAGTATTTCCGTTGCAGTTTTCCACCCTTCGAGACCAAGAACTTGAAAAGCTTCTTGGCATCTCATCTCTGCACGAAGTAAAGAACCTAGATAAACAAGAAAGAAACTCATGACACATCAAATGGCAAATTAATGAGCGTAATTACCCAAATGTCAGAAGTCTCCTTCGACCCGGCTTAACGCTAGGTTAACGTGAGGTCGCTGAATTCGAAGCTGGTTGACTACGTCAAGATTTGAATATAAACTTTCGCCTATGACTATTAATCGGAAGGACCAAGGTTCAAATTCTGTTTGGAGAACTGGGACTCCTTTTCTGCCAGTATTCCTGTGATACTCACGGAATAAAACATCATTCTCGTGTATTACCAGGCTTAATATATACCATTACATTGAACATTACACTTGTTTTTACCTTCCTTTCCGTCTTCCACAATTACGTCTGCCCAGGATTTGAAAATCTTTCTTCTTTGCTTTTCATCAAGCATAGCTTCAAATAAGTAGCACATCATGGCACTTCTGTGAAATTCTGTCGAGACGAGGAGGTAATCCGTCTTGAAAGAAATGTCCAAAGCTAATTCGAAGTTTGGTTTGTCGAGGTCAAACTGCTCCAACACACCCATGTAGTCCACATCCAACATTGACGCAAGGTCTTTCATCTTTTCAATGAATAGATTACTAAACCTACGTTCGGCTTTAGTATAGACCTCCTTGAAGATGTTGCTTCCGACGCTTCTCAGAAAGCTTCGTGTCAAAGCGTGAGTGTCGTAAACGAGGTTTCCTCCCTTCATACTATCGGGATCAACAGAAAGCAACTTACTATTTCTCAAGCCCTCCAGAAGGATGATCGCGTCAGGTGTTTCTGCATCAAGAACGAAAGCAGCTGCCTCCACTGTAAATGGTCTGCAAAACAACGATAATGCAACGGCAGAGTGCCTGAGCGTATTACTGGGGAGTGAAAAGAACATCTTTCTCAGGCATGACAGTTGCCCTTTATCGATTCCTTCCCACTGCTCCGCTTCCTTTACGTCCTTCTCTTCTGCTGATGGAATGTCGTCAGATTCAGCACCAGTCATCTCCTCTTCGATGGTTTCAAGAAGAGTTTTAGCATCGGCTATGTTTTGCCTCAGAATAGCTGCAATGCCATTTAGAAGTAAAGGTTTTCCTTTACATATTTCCACCAGTTTCTCCATTTGATTACTTTTCGTGGAGGAAACTCCACAGGCAATTTGAAGGATCTCCGTAGAGGTTTCTGCATTCAAGGCCTCAATCTCTCTGTGTTCAATGGCTTCCTGGAGGGAGAACGCGTCCTCTTTCTTCTTCTTTTTGTTTTTCTCTATTCGGAAACGACTTCTCGATATCAAAAGAACCTTCAGTTGGGCTTTCCCTTTAATGGCCTTGCATTCAAGGAGCCTATGGAGAAAGCCTTTAAACATGGAGTTCATGCTTTTGGCAACATCGTCATCTCCACCAGAGAACTGGTCCACGTTGTCCAGGAGCAAGAGGACATCGCTTTGTTCTTCTTCTAACACCTTTTGCAGTCGTTCAATGACTGGGTTGTCGTCATATTTTATCACTGTTCTCGTGGAGTCTAATTCGAGCATTATGTGAAAGTAAACGTCCTTCATCTCTGTCACCTCTCTTAGGTCGACAAAAATATGTTTTCGTGGCCATCTGTGACAAATTTCTTTGCCAATAGTTGTTTTTCCAACACCGCTTGATCCGTACAAATTAAGGATCGGCTTCGTCCCACTTAGCTTTGCCATGACGTCATTTAAATCGGTCTCTCTTCCCTTCAATTCCTCTCTTGTATTCGTCTCCTGTGAACAAAGTTTTACAAATCAAAACTAAAACAGGATATACTCTGTAGAACATTTTGCTCATAGGAACTAACAGTCTGATAAAGGGAAACTAGTAGCCTTGAACCCGGCGGTCTCAAGAGTTATCTCCTTAAACGGATCTCCTTAAAGTGTCACGGAGATTAGGTGTGATTTCCAAATCCCCAAAACGGGTTTTTTTAACAGAAACCTAAAAATAATGGTTCAATTTTGCTATAAATTACCACCCAGGTGTACTAAAACTGTCCTGATTGTCTGTCGCCATAGATGGACTGGGTCGGAATGGATTACAACTTGAAAAAGGTAAAGGTGATTTTTTTAAGTTCTCGCATTTCGTCTCCAAAATGCCCTAGAACAGAGCACGAGTCGTCCCTTAAATAATTTAGTATTTTTTTTCTCTCGGTATAAGCTAAGGTATTGTTGAACCATTTTTAACAAAGAAGGTCAAAACCCCCATGACACTTCCCCTTTAATTTTAGCTATGAAATCTAAAACAGTATATCGACTTCAATCCGTTCGTCCAGGGGTGTTGTTGAGGAAGAGGCCGGCCGGAAATCACGATTTTTCTCCAAAGTATTTAGTACTTTAACACGCGTTTTCCACGCTCGACTACTCCTCGATCGCCCTACTCTACCTAGGTATGTTTATTACTGATTCCGTCATAAAACGTTTCGCAAATGTCATCACGTTATGGGTGCGGTTGTTGTTCAATATCCAATGCCTCAAAAGAGTCTACATTTTTTTTTTCCATTTATAAAGCAAACACTCGTGGCAAGCCATCTATCGTCAGTAAATGAAACGCGCATAACATTTGACCGTAAGTAGCCTGTACTGTGCTACTTATTAACGGCTGAGTTCGAAGCCTCAAATCTCTTACTTTCCGGATCGATTATTACAAAATGAATGACCTTAGTTCTTTTTTCGTCCTATTAATTTCCTTAACCGCTGTATTGAATATTTTTTGCACTGTTATTAGCCTGTATACCCTGATTCTTATACTCCCCTGATGCCTCCCCTTTATTCGGTGATCGACATTACAATTATCCCTAAGTATAGTCAACAGAATTAGCCATTAGCCTACCTTTTGACGAGCGAGTTTGAAATTTTCAATCCTTTGCTTGATTCCATCTTTCTTGGAGGCCTTTGGAGCAACAAAGCTCTCTAACACAGTCAGATTGTCACCAGACAAAAGTCCTTGGCTTGCAAATAGGAGAAGACATGAATACAAATCCCGATCGTGCTGAGCTTCAAACGTTCCCTTGAAAGTGTTCTTTATGGATTTAACTACAGTTTCAAGTTCTGCTGTGTTCAATTCTTCTGCCACGGCTCTCAAAAGCTCGTCCAAATGAGGAGAGATGTCTTTGATTGTCGAATCGGTTTGGAGTGGTTTTGGCGACGCCATCTTCAATTCTTTCGATGTCGTGACTTTGACTTCCGCAAAGCATTAAATTTAAGCAGAAGTCACTGAATAAACAAACAATGTCTAGATGAATTTAGATGTCAGATAAGATAGAGATATGATATAAACGAACAAGAAAAATTATAAGCGGGGTACAAACTGCTTCAAATTGAATTGACGAAACTCACAGAAAGTATAGAATATTGTTGGGTTTTGCGACCTGATAAACTGTAAAATTAAAACAACGATTAAGACATAACAAAATTTCATGAATTTTAATAAGCGTTCTGATTCCCTGAATTTACTTAATTAAAACACAGATTTCTGGGAACTGGATGAGCGTGTCATTTAAGTTCCCCCAGATGTCCTCAAGTAGAAGGAAGTGAATGGCATTAATATTCTTCATTTCACAGAAAACGACAGTTCAATACTTAACTAATTCCACACAGAGAGGGCAATGCCGGCAGGGAGATTTTTTCACTGATAAGACCTTTATTCAGTTTATAACTCACAAAATCAAAGGGTTGTCACGCAATCTTTTTTACAACAAAAATCGCTAGATGTCAAATACGTCAGATATGTCGTCTCTTCTACCTTTTTTTTAATAGCTCTTGCTCGTTTAATAGGGGAATTAGGTTGTTCACACGTAAAGGGGATTTAATTGTGATGTGATCTTTGCGGTGATTTGGATGAAATTTGAAATTGCCTGTGTGCGATTTTCGCTGCACACGATTTCACGGCCATTGGTTCAATCAAGAGAAAATAAGGGACAGAGAGGGACATTGAGGGCGTTGGCCGGGATATGTCGATTCCACTAAAGTTATTTTTAGTTTTAGACAGAAAAGGAAGTCTGTTTTCCTAGACGTCCGCACAAAGTACAACCTCGATCTGAGGGTCGATCTGAGGTTGTCAGTGAAAATAATGGCGGATTGCGTGGAAGGCTATTGAAGATTCAATATGCCCCTTCCACGCACAATATACCGACGTTTAGACTTCGGCATCAATGTAGGTGATAGTATTGAAAGGGCCCCAAGTCAAATAACCTGTGAAAAGCCCGATAATGTTCAGGAGGGGAGTTCTTCTGGGAGAAAGAGGAAGATCGAAGATGTGCCGTACGGCGAACACGTGCCAGTAAGAAAAAGTCTCAGACTTGCTATAAAAGCTTTAAAATCCGTTCTATCCAAGAGATGCAAGCAGGCCGAAGAACGGTCGTATGAAAATACCCTCGCAGAGCTTAATAAATCCAGCGAAGTGCAGATCTTAAAAGAACTCGAAACCAGCATCTCGCACCTCGACGGTTCGCTACAGTGCGAACTGGAAGCAATATCGGGTCATCAAAGCACTGCAGCTCTTAGCGTTTATCCTCAAAAGGAGAAGAGTTACAGGAAAGACCTTGGAAGTTTCCAGCCAGTTCGATTACTGTTCAGTCCTTCTGGACATTACAAGTTTCAAGTTTTTATTTACAGAACACTCGAGGAAGGAAAAATTGATTTGAGAGACAAGGTGGCTGTGGAACGTGTGGTCGAAAAAATACGACTGAATTCTGGGTTTGCAATGTGTCCTGGTATAGTGGATTACGATGCCATAATATCGGACATACGCATTCAACCTTCCAATGTCAAAGAAGAAATTTGGCCGTGGCGGCACGTGAGCGCAATTAAATGTAAGTTGTGGCACAAACCCCGCAAGCAGCAGTTGAGCGAGGGAATGCCAGAGAGTGTGGCTGATGTGTGTGGCGAATGCAAGTTGGTTCGAAGGAAAATGCTCGTTTTGCGGGACAAGAGGAAAAGCCTTGACGAAAATGATCGACTGCAAAGGCAACAGGCCTCATCTAAGGTACGACTGTCTGTTTTGAGCCCAGAAAGTCAGGAAGCGCGGCAGGAGAATGTGCGGAGAGAGAGGAAAAATTATCGCCGAATAGCTGAGAGAATGATCCAAAGGAGCTCTGTGGCAGTAAATGAGAAACAAAACAGCGAGCTGGTAACACTCATCAACTGTTTGGAATCCTGCAAGGAAGGCCAAGAAGGCCTCGCTAAAGTGTTCAACGAAGCTGACAGCCACAAACCTGGAAGCGGAGCTGTTATTCGTGAAATGTGGCAAATGGAAAAAGCAGCTTTTTTCAAAGATCAGCGCAAGAACGGTAGGCTTAAACATAACTGCTATAATTCATTTTATTTTTATTACATATCAAGAGCAGCGAGAGCGTTAGAGGTTTTATTTCGGTCTGAACAACTTCGTGTTTTCCTTTTTAAGATGTCCTTCATTTTTCTCCAACATCATACGTTTTTTATTAGATATCTTGACGTAAGACTTAGTGTAAATTCATAAAAAAGCAGCTGTTAGGGCTAAATCTTATTAGTTTGTACAACACACGTCTTTGCAAAGGTTTTAAATCAAGTGTTACATAAGTTTAGTGTAAATTTCATTTTGGTATTAGAAAATGTTCATTTTCTTTGGAAATTGCCACAGACTGACTAGTAAGTAATTTCTGTGAGTGAGTAATTCTTAATTAAATACATTGGCAACATATTACTAATACTCTAACCATTGGTTTTTAGAAACTGGAAAACAAGGCAACAGGTGGTCATCAGCAACTATCAGAATTGGTGGGTTTTCCGGAGTAATAGTTTTTATATACAACATTTGAAATAAAACTAACTTAAAAAGAAGTGATACCAGACCTAAAATGGCTGTGTGAAGATTTATTTTCGCAGCAGATCTGACTGAAGGCGAAATGACGAAACTGGTAGAAAATAAATGATAATTTGTGTAATTTATTTTAAACATAAAGTTATTACAAGTGGTCTTGTTGGATGCAAACTTGATCATGATTTACCAACTCTCTCATCCCTGACAATTAAATCATAATACTGATATGTTTGGTGTGTTTTGATTTTCTGCAATCCCAGGCAACTACTTCATGAAATCAATGATAATTATACCCCTCTAAAAAATCGAAGGACAGTTTTGCCTGGAGTTTTTGCATTGTTTTTAATTATAATTATTATTGTGTGCTTTGTTTACATGTAGCTCTGGCTGTTTACACCAGAAGTCCTACTGCATTTCGTGCAGTTAGAAGTCTTGGCATCCTCCAGCTACCTTGCTGCAAAGAACTGCAACGAATTGTCAGTAAGAATGCAGATGGGCCAGGGATTCATGAGAGCTATATTGCCCATCAAAGTCAAGTGTATGAACAATTTTGTGCTAAAAAAGTTGAATCTGGAAGGAAGAGACCACTGGGTGTTGGAGTTCTCATCTTCGACGAGACAAAGGTCAGGAGATGTCGTGAGATTGAAATGATTAGGAAGAATGTTAAGCATTGATTTCAGACTGGTGAAATGTCAAAGAGATAATCAAAAGTTTTTTGAATATCAGAGAGAATAATTTAAGTTGGCAATTAAAAATGAAAAAAGTTTACTTTTCTAGGTGGAAGATTGATTGATTGATTGATTGATTGATTGATTGACTGCATTACTGAGTCGATTGATTGATTGAGTGAGTGATTGATTGATTGAGTGATTGTCATTCAGTGAAAAGTTAAGGCAAATTTTCTTTCCTTCAAGTGTTACAACCTTGTTTAGATGTACATGTATTGTCAGTAACTGGCACCTTTTTGGAATAATGGCATTCAATCTTGCTATAATTGAAGGGGTGCGTGAAATAAGGCCCTAAGTGACTTTTGACGTAAGGTCAAATTCTCCTTTTGTTTCTCAAGCGAATGCATGGAAATTTGGAAGGAGAATCTATCAATTTATCAGAAGTCACTTAGGGCTTTTTTCCAGGCACCTCTTCAATTATACAGCCATTACATTCTTTATTCAGAGACTTCACTGGTATTGTTAGCATGTACTAATTCAATTCTCTTTCAATCATGTACTTTTTTGGCGGTTCCCTTAGCAACGATACATGATCAGTGCTCTCCAAGAACATGCAAGGAAGCTTCCATTGCCTGCTGATACATCAATGGTGGAAATGACCAGTAACTACTTGGAGGCTTGCCACCTCATCTTTGAGAAGGGTATATTGAGCCATATGACTATTTCACCCAAATACCAACGTGTTCTTGAAAACATCGAGAAGGGCTTCAGCTTCTTTAAAGACTGGTTCACATGTCATCAAGGCACTGGTGAGAGAACTAAGACTTAAATTTCTCTCAGGGAATCCCATGGAGTGATTTCAACTAATGTCTTGCTGTCCTCTCTGTACGTAACCAACTGTATTTTTGCTGGCTTGATGACCATGCATAAAAAGTCAGTTGATTTATAACAGGAAGGAAGAGACTTGTTTTGTAAAGTATGATGCATATGTCATTCAGTCATAGTATCAGCTAGCGTAGGGAAAACTTGCAGTACATATAATTCATATGACATATAGATCTTAATATTAATTCACATTTAAACATTAATTAAATTAATTAAGTTTCCTTTTTTTTTTCCATTCTTCAGAGTATCCCAATAACAGCAAGCAAGCTAGACAAAGCAAGTTCTTAGCCTGGCAGGTAGAAAGATGTAAAAAATTATGGTACATACACTGTAAGACAACAAAATTCTTGAAATCCCATTGTTTCTTTAATTCGCAGTCAATATTTGTTTGAATGCCAGTGCTGGCATTCAAACTGTCCACTCTTGAATACAATTTGTATGTCATAGACCCTGACTGTGTATTAGCATGCAGCGCCCATCTACTTAATTAAGTCAACAGAAAAATCCAATTATTCAAATCATACCATTGTACCGATTAACAGACCAAATTAGATAATATTAAAATAGTTCTACACAGTAAGAGGGTGTAAATTAGTCCAAACTAAGAAAAGTAATTGGATGAAACAAATCAAAACCGTTTTGCAAAATTGATCTATAATCAAAAACCCTGTTCTCCCATTGCCAAAATTAGATACCATCTGCATGCATGTGGTTGATCATTATGTTGACAGAGTGGAATGTTCTTACCTGACTCACATTTCCATTTATTTTAATCTGCCCAACAATTAAGAGTTTAATAAACCAGCAGATCTTGGCCCGGTTAAATTCAAAATGATTTCTAGACTCCTTAAAAAGGTGTTCCCATGTTCTACATTCAGAAATACAACTGATAACACTTACAAGAAATATTACTTTTCAAATGTGTTGCTCATTCCAAAAAATTACCATAATTTTTTACACAAACAAGACTTGTAATCCAGATCTTTTTTTGCAGACCTGGGACCTTTTGAGATTTATGGTTTATGGCTTCCTGCACTTCAGTCAGTGGTTCATTGCAGCCTATCCTGATTATTTCATCAGCCCACTCAAAATAAATGGGAGTGCCATTGAATCAATTTTTAGTGTCCTGAAATTTACTGCTGGTGGAAACCTTTCTGCGAGCAACTATGGATCTTTTCGTGGAAGAGTCATTACTGGCAGAGAGGTTATCACCAACAGCAATTCAGAGCGTGGTTATCGTGATGATGTCATCCTGGTGTCTGGATCGGTTACATCAAGTAGTGAGGCCTCAAGAATGTCATACTCTGTGCGACTGATTTATGATCCTTTTGGTCTTAATGAGATGAAGCAGTTCTGCTTCTCAGCAAACCTCAGTCAGTCAACTATTGGTGGACGTCTAGGAAGCAACGCATGCACCATCATTGCGTCATTGGTAGGATACCAGTTTGTCAAACTTGCCCTGCCAGAGCCAACCTTGAGCATCTTACCAAGTCAGTGGTTTGAAGTTATTGTTGACTCAATGGTTGAGGGTAATGCTCTTCATGACCTTCTTTTTGATGGGGAGGCCAGAAACCTTGACATTGAAGATGCCGTTGAGAGCTGCGGAAATGATCTGCACATTGCTCATTATGATCAACCCATCGGGTTTGATTTGCGCTCTGGAGATTTGTCACCCCTTGTCCAGTCACTGCAAACTCGAGCGGCCTGTCATCAAAGGCAAGTTGCTGTTCTCATCTCAGGCTGTGAAAGTGTGGCACTTCTGATCTGGGAGACTGGGGCCTTTGCCATTGTTGACTCTCATACTCATGGTCAGTATGGAGCCATCATCTGCTATGCACCAGCAGGGCAGACTAGCAGTAGTGATATTGTGACATCATGGCTTTCCAAGATGGTCCAGAAATACTTTAATGGATCTTTAGGTTTATGCACCCTTACATTTGTTACATATGACTGTACATGACTAGGTTGCCGAGCCAGCTGGGCCAGCTTTTAAAACTGGTGTCATTTGTAAAACTCACGTTGTAGACTTATGTTTTATAGGATCACAAAAAATATAAGGGTCTCTGGGGGAAACACACAAAGTCAAATACCTGCTTTAGGAGAAACAAATATTCATAGGGGTTGCCTTGATGCAGAGGTGACTTCAGACAGTGCATGTGCATGATACAGTAGCCAAACAAGTGGAGGAAATAAATCGCATAAGCTAGCCTAAGGATATAAACTTTTGTTCACAGCATTTTTGTATCTCTAGTTTCTAGGGTATACATTTTACAGTACTGTTTGTTTCCTGTGCGAACCCTTATACTTGTAGTTGTCAAAATTGTAATACCATAACACACAGTTATAGGGGGCTTAATTAGCTTCCAACAATGCATGTAGATTCTAATTGATATGGTGCTTACTAGGGTTGAAATGCTAGCTGGTTCACTAAACAATTCTTATTTCTTTTGATTTATTTGTGCCTTCTAGTAAGTCCATGGAGAAGTTGGGGTACATGTAACTCTAAGGAGCAAATATCCATGTTCATATGTTTATAGTTCTAGCATGCAATATTCAGTCTTCACTAGAAGAGGGCTGGTGGTCAATGGTGATTTTGCCTTGTACATTTGTAACTATTCACCCAACATCAATTATTGGAAATGCAGGCCAAATAGACTTCTTGTTCAGCTTAAAATTCATGACTGCCTAAGGCATAGTTAGTGGTGTTGGCCAAGGTTTATTGTACATAACATTTTAATGTTTTACATTTTGTTATAGGTTTAATTTAGTATCAGAAAAGTTTGTTATAGTTAGAATTGCTTCTGATCGATATAACTGGTTTGTAATATTATAACACACAAGTTGAGAATGAGAAATTCAGACTGGTTCCTTTCTGGTGGCACGTACAGTAACTGTTGTGAATTTTTTCCATGGTATGGCACTATCATTCCTTGTGTAGAATGCATATCGGACAACTGAAGGACCACTAATAGCTGAATTGTCCAGTCAAAAAATAAACTTGAACGAATTAAACACCAAGAAAGTATGTATTGGTAAACAAGTGTACATATGTATAGCCTGCGTAGCTGGCGGTATTGTAGGCACGCGCAAAATAAAGTCTTCGCGGTACCATTGGAGCCGCTAAAAGCGAGCGGCGAAGCCATGAGGGGAATGGGGAGGGGCTTCGCCACTCGCTTCTAGCGGCTCCTCAGTGACTGCCAAAACTTTCTTTCGCGCGCGCTAACAATACCGCCAGCCTACGCAGGCTAGTACATGTATGTACATGTAGTTACAGTCTTTGCTTTTACAAGTCTGGTATATATACTTAATTATTTTAAATGATAGGGTCTCTGCAATAACAGTGAAGAGGTCAAGTACCATAAACTTTAAGTTTTTTAACAAGCAGGGATCAAAAATTCTAGGCTTGTTTTAGTATGTGAAAGTAACAAATAACAGATTACTCTTGTCACTGTAGGGAATGCTACTAATTTATACCATACACACATGATGTCCAAAAACTTTTCATGTTTTGCTAACTAAAGAGTTTTTTCAATGGTTGATGTTTACTGTATCACTTTTAATTCCCCATCCATAGACCCAATATTTTAATGTACAAAATACTCCAATGTTGTAATAGATGTACTGTAGAACAGGAATAAAGTGCAAAATTTTATTTAGGCAGATTTTTATTGAACAACAGGAAAGAAAGGAGTTGAGTACATACAAAATGAAAATATTACACAACTTAATATATAAATTATGTACATGTATGATCAGAAGGTAATAAACCTTGACCTTCTACAATGTAACAAAACAACTGAGAATATCTAAAATTGCTTGTTTGAGATATTTCCTTGGGTCTTTGAATCCCAAGATGGATCAAAATCAAGTTTCTCCTTTCTTAACCAATACATAATCCACCAAACAAGTCATGCAAATTGACCAAAATGATAACCATTTGGGAATTTGTCTAGAAGTTGAATATTTTATCCTGTCTAGTAACATAAGAAATGTATGGAGACAATTAACCCTTTAAGCCCCAGTATCAACATGAAAATTCTCCTCAATGGTCTTTGTTTATTTTTTAAGACAAGTTAGGAGAAGTTGTTTCAACATCAAGACAATTTATCTTTGGTGATCATTTCCTTTATTCTCATGACCTGTATGTCAGATTATGTAGTGATATTGTAAGGAGAAACAAGAGGCTGATCACTATTGGGGGCTTAAAGGGTTATGGGGAATTTTTGTCCCCACCATAGGGCTTAAAAGGTTAATAATATGCACATCACCTGGCAGGTTCCTCTTAGGATTGGTGCTTGGGAAACAAAGGAATATGTTAATGAGGAATATGTTAATGACCTTGGGAACCACAGGAACTGCCATGTTAACGAACATACATAAGGGGTTTGTAAGGGTAGGACAATTCAAAACTTCATCGGAGGATTAACAGGGTACAAGATAAATTTACAGGACTGATTGAGTTAAATTGTCAATAACTGTGTGCACTGGAAAATGGAATCCAGGGGAATTCCTCTCGTAAGATTTCCCCTTCACCAAATAGGTGGCCTGTGGTTTACTAGGAGTTGACCCAAGAAGAAAGCCGATGACGTATACACATGTATGCATAACTGACACTTCCTCACTAGACAAAATATACAGGTATATCCTATCTCTTTTTAGCAACGCTAAATGTTTTGAGATTATCTCTCAGGGATTGGTCAGCTTCTACAACTTTACCTGATGTGGCCAAGTCCTTTTCAAATTTCCCTCTGAAGAATTCCTTTGTTCTGGTGTTGCACAGTTTATGAAGCATATCACTGTACACCTTGTCAATCACATTAGACTTGACATCCTTAGTTGATGCTCCACACTTCTCTGCTGACCATTTGAATGATTTCAACAATTGTTCATCATTGTAAACATTGAAGTGTACAACTTCCAAAAAGTTACTCTTGTGTTTCTTTAAGCTTCGCTCATTCACATATTCTCTGATATTCAAATCTGCCTCTCTTACAAAGTTTAGAAATTCTTTTTTGACAAAGGTCAAATGACCTTCATCAAGAATATTGAGAGCCTCTGGAACATGGCTTTTGTCTGTTTCTTTCAGCTTAATGAGAAAATCGAGCTCCATTTCCATTTGGCTTCTACTGTCAGGTGTCGTTTTTCTTTTCCCTTTCTTTTCTGATAAAGTATCTTTTCTCAGTTTTATCATTTGGCAAAGAGCTGCACCAGACATTCGATATAAGGCGACATCATCCTCAGGTGTAATATCCTGGTGAATATCAAGCGGCTGAGAAAAATTGTAAGACTCTGTCTGTGCAAAATCATAAACTAGGGAATGCAAAATGCCTGTGACTGCTCGAATCGTACTCGATGAATATTCATTTGCCAAATCGTTGAACACTGCATTGCATACCTTTGAATTATTGGATGAACTATCCAGGTAGCTGTTCAAACTTTTCATCCAGCGCAATGACAAGTGAGCCTTTCTGTCTTTTTTAACGGCCTTTGCAATTTCTGAAACGAGTTGTACGTAAAATGAGAACATATGGTGTACTAGATCACGAAGTTCATTGTAGCGATCATCAAGAATTTCCTCAATAAGCTGACGATGTGTTTTGTAATGCTTCATAACGTACTGCTTTGCGAGTCTTTCTGACACAAATTTCCAACACATGGGACGTTTGCCTTCTAGCTTTTTACCGAGCTCATCCAGTTCGTTCCTGGTGAGCGCCTTTGGTTTTTTCTTTCCACGCTGTGATCTTCGATTCTGGCTTTGTTTGGGCGCATTGCTCGAATTGGCACTTTCACTTTTGGCAACGCGAGCACTCCTCCCCTGTTTGCCACCAGAGCACTCTTTTCCTTTTTGTTTCTTATTTTTATACGTCTTTCCTCTCCTACTGCCTGCTGATGTCGAGGGTTCCCCAACATAATCACTGTCCGTGTCGCTTTTGCTACCATCGTGCGAAGAAATATCACCTGAATCGCTGCCCGTTTCGGACTCAATTTCTGCGCTAAAATCTGATATGCCCGCCAGCGAGTCGTTTGAATCTGAAGAAATTGTGGAGCATATTTCCCACTGTGAATTCTCGCTCCAGAAATACCATTTCCCTACTTTTCGGAAGTCGTTTTCATCGACAAAACTTATCTCAACGCTGTCCGCCATTATTTTGCTTTGACTAACCACATCAGATCGAGGTTAGCCTTCATGCGGACGTCTCGGAAAACAAACTTCCTTTTCCGTCTAAAACTATTTATAACTATAGTGGAATCGACATATCCCAAGGCGTGGACTGGGAGCCTCCCTCTCTGTCCCTTATTTTCTCTTGGTTCAATAAAAAGAAAGAAAGAATAAGGCCCCGTTTATATGAAGAAAAGTTGTCTCGGGTAAGAGGGTCGCCCTCTCTGCCAAGTTAACTTCAGATACGTAGGTCGCCTTCAAACAACGATGAAACAAACCAAACGAAGATTAGTTACTCGTGAAATGTATGCATGACACTTTGCAAATCAAACTCCTTACATACCTAAGTTGTTTTGGTCCTTCCTATCAGGGGGTCCTTTTGAACTGGCTTCTTATCGTTTGACTTGCGGTACTAAATGGTCCTTCACGAACATGAGCTCCTCACGGTGCTTGGTAACTTCACGCATAGTCACGGGCACATCACGGTATATGATGAAATCTTGCTTAAGATTCTTCGAGTTATTGGCCTAAACGTTTTTTTCAGGACGGTGCCTACTAATAAAAAAGTATTTTTGTGTGGTTTATGACTGTACGGGAAAGCAGATTTTAGCAAAGGCTATTGAAATCCAAAACGAAAATCTGGGGTAGCCACGCATTTTTTAGAGATAATTAAACAGCAATTATTGTCTCTGAAAAATGTATGGTTACCTCCAAATTTTCGTTCTGGATACTAAGAGCAGTTGGTAAGTTCTGCTTTCTCCGCATAGTTTTAAACCGCACAAAAATATCCTTGTATTAGTAGGCACCACCCCAATCTCGCACCACCAACAAGAAAGCCGAGTATCTTGAGATGCGCAGAACGTATGCGCAGTAACAAAAAAAGGCACCGTCCTTACTACGTAAAATCAAATGCAAGGCTGATCAGACAGCTAAAATAATTTTATTGCCCAATATTTCGGAGCCATTTTCGTTCCCATCGCTGTTCTATTAATTTGTGTGTGATGCTGTCCGTTGAAAGTGAAAGTATTGTAAGTAAGGATCATGCGAATGAGATCACAGAGTCTGGTTGTCTGGATAATGGGATTTAAAACTCTTATGTCCAGATATTTACTACAGGCTTGAATTCCGTCTTTGTGAGGTATGTTGGTATAAAGAGAAGATACATGAAGGGTACTCAAGAAAATTAAGGCATGGAACTCTAGTTATTTACCGAAAGAACGAGGGGGTGGTCTATCTTCTGAAGATTTAGACGTACCATCGTGAGACTTAAGCGGCATAATATGGTTGCAAATGCCAACATATTGACATACAAGACGTAGGTATATTAGGTCACGTGACCTGTTACAGTCGCAACATTCCCGAAAACTTTTGAGCAAAAATGGCACAACTTTTTATTGCCTCCAGGAGGCTGCCTATAGTTTTATAACTTTGCAGCTGTAAGACACTTCATTTCTGTACCCGGGCCTTTTTAAAAATTCTCTCAGTTTTAAAAATAAACGGATAACTTCACTTTGAAGGGACTGGGAACTAGTGAAAATAGCCGTTAATTTTCAAAATTAAAGGAGTTTTTAAAAGGCCCGGGCACAGAAATGAAGTGCCTAATACTCGCAAAGTTTTAAAACTACGGGCAGCCTCCAGAATACAATAAAAAGTGGTGCCATCTTTGCTGGAAAGTTTTCATGAATGTTGCGGCCGAAACAGGTCACGTGACCTAATTTACATACATCGTGCATGTCAATGTGATGACATTTAGAAGCATATGACGCTTCTGAAGTCTCATGATGTTCTGGTTAAATCTTCAGAAGATAGACCACCCCCTTGTTGTTTCCAGTAAATAACTAGGGACCCATGCCTTAATTTTCTTGAGTAACGAGTGGTGAAAATTTTGATTCAGCTACAATGAATGTGAGATGATTTGGTGAGTTGCTCTGTGTGTTAATCAATTGATTTTGTAAAACTTATTGGTCTCAAGTCGTGTACTAAATTGATTAGTTGTCTAGGTTTGCAATGGCTGTATTTAAACCATAGCTTAGTAAAAGTTGCGTTAAGCGTTTAGAGCAGTTCAGAAAAGTGTTTTTCTCAAGTTCGCCGATGAAGATCACGGTTTCAATTTAGCCTCGTCTTGCTTTTTGTGAACAACAAAATCTTATCAAAGTTTCTACAAGTTTTCTGATTTACCCGCTTGGATCCAGCTGTTCAAAGGGTGAATAACGTTGTCTAGTGGCCGGAAACAAATAAAACGTATCATTGTATTATGCTCCTCCATCGTTGTATCCTCAGGGTAAGGATTTATTCATTATTATTGTATGGCAACGGCTAGTACATGTAAAAAGGCATAGGACGATTGAAAGCACGTTTGTACATTTCAGAACAACAAATACGGACTTCTTTTATTGCGAGGCATTATTCGATGACTATCATGACGACGACAATGATTATTAATTACTAAAGTCGTGTGCTCTTCCGCAAGCTAGGAATAAATGGGGTATTCGTTACTATCTAGTGACGTTGCCTTCTGAGGTGGAGTTGCTGCCGCGAATGTTAACGACAGTTCACACCTAAACTAACGTGTTTATTACGCTAAAATTGAGGAGAACTTTTGGATCATTTTTTGTTTCTGGGCAACCGAGCTCGAATCATGGTAATCGAGCACGAGAACCATCTCGAGCTCGATTTGTAATCCACCTCTCAATATCGTACTCCATTTGCGGTAGATCGAGTACAGGTCTATTCGAGCTCGAAATCGCCTTCGAGCTCGGTTATCTTCATCGAGCTCTACATCCATATCGAGCACCGTTACTTATCGACCTCTGATGACTGTGCTCGATTAGGGGGTGTATCGTGCTCGAATAGATTTGAGCTCGATATCACTCAGACTTCCAGCTCCGCCTAATATCGAGCTCGGTAAAAAATCCACCTCAAATTGTTGTCGATGTTCCGTTATTTTCCGGGGTAGGGGGGAGGGGTGGGGGGGGGGGGGGGACAGAGAACGTTTAATCGAGCTCGATCTATTTTTTATTTCTCTTTTACAGAAAAAAAAAATGAATGAAAAATATAGTTTTTTTTCTTTAATAAATTGTGTGATTTTTCTCTTTGTCCCTTTCTCCAATAATTGTTCACTCGAGTTTATTATTATTGCCGGATTACGTTCAATTTACCAGCATTCCTTGACACATGGATCGCACTGTCGACTCGTCCCAGACTCCCAGACAAAAAGCCTGAAGACTCTGGGTACGAGATTGGCTGGGTAAAAAATTGCAGAAAAATCAATCAAACGACATTCTCGTTCCCAGAGCCTTCTGTTCCTCTCAGCCGGCGGGGTCTTTGCACGAGGGAAAGGAGGTTAGAAAGGAGGCCACTTGGTCCTCATGTCCAGCCTCCAGCGGCTAAGAGGACCAGGCGGCTCTGGGAACGAGAAGGCAGCAAACGAGCGATTCTGGAAAGATCCGTTGAGACATCGATTTAGACTGTTAAACAATGAAAAACTCCGGGAAGTAAAATAGTACAACCAGAACTCATCCTCGTTCCCAGAGCCTACGATCTTTTGGTGAGCGGTTGGATCGTTCAACAATAACAATAAATAAATAAATAACTAAAATAAATAAATAAAAAATGTTGGGCTCTTCGGTCAGAACTCACCAGGTATGGGCATGCGCAATTTAACCAGAAGTCCGACATTTTTTTGATATTTTTTTTCTGGTTCGTTTTTTGACCGCTGGTCAGAGGGAACGAAGACTCTGGGTACGAATTTATGGGATATCATATTGTATTGATGACTTTCCTTCACTTCCTTAAATGGATTAGCTCCTATTTGACCACATCTCGACATACTACGTTTTGGCAAGCAACTTGCGTTGAGGTAAGACTATTGAAAAGTTATCTTAAAGAAATTTGTTAAGCTTAACTGCTACACCTTGCCAATACTTTTCGATCAGACTATTTATGTTCTTTGGCTGTTGTCAACCAGTCGCCTTATGGTAACACTGCGTGTAAAGAATGACAGGGTGATTGAGCTTGGAACAAACTTTAAAGATTTGTTTTCAAACTCGTGTGTCTAAAGTACAGGCCACAAACAACATTTTTGTAGACTGACTAGGCCTCGGAGACACTTCTGGTATTGTTTATTCATCTGTAGGACAGTGACCTGTAATCTCACCTGTGCAATGTGACTAGTAGTTTAGACCCGCCGTTTTAAAACTCAAAACAAACATCCCAAACCAATTATGTTTCAAATTGTGCGTTTATTCTGTAAACTTGCTTAAATATAATCATTACGTAAGTATAAAATGCAGTGACAACACTAACTCTGAAGCAGAACATTAAAGAGTTCTTAGGGATGTGGCCTACTGTGCCTACTAATATCGAAGTATTTTTGTGTGGTTAATGACTATGCGGGAAAAGCAGATCTTAGGAAGGCCTGTTGGAATCCAAAACGAAAATTAGGGGTAGCCACGCATTTTTCAGATATAATTAAACAATAATATCTCTAAAAAGCGCCAAAATATGAAGCAATGTATGGGATTATTCCTAAATTGAAGCTTAATTATCTCTGAAAAATGCATGGTTACCCCCAAGTTTCTTTCGAGGTACCAAAAGCGTTTGCTTAGTTCTGCTTTCTCCACATAGTTTTAAACAGCGCAAAAATTTTCCTGTATTAGCATGCACCACCCATAGGAAACCCGAGTATTGCGAGATGCGCAGAACGTATGCGCAGTAACAATGGTAGGCCACCGTCCTTAAATAAGAAAACATGGCAGGTATTCTGTTGTTCCCAAATAACTAACTCAATTATTCCACAATTTCAGCACAAAAAATGTTGTTATTCGTATCCTTACTAATATGTAACCGTACTTCATATCTTTAATTTGGAAAGTGGAAATTTACGATGTTATGATTTTAAAAGAACCAAACATTAACCAAAGTAACTTTACAGTGTAAACAAACCTTACTAGTACACATTATTTCCTGCACTGAAAACTGCATTGTTATACACTAATTTTGTAACTTGCTTCATAATATTTTGATCTTCCTTGCTGAATGGGCCTTTTGCACTAACTGGTCGCATGGAAAAAAATCCGCAAAAAAGTGTGGCATTCTCCACTGGTACATCAAGAACAAAGGAAAGTCAAGCTTGACATGCTGGAATTACTTTGTGTTCGAATCTACGACATTCTTTTGCCATCCAGTGTGGCTGATTTTGTACCATGTGACCAGTTAGTCCAAAAGGCCCATCCACTTGCAGTCTAAAGGCTGATTTTCAAATAAGAAGCAAACAGAACAATAACTACAAAGATCTATGTGTCCACTTGTCTTAAGCAAGGCATAAATTGACATACAATTATGCATTGTTGGAGCTAGGATTTACGTTGGCAGTTTGTGCATGTATGTCCTTTAGTTTGCATTGCGTTTTATCTGTTGGATCAGTAAATAAAAATCAGAATGAATTATTTTTATCTATAAATTCGAATTTTTCCAAGGCAAAGAATTCACAGCAAATGTTGTGATTAAGCATTTTGTCCTTATTTGTTTAATGTGAAGCCAGGGCTGTCATTGAAAGTTTTGTAACCTTGATCACCTGGTAAAGTCGAATATTGTCGATGGGACTTTGATTTCTTTGGCAACCCTGATACTTTTTAATTTGTTGGACTAAGTTACACGTTTCTTGTGCTGGCCTCTGTAATGTGTGTACAAAACTTTTACCACAGCCCTGGATTTAATTTAAAGTTTTACAAATTATTTTAATTCGTCACCATTGACGTCTTTCTTTGCCTTCTTCCTGCTTTTATTGTTTCTCCTATCTTTCTTCTTCCTTTTCCTCCTTTCCTCTGCTTTGTTTTGCCCTTGTTGTTGCACTTGTGCTTGTTGTTCAATTTGTTGTGCCACCGGTTGTAGGTTGCAATCATCTTGTCCTACAACATCTACAAAAAAAAAAACACATAAATGTAAACTATTTTTAGAAATAGTTTGAAAGACTGGTGTTTTGATTTATCATTTTAATTTTGTTAGGTTGGTTGTTGATGTGGTTTTGCCTGAAATACAAGCAAATGCTAAGGTACAAATACTGGTTTCCACTGATGAACAGTATGATTGATATGGTTATTGACCAATGTTACAAGTGCCAAGCGGCTATGAAAGAAAACAGAGAAGAATTCATAAAGGTGAAAAACATGTTGAGTAGAAATGTATTTTTCATCATTTAGTTGACTGCAGAAGTCTTCTTTATGTAAGAAGTCCAACTTACCATGTACCGTGGCAGACAGATTCTCTTTTGGGGAATAATTTCCTTTGAAGGAAACCTGCAAAAAAAAAAAATACAAAAGGGAAGTATGCTACATAGATGAGTTATGGGTAATGTCTTTCTGTAATGGAAACATGTTCTGTTATCCATTATGGAAAGAACAATATCTGTGGGTAGCAGGGGTGGTGCAGTGCTATTTGCACTCAGGTTTGATTCTCAGTCTCAGTGTGGGTTGAGTTTGTTATTTGCTCTGCCCTGAAAGATTTTTCTTCAGTTACTCTGGATGTCCCATCTCAAAAATCAGCACTTTCCAACTCTCAATTTGATTTGGACAAAGGTGAAAAAAAGAGTCACTCGTTATGTATGTATGAATTTATTTATTTATTTGTAGTCATGCCTTGGACAGTCACTAAATACCAATTAAGACAAAGTGGTTCTTAATCAAGCAAACAGATTTGTACTCAGTTGACTGGAAACTAATCCTTAATATCCTTGCCTTAGATTCAGCATTAATGAAACTATTTCAAACTTGTATTAATTTTGTTCTTCTCTACTTTTACAAAAATACATAAATTTGAGCTTGGCTTAAGATGAATTGAAGACCAAATGAAAAACAGTCAAATGAATGTTCATTCAAAATTAAAGAATGCATGTACAATCCAATATCAACCACAGTTTGATACCAAAATCCAAACCCAAAGTTCATTTGCTGAACTGACAAGCCCTGCTGGTTAGTGTTAGGGTTAGTATTACTGTTAGTGTTTGTGTTCTAGCATTGGGATCAGAAACACCATCCCAACCTTCCACACCAATCTTAGCCCAAGTTGGCCGAAATGGATACAAAGAGTTAAAAGATTTCGTTAAGCAACGGGACTGGACAAGCAAAGCGGCAAGAACCAAGTAAACACATTGATTTACACCATGGGTGAGCAAGCAGACGATATATTCATCTCGTTTGAACTCACAACAGAAGAAGAAACAAAGTACAAAGAGGTGAAAGAGAAATTCGAAAACCACTTCATCGTAAAAAGAAATGTTATCTTCGGACAAGTTCAATGTCAATTTCAAGTTCATTTTGAGAAACCAGCGAGAAGGGCGAATAGGTGGATAGTTTCATCACAGACCTGTATGGTCTTGCAAGGCACTCCAATTTTGGAACGTTGAAAGACGAACTGATTCGGGACCGCATTGTCCTAGGAATACGAAACTGTGACCTCTCGGAAAAGTTGGAAATAGGACACTGGGCACAGGCTTCAAGATGCTCAAAAGCCGTGAAACTACTAGAAGTACATTGTAGAAGCTGAAGGCTGAAGAAGAAGAACCTTTCTTCCTGGAGAGATAGTGGATCTAAATGAAGTCCAGGGTGACATTGCAAAGTCGCCATGGACAGCCAAATCCTTGTAAACGAGAAGCCAGTAACCTTCAAGCTTGACAGTGGTGCGGATGTCACAGTGGTTCCATACGATAGTTTGCTGAAATTAGTTGGTCATACCAAGTTGCAACCTACATGTACAGATAAAGTCCTTTTGGGCCCATGCGAGTATAAGCTGAACTGTAAGGGGAAGTTTACAGCTAGTCTTACCAACAAATCTAAGTCTATGAAGGAACGCATCTATGTTGCAGAAGACCTCACACAACCGCTTCTTGGTAGAGCTGCTGCAGAAAGTCTAAATCTGATCAACAGGATCCATGAATTAACCAGTGATGAGTACAAAGTAAATGTGATTCATGATTATCCAAAGCCTTTGAAGAAATCAAGTCAATCTTGACAACTGCACCAGTGCTTGCTCTCTATGATCCTAACAGAGAGACAAATATCTCAGCCGATGTAGCCTCATTCAGATTGGGAGGAGTACTGCTAATGAAGCAAGATGACCAGACCTGGAGACCCGTCACATTCATATCCTGAGCACTCACCCCAGTGCAATGCAGATTTTTTTATGCGCAAATAGAGAAAGAGGTTTTAGCTTTCACCTGGGCGTGTGAGCGGTGCAGTGATTACATAGTGGGAAAATCCATCATTGCTGAAACAGACCATAAGCCCTAGATGCCTCTTCTCACCACACATACCCTGGACGAAGTTCCACCAAGAGTACAGTGACTAAGAATGCGCCTCATGCAGTTCCACTTTAAAGAGGTAAATCATGTACCCGGGAAGGAACTATACAGAACATTGTAGATGCATTATCAAGAATGCAAGCAGATAACCCAAATGCTGAAGCAGCTGTTCCAGAAGGAGAAAATGAACATCTATGTTGATAGCTTACTGAACTCCTTACCAGTGTCAGATGTCAAGCTGATAGAGATCAAAGAAGCTCAGGATGAAGACCCTGTCTGTAAACAAATAAAGATTTCCTGCATGGAAGGCTGGCCATGATGCAGTGAAACCTTATTGGGCAGTAAGAGGAGATCTCAATTGCTGAAGTGTTGCTGAAGGGATCAAGAATCGTGGTACCGTTAACAGTGAGACTACAAGTCCGCGAAATCCAGGACATGATCGAGAACTGTAAAATCTGTGCCAAACATCCACAGCAAAGGGCAAAGCCACTCATCCCAACACCCGAGAAGGAACAGCTTTTCTTAAAGTGTTGTTGCTCACAGAGAACTTCGTCGCAAGAGGAAGAAGTTGAGTCGGTCTTTCTTAAGTGTCGCGGCTCAGGAAGAACCTCGTTGCCAAGGGAAACAGTTGAGTTAGTCTTTCCTAAGTGTCGTGGCTCACGAAAAACTTCATCGCCAAAGGAAGAAGTTCAGTCGGTCTTTCCCAAGTGTAGCGGCTCGCAAAGAACTTCATCACCAAGGCAAGGAGTTTAGTCGGTCTTTCCCAAGTGTCCCGGCTTGCGAAGAACCTTGTCGCCCAGGGAAACACTTGAGTTTGTCTTTCCCAAGTGTCGCGGCTCACGAAGAACTTCATCGCCAAGGGAAGGAGTTGAGTCGGTCTTTCCCAAGTGTCCCGGCTTGCGAAGAACCTTGTCACCAAGGGAAACAGTTGAGTTAGTCTTTCCCAAGTGTTACAGCTCACGAAGAACCTCGTCGCCAAGGGAAACAGTTGAGTTAGTATTTCCCAAGTGTCGCGGCTCACAAAGAACCTCGTCGCCAAGGGAAACAGTCAATTTAGTCTTTCCCAAGTGTTGCGTTTCTGAAGAACCTCGTTGCCAAGGGAAACAGTTGAGTTAGTATTTCTTGAACGTGTGGCTTGTGAAGAATCTCGTTGCTACAGGAAACAGTCAAGTCAGTCTTTCCCAAGTGTCGCGGCTCACAAAGAACCTCGTCGCCAAGGGAAACAGGCGAGTTAGTCTTTCCCAAGTGTCGTGGCTCACGAAGAACCTTGTCGGCTTGTGAAGAATCTGGTCACTAACAGAAACAGTTGACTCAGTCTTTCCCAAGTGTCGCGGCTCACAAAGAACCTCGTCGCCAAGGGAAACAGTTGAGTTAGTCTTTCCCAAGTGTCGCGGCTCACGAAGAACCTCGTCGCCAAGGGAAACAGTTGAGTTAGTCTTTCCCAAGTGTCGCGGCTCACGAAGAACCTCGTCGCCAAGGGAAACAGTTGAGTTAGTCTTTCCCAAGTGTCGCGGCTCACGAAGAACCTCGTCGCCAAGGGAAACAGTAGAGTTAGTCTTTCCCAAGTGTCGCGGCTCACAAAGAACCTCGTCGCCAAGGGAAACAGTTGAGTTAGTATTTCCCAAGTGTCGCGGCTCACAAAGAACCTCGTCACCAAGGGAAACAGTAGAGTTAGTCTTTCCCAAGTGTCGCGGCTCACAAAGAACCTCGTCGCCAAGGGAAACAGTTGAGTTAGTCTTTCCCAAGTGTCGCGGCTCATAAAGAACCTCGTCGCCAAGGGAAACAGTCGAGTTAGTCTTTCTCAAACGCGTGGCTTACATACATACTTTATTTAACGTGGAAAAAACACACCTAGCTATTTGTTAGTTTCCAGGTGCTCCACTCTTTAAAATTAAGTAATGTGTAGTAACAACAACAAAAAAAAAAAACTCTAAAAAACTTATTGACATTGAAATTGAAATTTGGAATTTCAAATTAGATGGAACAGTTGAGTTACTCTTTCCCAAGTGTCATGGCTCACGAAGAACCTTGTCAGCTTGTGAAGAATCTCGTCACTAACAGAAACAGTTGAATCAGTCTTTCTCAAACCAGTGGCTTGTGAAGAATGTTGTCGCTCCGGGAAACAGTCAAGTCAGTCTTTCCCAAGTGTAGCGGCTCACAAAGAACCTCGTCGCCAAGGGAAACAGTTGAGTTAGTCTTTCCCAAGTGTCGCAGCTCACAAAGAACCTCGTCGCCAAGGGAAACAGTTGAGTTAGTATTTCCCAAGTGTCGCGGCTCACGAAGAACCTCGTCGCCAAGGGAAACAGTAGAGTTAGTATTTCCCAAGTGTCGCGGCTCACGAAGAACCTCGTCGCCAAGGGAAACAGTAGAGTTAGTCTTTCCCAAGTGTCGCGGCTCACGAAGAACCTCGTCGCCAAGGGAAACAGTCGAGTTAGTCTTTCGCAAGTGTCGCGGCTCACGAAGAACCTCGTCGCCAAGGGAAACAGTTGAGTTAGTATTTCCCAAGTGTCGCGGCTCACGAAGAACCTCGTCGCCAAGGGAAACAGTCGAGTTAGTCTTTCGCAAGTGTCGCGGCTCACGAAGAACCTCGTCGCCAAGGGAAACAGTCGAGTTAGTCTTTCGCAAGTGTTGCGGCTCACGAAGAACCTCGTCGCCAAGTGAAACAGTCGAGTTAGTATTTCCCAAGTGTCGCGGCTCACGAAGAACCTCGTCGCCAAGGGAAACAGTCGAGTTACTCTTTCCCAAGTGTCGCGGCTCACGAAGAACCTCGTCGCCAAGGGAAACAGTCGAGTTAGTCTTTCGCAAGTGTTGCGGCTCAGGAAGAACCTCGTCGCCAAGGGAAACAGTTGCCAGGAGTTAGTATTTCCCAAGTGTCGCGGCTGACGAAGAACCTCGTCGCCAAGGGAAACAGTTGAGTCAGTCTTTCTTAAGTGTTGTGGCTAGTCAAGATACTGGTCATTTGTATTTATATTTTTCTCTTGATCTTAGTAAGCTTTTATACACTTTTACGCAAATAATATAATTACAACTTCATTTAGCTTTTATAGGGTTTGAACATCTGTTTTCGAACATATTATTTTTATTTTATTGGTTATTTTTATGTTTTTGCTTTGTTTTAAAAGTGCTGATAGAAAAGCCCAAATTGATAGAAGTTTTTTACTAAAATTGTTATTGTTATGACTGTTATTATAAAATTGGTTTATAACAATAATGAACTGAAGGGAAGGTGACTAGTTGTGCTGAGCCGCAAAGTGGTGAGGCAGATATCCACCACTTTCACAAACACTGGGGCGAATAATAGTTGTTTTAGTATATACCACACAAGCTGAATAACTAGCAGACCGAAACATTACTTTTTGTGTGAAAATACGCTGGGAAATAATCAGAAATTGGAAAATTTAGCGTGCCGGCTACTCAAAGGTGAATTAGTACTTTGCTTTTCACCTAAGAGTTAACCAATCAGAGTGCACAAAGAGCACTATTTACTTGTATGGTATATATTATTATCACTTTTAAGTAGCATACTTCCCTTACCTCAGTAGCAAGCAATGATGCAGCTTCTTCCTTTCCCTGTAAAATGTTGTAGACAAAACTCAATTAGCAACATTGTGTTTTGAGGAGGGGTGAATAGATTCAAATAGCAGCCTTGTTCCAGGTGATCTTGTCGTAGCTGGTATGTCACAAGGATTTGATGTTATAGCCCTCATGGATGCTTGTGAACAACCATGGAGTAGTTGTATAATGTAAATAACACCTAGTATTGTTTTATCTAAATAATAAATATTTCACCTACTCTTTCTGTCATGTGAACAACACTGCTTGCGTCTACTTTGTCCCCATGAAGGACCAACTTTCCCTCTCTGTGAAGCGTAAAATAAAGGGGCACATCTTGTAGTGCTCCTGCCCAGTCATAAACCTCCTACAATTGAGAGCAAAATATATGATTAACGGTCTGTTCTTGCATGATGCGTACAGTTCATATAGTATCTGTGTGCAGAAAATTACATTTACTTCTGAAACGTTGTCTTAAAGTATCACACCCATGAACCACCCACTTCTTGTCTTGAAACAAAATGTGACATTGATTTTGTACTTCTTATGACTTCAGGCACATGTTCAAAACTTCTAGCTATTTGGGGTTTATGTCGAAATACGAAACATGTGTAATAATATTCATACCTGGAACAGAGCACTTGCATGAAAACGTCTTGTTAATCTGTTCCCATTGTTTTTAGAGAGGACCACCATGACACCATTGGCTGGTTCATTACCTATTCTCCGTTTCCTCTGCGCTCTTATCTTTTCCTATAAAAAGGTATGTGTTATCATGTTTTAATTTGAAAGGGTGTTTAGTGAAAAGATGTTGTTTTGCAAGATATCATGGAAACAGTGACTACACCATACAGACTGTATTAAGTGAGAGTGGTCTTTACAGGAAATTTCCAAACTAAGACCTTGTCAAATTGATAGCCAAGCAGGTCAATACACCATAATAATTTATTGTTGTTTATTATATGACTTTGGGAATATCTGCTAACCTGATTGTTTTGCATTATTTGTAATCAGCCTGTGTGCAGTATGGGAGAATAATACCCTTGTTCTAAGCCAATCATAGCATGCGTTACATTTCTTACATACACATAATTACAAAACGTTAGAACTGATTTCTTGCACCATATGTTAGTGAGACAAAAATTTGACCCAATATGGTCTGAAGTCTCGTGAGTGACCACCCACCGTAAGCGACCAAGTAGGCTTGACATTTCGGGTAGTTGCTTACGAGAGGTTCGATTGTTATTGTGTTATGTTTGGTCAGGGCATCCACTTACATTAACATTATTGTCCTGCATCAGCGGTTGCTGGCAACCATTTTGATCCTGTAAAATGAGAAGATTAAAACTTTAGTGAACACAAGGTAGTTAGAGGATAATTGTGTTGACTGCAGTTCTTACATTCATGGACTTCCGAGTGCAAATCATATAATAGCTCTAATGGCAGAAAAGATCATAATTCAGAGCCATTCAAAATCAGCTTTCATTTTCCAGCATTTGGCACAAAAACTTACTTGAATTCTGCTGCTGGCAGTGGTCGGTTTTGTGTGGGTGCTGGTGCTGCTGGCAGTGGTCGGTTTTGTGCTGGTGCTGGTACTGGTGCTGCTGGCAGTGGTCAGTTTTCTGTGGGTGCTGGTGGTGGTGCTGGTGCTGCTGGCAGTCATCGGTTTTGTGCTGGTGTTGGTGCTGGTACTGCTGGCAGTGGGCGGTTTTGTGTGGGCGCTGGTGGTGGTGCTGGTGCTGCTGGCAGTGGTCGGTTTTGTGCTGGTGCTGGTACTGGTGCTGCTGGCAGTGGTCAGTTTTCTGTGGGTGCTGGTGCTGGTGGTGGTGCTGCTGGCAGTCATCGGTTTTGTGCTGGTGTTGGTGCTGGTGCTGCTGGCAGTGGTCGGTTTTGTGTGGGTGTTGGTGCTGGTGCTGCTGGCAGTAGTCGATTTTCTGTAGGTGCTGGTGATGGTGCTGGTGTTGTTGGCAGTGGTCGGTTTGGTGCATGTGCTGGTGGCAGTAGTCGGTTTCCTGTTAGTGCTGGTGGAGGTGCTGGTGCTGCTCGCAGTCGTCGGTTTTGTGCTGGTGTTAGTGCTGGTGCTGCTGGCAGTGGTCGGTTTTGTACGGGTGCTGGTGGCAGTGGTCGGTTTTGTGCAGGTGCTGGTAGAGGTGCTGGTGCTGCTGGTAGTGGTCAGTTTTGTGCAGGTGCTGGTGCTGCTGGTAGTGGTCGGTTTTGTGTGTGTGCTGGTGGTGATGCTGGTGCTGCTGACCCTGCTGCTAACCCTGCTGCTGTTCACGCAACTGCGGGCTGTTGTTAATGCAACCTACAAATTTGTTGATTATTATTATTATTATTATTATTATTATTATTATTATTATTGTTGTTGTTGTTGTTGTTGTTGTTGTTATTATTATTATTATTATTATTATTATTATGAATGATAGTGAAATTTCCTTTTTGACATATTCAAGGAGTTTTTATGTAGTAACCAGTAAAGCAACATTGCTTGTAAACTTGTTTTGGGAGTCACTGTTTATTTCACATGCTGTATACTTTCAACATTACTGCATTGTACGTAACTTTTGACTGAGGCACTCAAGGGATTCCTTCTACTCCCCCCACCCCCCCCCCCCCCCAATTGGCCAAGCTCTTTTCATGATATTCCAACATTTCTTAATTGTAATGCCTTTATATTCACTGGAAAAAAATTTAATTGAATGGGTTGTTAGTAGTTATTATTATTCGGGAATTGAGGCTCACCGGAAAATAAACAATAAAATCTTAATACAAATTAAACTATGACCTTGTGATTACATTGTCAACTAAAGTCAGTTTTTTTTTTTCATGCTTCCTTTATTTTTATCTTTATTTTTTGCATACCTGGAATTGCAAGTCTTGTTCATGGCGAATCTTGCGCCATTCTTCCAGACTTTTCCTGTTAAAATCAATCAATCAATCAATCAATAATCTTTATTTATACACGATAAGTATTAAAGCGACGCTTCACTTGCGGGGTTGTGTCTAAATAATTAAATAAGATAACTAATGAATTAGAAAATAAATAGGATATACACCAGCTAAAATCATATACATGTAGCTACTTACTACATACAAGTCTAAAACGATAAAAGCTTAAAATTCTTAAGTACAAGGTGGTACTCTAGTATCAACTAAAAGAATTGTAAGTTGTAAGTCTTCATTAATGAGAACAGATCATTTTCCTTTAATTGTAATCTTATAGGTTGTGTAACAAACACTCTGTAATAGCAATAAGTCTTCACTCATATGACCAGCAGCAATATTGGTTCAATGAGCCAAAAGAAAGTATTTGTATTAAACACAGAGTACACTTCCCAGAGGGTAAGCGAGCACATGGCCCCAAAACATACATGTAACACGATGACAGTCTACATGTCTCTATATATTTCACACTTAATTGCCATCATTCTCCTACCGTTCATTTTGCAGGGCATTGCACAAATCTTGTGCTGTTGTCAATGACTCTTGGAGTCTGTTACCTTGTAAGTTGGACTCTGAAATTTATTTTGAATCATATATATCAGTTGGCTGCACTGCACATGGTCTTATATTTAAGAAATTCAATGTTAAGTCATAAGTCACTTTAAAAAAGTTCTTTTCTAAAGGGAACAAAGTATGCCACTCAGTAATGTCTTTTTTTTTAGTTATTCTTTACTTCAAGGCAGTAGTCAGTGCAGAAAAATTCTATTAACATTTCTTCTTTGTCAAGTCTAAGAATATCACGTCTTACAGTAAATATTTCTTTTTGCAACAAAATGTGCAATTTAGAAAGCTGTAGAGAAAGCTGCTATGATTTGATGTCAATATAATTAAAGTACTGCTTGAAGTATTGACCCCTTAATACCATGTCATTGCAGTTTTCCCTTCTCACGACTTTCCACCAGCTAGTCAAACTATTGTCCGGAATGCCTTAAGTACGGGAAATTACATGGCAACCACAAAATAATTAAATTTCAATATATCATTAGCTACTAACCATTGAATATCTCCACACATCAAGGCATGTTCCTGCTGTGACATGGTGCCAGCACAAGGAGGGAAGATTGAGAAGTTTTCAGCCCATACTTCACTTTCACTGTAAGTTGAAAGTCAAATACCAGAAAGTGAACAATGTAACCTACCAAGTTTGTTGAAGCAATTTATTCAGTATTTCTTTCTCAGCCTGTAGAAAATGTACACCCACAACAAAACGACCCTGATAGTAATAGACTTTATCCAGCACTTGTACATATTAGGCGACCAGACATACCTTTTTTTGCTTCTTTGCTCTTGCTTTCTGCAATCCAAAGGTAGCAGTTTCTTCCAGCCACTTTGCTCAACAGACTGAAAGTACACAAAAACATTAACTAACGGTACCGGGCAAATGACTCATGCTACCCTGGTGTGTGACGATTGTTTTCACAGTACCCCATTTGATTTCCACTGATATTCTAAAACAATATTATAACACTTGCCCTTTTGAATATGTGAATGATCATCACTGTTATGAGCACTGCTTAAGCAATAGTAAAAAGAAAGCCTGAAAATAATTCGGGCTTGCTGGAATTTATTTTCACTATACTGCTTTAGTAGTCTTCATGACTGGGATGACCATTTAAATAAAATATATTGTTTTCACATATACTTGTGCATTCATTCTCAAATGCCCTTTTTTCAGGCTTGGACCACCTGAAGATTTAAATTTACAGTATTGTATGACTATACATCTGTGTATACTGGTGAGTCATGTTGTATTTCTAAGTATATTGTATAATTTATTGAATAATTTACCTTTTCCTTTGCATGGGTTTAGTTCACAAGAAAAGAATCAACTTTTTCTCTTTTAAATTAGATCATGAACTTAACCATACATGATTTACTGACAATGTTCATTATGAGACATTGTTTAATTAGGCAACTCACCTAACCAAGGTTCTCTTGCTCTGAGGAGAACAATTAAAGTGCAAGAGCACAACCACCATGACCTTTGAGTCCTCTGTAGCTTGCCATGTGAACTTAAGAGAAAACAGGAAAAGCTGATAAAGATGTTGTCTAGACCTTTAATTTTTGTCTAAAATGGTTGTGGAACAGGGGACTAAGACAACAGCAAATAGAAATATGATTGTATGTAAGACTGCATGCCTCAGTATAACCTACTTCTTCAAACGTGTTTGTTAGAAATGGAAGAGATGCATTTTGCCCTCCTTCCTCCAATGCCTCAATGCATTTTAGGACTTCATTTGTCCTACTTGACACATTCTCATCTGCAAAAAAAAAGGGAATTTCTTTGTAAGGAAATACCATAGATACCACATGTTTGGAGACTGAGTTATGCGGTTGCAACTTGATAAAGCCTTCCCAGATATGTTACTTTTAGCATACATATGTGTTGGTTTTCAGTAGCGACAAGAGCCCTTATTTCACTGTGAAAATGGTCTTAACGCAAGCATAAGCGCAAGGATCAAAATCTTTCCTTTTCCTTGTGCTTAAGCTTATACGCTTCCATTTGTTTGTGTAGTGTTTGTTTTCACTTGGCATAAGCTACTTATGCTTATACACTTATGCTTGTGCTTGTGCTTGCGTTGCTGGTGAAAACCAGGCTTCACACATGCTGCAATTGTCTAGTTATTTTTAAGCATACCTGTGATTACTCCTACAGTGGATAAATCGTCTGTCACATATCCATCTGCAATGTCATAATGGAACATTTAATATATTATAAGTAATTAAAGAACGTCCACTCGTGCTTTGGCCCATTCAACAATATGCAACAATAACAGATAATGTAGAGAAGACAAGAACTGCCAATGTTTGTTTTTATATCTCTTGGTGCTTTAAAGACATCATCTTTACCATTTTTCATTTTTCAACTTGAAATGAAAAGCACTTACAAAGGCTTGGTTCTTGAACTTCATCACCTCGTTCTGCAAAGATAGAAGTGTGACAAGTTACAGTGAATATGCAAATTATAAGAACAAAAACAACAGCAACATCAACAAGGATACTAATGAAAACTATATTATAAATAAAGGGCTCAAGGCAAAAAATTCCTCTCCAAATCAGCTGTACATTGGTCATTGCTCTGTATATACAGTAAGTTGTCATTATATTATATAATTTATGCAAAACCTCAACTTTTTTCACCACTGCAACAAGGAAAAAAATGTGTTTTTGTATATGTTGTTTATAATTTTACTCTTTGGTCTGTTCAGGACAGCATTAGTCTCCTACAGAGTCGTTCTTTGTGTCATCACGCAACACTCCTTAGGGGAAGCATTGCGTTATGATCCACAAAGAACAGCTGTGTAGAACAATAGGACATTGTGACTGTGTTTAAAATTTTGTTTTTCATTTCACTAGTTCATTAATCGTATACATGTATTCTATCATGACAATCAATGTAATTGAAAATTAAGCATAAAAATACTTGAGAATCAGTGCAACAAGTCATTCTGGGTTACAAGCACATGATGCAACATACAATGTTCTGTGTACTTTCTACCATTGGCATGTGTTGATGATGAGTGACTGGTTGTGGGTTTGCAAAAACCCCCTGTGCAGTTAGTAGTTCTTAATTCAGATATGGCAACTTTTCTAAGTCCTTCATTTCTTTATGTAACGATTCCCACAAGAGATGGGCTTATTAAAAACTACCATTGTGTTCTGGTGTTTAAATGCACATGCACCTTTTATAGTCACAGATGGAAATTGATATGTCTGTATGGGGGACTGACATGTATGCCATGGCAACAAGACTAGGCATCTAGAAACATTACAATTCTGGCTATGAGCTTAGGACTAAACCAGTGACCAAGGACTGAATTAGTGGTTTTTTAATTGTTTCTTGTTTCTTGACTCTACAACCTATCAACAGTCCGGTCAGAATTACTAAAATTTGCATAATTTTTCATAGCTTTTAATTTCAGATGCATACCTTTGGCATCAATTGGTACTTTAAATCATAAAGTGTAGAAGTCAACCTAGCTGTTACTACGTACCAACAGTGCTTTCATCCTCCGAGTCAGAAGATATTGTATGTTGATCTAACTCTGGCAAAAGAGATGAAACCAATCATTTCTTAGAATACAGCATTAAAGGAAAGATAACCTTAGTTTCTAAAATAAGCCAGCATGAATGCTTGATTAGTTGTATGTCATATAATAGTTTTCCTAACTCACCATCGTGACTTGAGTCTGAATCTGAGCTGTCACCTGTTGACATGAAATTATTTGCATCAAGTTAAATGTAATACAGGTGATACATACATGTACTGTGTACATGCTGTAAAAGTAGAAACAACTTCCCCCCTCCAAAAAAAAAAAAAAAAAAAAGGAATAAACAAAACAAACAAACAAGAAAGTAAGAAAAAGTGTACTGATCATACCAAATGTTAAGCCTGCATCACTTGCCATGGCTGTTAAATATTGTCTGGTAGCAGCTACAGAATTTCAAAGAAATTTAGTCAGGAGAGAGAAGGAATAAAATATAATGCCAGTCCTCTTAAAGTGCAAAAAGTAAACAAAACCAGGCTTCATACCATAATTATTATTATTTATTGATATTTATACTTCCAACATAAATAAAATTAATATTAACAACAACAACAACTTAATGTGGCAGTAGCTATAACCTAGGAAGAACCTCCCACTTAAAGAGGACACTCACAAGAAAGAGTAACGTTAAGCCTTCGTATAATTTGCAATTTGGTGTTTTTAAAAATGTAATAAAGTATTCAAACATCCAAAAGCATTTAAAACTTGTTTAAAACGATTACATAATTATTTTGCAGCCCCACAATCCCTCATCCAGTAGAATTTCCAGATTGATATTACATGTTTCCTTTGAAAATGTTATACAGGTGGCAGACCTTAATTTGCTGGGGAGCCTGCTACATAATTTAAACCGAGATGCGCATGCCCGCAACATTTGTAAATATAATAACTGTTTTGTTGTTGTTGTTGTTGTTGTTGTTGTTGTTTTGCAGGGGGGGGGGGGGGGGATAGTTTTGTCTCCCACACTGAAAATAATGACAAGTCCAAAACAATCTCCTTAATGAGTTTAAAACTTAAACATAATAGCCAGACGAACATTTCCATTAAAAACAATTACAAAAAATAAATATACTGGTACATGAAGAATCAATGTACTTGTATTTTTAAGTTACCTCCACCCCTTGGCACTGAGTTCAAGTTGGTTGGTGTAGATGTGGAGGGAAGTATGACTGGGGATGCGGATGTGGATGATTGTGTGAAGGATTGTGTGGCTAAGGGTGTAGATAAGGATGTAGATGAGGATGATTGCGTGCCTGGAGGAGCAGACAAGGATGCAGATGTTGACGATTGTGTGGTTGGTGGTCCAGATGTGGGTGTGTGAACAGCAGGGAGGGCAGAGGATGCAGACGTGGACGATTGTGTGGTTAATGGTGCAGATGTGGATGTAGACGATGATGATGATTGTGTGGTTGCTGGTGCAGATGTTGATGTAGATGATGCAGATGTTAATGATTGTGTGGTTGGTGGTGCAGATGTGGGTGGTTGAGTGGCAGGCGGGGCAGATGTGGATGCAGATGTGGACGACTGTGTTACTCTAGTTGCAGATGAAGATGAAGATGTTGATGGTTGAGTGGGCAGAGGTATGGATGAAGATGTGGACGTGGATGATTGTGTGGTGACTGAAGCTGTTGTTCTACCAGTGGATGTGGCAGCTGAATGAACAAGAGATAAAAAAAGTCAATGTTAAAAAAAAAACTATTATTGCACTAAATTCAATAAGGTAAACATACCAATAAAAGCACTCTGATTGTACTTTATTAAAACATTCACAACACTTCCTGATAATAAACAATGATTGGTTGATTACTTTAACAATGATAGCGAAAATTATTATGGCTGAGGTTAATGCATTATCTACCAAAGCATAAGGATTTAATTGGCAGGTAACGCAAACCAAACAGGCTGTGTAGTTTCAGTGAGATGTAAGCATTTTAGATGCTTCTTTGAGAGGTTAGACATCAACCTAGTTCCCAGGGTCTCTCTTCTTCCTGCCTCCTCTCTCGCATACAGGGAGTGGGAAGAAGAGAGACCCTGGGAACTACATGTAGGTTGCTTAGACTTGAGTGTTAAAGAGGTGTTTTTTTGTGCTCATTGCATCGCTGAAAATTATCGTTTGGCTATGGCCCAGCAATGAAAGTTGAGATAGTGACACCAATGCATAATAATGAATTTTTGTGTATCTGCTTTATCCACAAATATGCAGACCAAGTGAATGTTGTCAAATAATCGCCATACAATTAGTAGACACTATGAGGCAGAGGAGGCAGTCATTTTGAAGATAATTAAAGTGCACCTAACACCAATATATATTTTTTTAAAGCAAATCTTTGTACCTGTTTGAAATACATTGTGCTTTTTTTTACCAAATCTTTACTAGTTATCTTGAATTTTCATAGGCTGTAAAAGATGCAAATTCTGGCCATCATCTGTCCCACAACTGAGCTAGTGAGGAGCTTGGGTCTTTTCTCGATTTGACATCAGAAACTGATTTACATCGCATTAAGTCTTTGAAAACATTCATGCATGCATTTTAGCAGTTTGTGTCTTCAAATCCAAAACAGACTCATGCCCTTTCTGACTTGGCCATTTTGAAGCCAATAAAATTGTCAAAAGCTGGAAATAACTTTAGATGAACTGTTATCGGGACTAGTTCAAATATAGATTTTAGGGAAAAGTGCCTCAGTGTTATAAGCACCTCACAGTTGGTGATACAATCTGAGACCAATCAGAGCATTCACAATAATTGTGGCAGAGGAGGCAGTCATTTTGAAGATAATTAAAGTGCACCTAACACCAAAATATTTTTTGTTAAAGCAAATCTTTGTACCTATCACCAACAGCATTGTCGTGCTGTAATCCCGAGACCTTGGCTGCAAAGTATCTCAAGTGCTCGACATGCATCTGGCCTCTTTGTGTCACTCGGTAACCTAAGCACAATAAAAATGTAATTACGGTATAACGACAGGATAGCATACAGTGGTGCTCGTTACAAAAAGGGCAAAACAGAAACCGGTCCGTTTCTAATACTATTTGTGAAAAGAAACGTTCCGCGCAGAAGATTTGGCAGCGATGACAAGTCCTCGATGCGACGCAATATAAAGTACGCGTTATTTTGTCACTTGTGTCCAGGAATGTACCTAACCCTGATTTTGGGTACTTTATATAAGGCAGACCTTTTTCTTTTTCATTTTCATATGACTTCATGTTTGACAGAATTATTTGTGTTTTAGTAAGAATTTAGGTAGGGGACACTTTGTGATGTCTATCATACAGTTCATGTATCTCATAAGCGTGCATTTTTGGACTATTTTATAGCGTTTAATCATTTTGGTGTGCACCAATTGATGACTGTTGCTATAACTCTTCCTACTTGAGAAGCTACTCCGACATTCATAAGTTTTTTCCTTAGACTATTTATACGAATTGGTAAAGAAAAGAAGTCAAGTAAAGTGAAAGTAAAGGAGGGGATACAAATGACACGGCTAGGACTAAAACACCTCCCGATCTTAGGTCTGGCCCGCCTCCCTGAAGAGGACAATCGTTTCGAGAAAATAACCTTGTTTCAAGCCCTCAAGAGCTATCCTTAGAGCAGCAAGATCTTTTACAACATCTTTCTCCTTCAACCAGTACCGCAAAATTACTTCCAGTTGCTCGTCGTCTCCCTTCCACGCTTTCTTGACTTGATCCTGTAACTCCATAGGCATCACGAGCAGTTGTGCAATCGGCATGAGATTGAAAATGTCCCCCTTTACACCCAGTAGGGCCCTCACGTAGCCATGGAGATCTGTAACCAAAAAGTACAAATTAGAAAATTTAGTAAAATAAAGGAACTGCGCCAACTAAAACGCGCAATTCTGCGATGATGACTTCCGATATTCCGTAAGTACCGGGCCTTTGACATATTCAATTGACCGGTTTGTTTTTACGCTGATTTGGTTGCATAGCACTAGTCCAATAAAGACCAATTTACAGTGGGAACTTACGATAGCTCAGTCCTCATGATGACCTCAGTGAAGGGATAGCAAATTCTGGGGGCTTCTAATTTGGACAGTTTAGAGCCTGAAATGGTACATGTTTGAGAAACTAAAAGCTTCTATGACGCTGAGAGGTCCTTCGCTGTTTTGTTGTTATATACGTTTTTCATAATATTTTTTCTTGACCACTCCTAATATCAAAACAACCTAGAAGCAGACGGAGGAAACATCACCAACGATTCCTTCTTTTGGAGTATCATGCAACAAAAAGACCTTGTTACTCACGAATCGGCCAACTCGCCCTACAAAGCTGCATACTAACCATTATCTGGAGCTTCATCGTCATCGGTGTCGTCGTAGTTATCTAACTCACCTAATTCACAGAATTGTCTCTCACTGCTGTGGCCATACTCTCCTTTTACGTTGATTTTCCCGCAAAGAATTCTGACATCTTTAGTGCTCTCCAGGGGAAGCTTGATTACATGTCCTGTGCTCCACCAATGAGAAGATTCTACAACAAGGCTGCGCTGACTGTCGGAAAGTTTGTAGTCTTCGCCAAGACAGACAGACATTTGGAGGTTTTCATAATTGCAGACGCGCTTTTCCTCATGATCATCAACGGAACGTACGCATAATTCCCGAAACCTTTCAGCCACGAGTTGCACCAAAGCAGACGTCTCGTGCTCTCGGTAGAACTCTTCATGGTATACGTCCTGGCTCACAAACAATAGGGCAATTTCGTTGGGATGAGATGAGTCTTTAAGCAAGACTGAGATTGTGTAATTAAATGCCACCAAGTTGAGTCTGGATACAATGTCTTTTGTGCGTATGTAAGTCCTTCTTATAAAGGCTGCGATGACTGAGAATCGTTCAGTTTTGATGTTTAATGCTGCGTGCGTCTCATCAATCTTTGCGTTGTGGGTTATGTCTCGCCAGACGACTTTTCCATTTCTAGTCTCTGTGCCATGCAAGACGACAACCTCGTCACGTGTGAAATTCTTGACTTCGAACTTGCTTGTCAACTCTACCGGTTTGTTGAAGAAGTGCCCACTGGGTTGAAGACTGATTATGGGGGCACAAAACATGACGTCATTTTCAAGATCCTTTTGAACGAGTAAACCACAATGCTTGGAGGGATCCACCAATGTTATCGTTACATTCACAGGATTGTCTACAGCTCCAGGGGGGCACATGAGTCTGACACCCTCTCCAACTACCATACCACCTTCGCTGGTTATGAGTTTGGATACAGCGCTCGTTTTTGTCCACAGTGGCCTTTCCTCTGTGTTAGCTGCAGAAACACCTTGGAGGGTGGAAGAAACAATAATTAGACAACGTTATATGCTAAATAATGAATCGACACTCTTGGAGATCAAAGACGGAAATGCTAAATGGGCAAAAATCATAAGCGTTTGTTACCTTCTGATTTTGGTTACTTTCTCTGTGGATACTTGGATCCCTCTAGTTCAGACTAAAAGAGAAGAGATTAGACATAACCATAGCTCCTCGCATAGTTATCTAGTGTTCTTCTTACATAAGGGACGAAGTCAAATTCAAGTTGGGAAGATGTCATGTAGCTGAATAGCCTCTTGAATGCGCTAACTAACATTTGCTTACCTCTTTAGGAGGATGTGAGCTAATGATTTCGGGTTCTTCTAGTTTTCCTGACGAATCTCTCCCTCCCATCCGAGAGCCCCTAAGAAGTGGAATTAAAGTGATCAAACAGTTCAGAATAAAATCATCCTATTATGTGCTCTAGAAATCACTTCCCTCTTCCCAACCGCTCAAAAGTTACAAAGGAAACTACCATATCACAAACTTCAGACACCAAAACATCGTTTGCACCTGACAAATTATCGTTTCAACGGTCTCTATCTATAACCGTTAAATGAAACTGCGCCCCTGGTCTGCGGGTTATTTTTAGGTAACAAGTACCTACCTGTTAACTGATGTTCCCTTTAAATCGTCTTTCTTTTTCTCTACCACCACTTGAACTTGTCTTGCTCCTAACTTCTCGGCTAACAGATCCCCTGTGTTACCTGCCTTGACGCCACCATCGCCAGGTCTGCAACTACGTGCCTCGGATTCTGAAAGAAAAAAAAATTTAAAAGGGTTGTTCATGAAAAAAATGTCCTTCGTTGACACAACAAATGTTCCTGACGTGTATGAAGAAAAAGGGGGAACTGATTGAATTACTGAAGGATGACCTAAGTATAAAAATACTTACCAAAACTGGAACATATAGTTAGTAGTGAATCAATGTCTTTCGTTTCCAGCATTTTCTATCACTTATTCTATGATGGATAAATGCTACCGCCCTTAATCAGTTGATACTTAACAAAAATTATGGTATTAAACAAATACCTAATCAATGGCGAACAAGTCATGGTCATTTTCTGGACAAATTAGGTTACCATAACAACACTATAAGCTGTTATAAACGCCCTTAATTTGATTTAAACTGTTGCCATAGGGATGCAAGTCAATGTGGTAGGGATGCAAGTCAATGTGGTTGATTGTAATCGGGTTGAACTGGGACCTTAATTTTACACTTATTCTAACAGGTTGATGATGCTACTTTACCGCTCAATATGAAACGAAAACGGACCAGGCAGGTTTCAACTTAACATCGTTATCGTCAATATTTTATTATTTTTACCCAGGAATGGCCCGAGAATAAGTGACAAGAGTTATCTCTACAATCATTAAGATATTCCAGATAAACAGCAATCTTTTGAGGACAGAAGCTCTAAAGTAACATGGATTGCTTTTTATTTTTCAAGGAATCGTTTTGTGCTCAAGAAAATTAAGGCATGGGTCTCTAGTTATTTACTCAAAAAAGCAAGGGGGTGGTCAATCTTCTGAAGTTTTAGCCGTAACGTCGTAAGACTTTGGCAACATAATATGCTTACAAATGTCAACATATTGACGTACATAACTTATGCAAATTAGGTCACGTGACTTCTTACGGATGCAAAATTCAAGAAAACGTTTCAGCAAAAATGGCACCACTTTTTATTGCCTCCTGGGGGCTGCCTGTAGTTTTAAAACTTTACCACTGTTAGGCACTTCATTTCTGTGCCCGGGCCGTTCGAAAAATGTCGTTAATTTTGAAAATAAACGGCTAATTTTACTTTGGAGGGACTGGGAACTAGTAAAAAACGCCGTTTATTTTCAAAATTCAAGAAATATTAAAAAAGCCCGAGCACAGAAATGAAGTGCCTAACAGTGACAAAGTTTTTAAACTACCGGCGGCCTTCAGGAGGCAATAAAAAGTGCTCAAATGTTTTTATAAATGTCTCGGCCGCAACAGGTCACGTGACCTAATTTGCATAAGTTGTGTACGTCAATATGTTGACATTTGTAAGCATATTATGTTGCCAAAGTCTTACGACGTTACGGCTAAATGTTCAGAAGATTGACCACCCCCTTGCTTTTTTGAGTAAGTAATTAGAGACCCATGCCTTAATTTTCTTGAGTGGTAGTTCATGCATCACTGATTTGCTCACCAATACAACAGTAAAAAAAAGCAACATGTTATCGATATCTTTGTTGCTATACCTGTGCTTTCACTGGACGTCGTCGATTCTGTTGCTGTTGTTGGTGTTGTTGTCTTTCTTGTGGTAAAATACTCCAGAATTGATCGCAGAAAAGATGGCCCTCTCTCTAACTCCTGTGAAAAATTTCCATGAGAAAATATGATAAGTTTCTTCATGACTTTAAATTATTCAATGAATAAGTACTGTAGCACCAAACAGTTCATATTTGTGTTTACCTGTTAAGAGGGCCTTAACCCTATCTAGATCTAGACCAGTTTTTTTTTTGGAGGGGGAGAGGAAGGAATTCTGCCCGCGGCGACTTAGAACAAGAACAGCTTTTTGATATTTGCGTAAACGCCATGAAACTTTAGGACTTTTTATGAAATTTATCTGGGAACAATTTGTTGTGGTCGGCTGGTGCTCATTGATTTTGATGTTACAACGGCAACCAATTATTTAACGCTTTTTCTTCAGGAAATGGAAAGTCCCTTTTCAACATGAAGAAAAATCGCTTTTCTTACTGTAACCTTTGTAGTTTAAGCCCATATTAGTCTTCTGTTTATGGTTTTGATTACTTTTTGCTTAAGTTCCGGCGCTTTCTTGAAGTTTTTGGGAAACCCAGAAATCCAAGATGGCCGCCATTTGGGAATTATCCCGTCATGTGACGTCATCAACTTCCGTTGCAAACCTGAAAGGAAACTTCTTTGCACGTACTATCTATCCTCTAAGTCTCATTGTTGTAGCTTTTAAAGTTGCGATGTTATGGAGGGGAATTCCCCCTGGTCCGAAATGCCCGGTCTAGATACGGTTAATCGCCTCAGATATTCGGATTAACTGGTAAAGAAATTCCCAGGTATTTTTGACAAAATGACAGCTCAACATTTAGTTACGCTGGAAAACTAATTATTTTCGTTTCGGAGGGGCAAATATCTAAAAAAAAAAAGAGAGAGTTTTCGTAAAGGCAACAGCAGCTCTTAAATTCGGGTAATAAAATACCGATCCGTAATTTTTTCTGAAACTTTCAGCTAAAGCATCCAAACATGTGAACTCTGAACTTCAAAACTCAACTAACGATTTGCGAGTGTACTGTTATGGGGACAACTGACTGGCCGGAAAACTACAGAAAACGAAAAAGTGGATAAAAATCAGCCAATCACAACGTTTGAATCTGACCTTTCGAACCAACTGAGCAAAACATCTCGGTTTTCTTAGAGGTCCGCTGAGCTGATTGACAGCTGTGGAAAACGCAATGGTAAGTAAATTTCTTGATTTTTCGGCTAAAACATTGGGACAGATCAAGCTGCGTTAGCGTATAAAGAGTTATGCCTTTAAAATGACACATCACGGTCTGGGAACACAGGAGACTGCGTTTTAGTTTTTTCGTCGGAAAATTGTTGTGATTAAAGTATATGCACTTTATTCGTAGAGAACCTATGCCGACAACAATCCAGTAAATAGACATTAAGTAATAACAATGTTATGTTATGTTATGTTATGTTATGTTATGTTATGTTATGTTATGTTATGTTATGTTATGTTATGTTATGTTATGTTATGTTATGTTATGTTATGTTACGGTACGTTACGTTACGTTATGTTTGCAACTGATATATTGTAAACATAACTGGGCTGTTTTTTTTTTATTTTTTTAACCGAGATGAACTTCGTGAAATTACGCACAACGCACCGATTACGAGCACCAAAATATACCAACAGGAATATTGTCGAAAATCAGAAAAAAAAATTTATCAATCTCGTTTAAAAACACATACCATCTTCACTTGCGTTTCACTTAATTCAGATTTTTAACTATACCTTGGTCCATTTTTTCGTAGAGGTCTGAAAAATACTCTCGGCTAGAAGGTGGCAACTCGAGATACAAACCTTCGGTGTTTTCTTTTCCTTTGAGATAAACTTCATCATAGAACGTTTCGTCACTATTAGGAGATAAGTTGCTTGGATCTTTGGCTTCCACTGTCGACACATGCTCTTTCTCAAGTTCCACTCCCATTGCAATGTAAGTGTCTTGATTTTCCAGGTCCTTTAAAATAAAAACAGAAGCTTTAGAAAAAAACATCGCATACCTCGTTCACAAGTCAAAGCTGAAATGAGCACCCAGTGCCAGGCGCGGAGAAAACACCTCTAGATCTGGTTAAAGTATGATTTGTTCTGATCGGTTAAAGTGGGTTCCAGAGAATAAGCTTTTTAATCAGTGTCTTAGATTCAATCTATACCTCAATTTATACTAGGAAGTGAAGCACTCAAATCCACGAACAAGAGCTCGAGGAAGAAAGCCAAAATACAAGCAGACGTTTCTACCAAAAGCACAAGAACGAATAACCTGTTCCAGGCGTTCGGATATTGAACATCCGCGCGAATAAAATTGAAATGCTTGCGACTTATCGAGAGAACGCCCGTGTCGCCCCATCTCCCTCCTGGCTAGTCTCCTTCCTTTTTTCCGCCAGCAACATTTTTAATTGCATGAATCATAATATTCTTCGTGCCACTCTCCTCCTTCTGAGCGCCTGGATTGGGTTCTTGATACAACAAAAAGTTCGTATACAAGACATGCCTGTAAGGACCCTTCAGTGATGACACCGACCACCGACGAAAATGTGATGACACTCAGTACTCTATCTTAAACATTTTCTTGTATTTTTCTCTCTTTCTTTATCACCCAGTAACTAAACTACTATTTGAGGCATACAAAGAAAGTATTTTTTATCCTGCAAGGGCATAGTGTTTTTCTTTTTCTCATAACTCCCCTAAGCATCGAGAATAAGCTGAAAGATTTTTTTCCATCTTTTTCGGATACTGTTTTCGTCTACGAATTTTAACGTAAAGCCATTTCGTATCAAAATATCGCAATTTAATAGACACACAGACGCTTTTTCCAGTCTCTTAATCAAACCATCACACCTCTCCCAAAGACGGAAATATTTTCTCACCTCACGCAATTTCTTGTATTTTTCTTCTTTTTCTTTATCATCCAGTGATTTGGCCAGGTCTTGAAGTGTGTACAGGATATCTTTTTGGTCCTGTGCTGTCATCGTTGTCTTCTCCTCCAACTGTTTTTCGTAAAATTCAAGTGCCTCCCTTTGATATTTCTGGTGAAGCTCTTTCTTACCAAGCGACCGCGACCTGGATAGATACAAGATCTTTTGAAGAATATCTTCTCTTTCGTGACGGGCCAGCTGTTTAAGGTCTGGAGAATTCCAAGCCATTTCGTAAAATCTCAAAGCTTCGATCTTATACCTCTTAATCATTTCTCTGCTTCCATAGTTGCTTAGCCGTGTGTTGATCTCGTCAATGATAATTTTGTTACCATACGAGAATTCTGTATCTTCTTCCCACAAGCGCATATAAAATTCCAAAGCTTCTTTCTGGAACTCTTTCTTCCTGTCCCCCCTCAGGATGCCCTCGTAGCTGTGCACGATCCTGTCTCGTACTGCGCTGTGGTTGGCATTTCCAAGGGATTTCTCGATCTCCCACGCTTCGGCAAAAAAATCTTCAGCTTCTTCAAATTCCTCCAGAGCTTGGCATATCATACCCAACTGGAAAGCACTTCTTGCAGTGTGGGGATGGTTGCCCAAGACGTCTTTTCTTATCTCATAACCAGTCAAGGCCGGCTTGTAGGCTTTTTCATACTTGTTTTGCCATGCGTAAGCATTAGCAATGTTTCTGTGAAAGAGCGCCAATCGCACGATCCCTGAGCGTTTTAGTTCCTTGGAGAGCTCTAAGGCCTCTTGATAGCATTTGATGGCCTTGTCGTATTCCTTTTGACCTTCATAAACTGTTCCTATTTGACCCATGAAAAGTGGAAGATCTAAATGATTCTTCGAACCTGAGAGCTCCTTTCTCATTTCGTAAGCTCTTGTGTAAAACTTCATTGCTTCTTTAGGGTCATCAAGCTTGTTGTAACAGTTCCCGATTGCATTTAAACATCTTGTCGTACTTATGTGTTTTTTCAAGAGCTCTTGTTTTATTCCCAGAGAAACAAACAAGCTTTTGAGAGCTCTTGGTACATTTCCTGTTCTGTAGTAAATTTCTCCTTCCACAAACAAGTACGAACTTCTAACCTCTCTATAAAGATTGCTGCTTTTAAATGCATCGTTGAGTGCATTCAGTGAATCCCCCGCCATTTTCAGTTTTTCCATTGCAGTTTTCCACCCTTCGAGATCAAGAACTTGCAGGGCTTCTTGGCATCTCATCTCTGCACGAAGTAAAGAACCTAGATCAGAAAAACAAGAAAGAAACTCATCATCATCAGATGGACTAATTAAGGAGCGTAATTGAGCCAAATGTGACGTCATTGACGTCACTGAATTCTAACTTGCTTGACTACGTCCAGATTTGAATATAACATTTCGCCTTTGGCTATTTATCGGAGGGACCAAAGTTCCAATCCTTTTTGGAGAATTAGGCCTCCCTTTCTCCCAGTATCCCTGTGACACTTACGGAGTAAGACATCATTCTCATGCATTACCAGGCTTAATAAAAACCATAACATTGAACATTACACTTGTTTTTACCTTCCTTCCCGTCTTCCACAATAACGTCTGCCCAAGATTTGAAAATCTTTCTTCTTTGCTTCTCATCAAGCATAGCTTCAAATAAGTAGCACATCATGGTACTTCTGTGAAATTCTTTTGAGACGAGGAGGTAATCCGTCTTGAAAGAAATGTCCAAAGCTAATTCAAAGTTAGGTTTGTCGAGATCAAACTGCTCGAACACACACACGTAGTCCAGATCCAACACTGAAGCAAGGTCTTTCATCTTTTCCATAAAGCGATTACTAAACCTATGTTCGGCTTTAGCGTAGACCTGTTTAAAGACGTTGCTTCCGACGCTTCTCAGAAAGCTTCGTGTCAAAGGGTGAATGTCGTACACGAGATTCCCTGCCTCCATACTGTCGAGATCAACAGAAAACAAACTACTATTCCTCAAGCCCTCCAGAAGGATGATCGCGTCAGGCACTTCTGCATCAAGAACGAAAGCAGCTGCCTCCACTGTAAATGGTCTGCAAAACAGCGATAATGCAACAGCGGAGTGCCTGAGTGTGTCACTGGGGAGCAAAAAGAACATCTTTCTCAGGCATGACAGTTGCCCTTTATCGATTCCTTCCCACTGCTCTGTTTCCTTTACGTCCTCTTCTTCTGCTAATGGGATGTCGTCAGATTCAGCACTACTTATCTCCTCTTCAATGGTTTCAAGAAGAGTTTTAGCATCGGCTATCTTTTGCCTCAGAATAGCTGCAATGCCATTTAGAAGTAAAGGTTTTCTTTTACACATTTCCACTAATTTCTCCATTTGATTGCTTTTCGTGGAGGAAACTTCACAGGCCATTTGAAGGATCACCGTAGAGGTTTCTGCATTCAAAGCCTCGATCTCTCTGTATTCTATGGCTTCAAGGAGGGAAAACGCGTCCTCTTTCTTCTTCTTCTTGTTTTTCTCTATTCGGAAACGACTTCTCGATGGCAAAAGAACCTTCAGCTTGCCTTTCACATTAATGGTCTTGCATTCAAGGAGCCTCTGGAGGAAGCCTTTAAACATGGAGTTCATTCTTTTGGCAACATCGTCATCTCCACCAGCGAACTGGTCCACGTTGTCCAGGACCAATAGGACTTCACTTTGTTCTTCTTTTAACACTTTTTGCAGTCGTTCAATGACTGGGTTGTCATCATATTTTATCACTGTTCTCGTGGAGTCTAATTCGAGCATTATGTGAAAGTAAACGTCCTTCATCTCTGTCACCTCTCTAAGGTCGACAAAAATATGTTTTCGTGGCCATCTGTGACAAATTTCTTTGCCAATAGTTGTTTTTCCAACCCCGCTTGATCCGTACAAATTAAGGATCGGCTTCGTCCCACTTAGCTTTGCCATGACGTCATTTAAATCGGTCTCTCTTCCTTTTAGTTCCTCTCTTGTCTTCGCCTCCTGTGAACAAAGTTTTACAAATCAAGACTAAAGCAGGATACACTCTGTAGAACATTTTGCTCATAGGAACTAACAGTCTGATAAAGGGAAACTAGTAGCCTTGAACCCTACGGTCTCAAGAGTGATCTCCTTAAACGGAAAGTGTCACGGAAATATTTGGTGTCATTTCCAAATCCCCAAAACGTGTTTTTCTTAACAGAAACCTACCAATAGTGATTCAATTTTGCTATAAATTACCACCCAGGTGTACTGCAACTGTCCTGATTGTCTGTCGCCATAGATGGACTGGGTCGGAATGGATTACAACTTGAAAAAGGTAAGGGTGATTTTTTTTAAGTTCTCGCATTTCGTCTCCAAAATGCCCTAGAACAGAGCAAGAGTCGTCCCTTAAATAATTCAGTATTTTTTCTCTCTCGGTATTCTAGAATCGTTTTTAAAATAAGCTAAGGTATTGTTGAACCATTTTTAACAAAGAAGGTCAAAACCCCCATGACACGTCCCCTTTAATTTTAGCTATGAAACCTAACACAGTATATCGACTTCGTTCGTCCAGGGGTGTTGTTGAGGAAGAGGCCGGCCGGAAATCACGATTTTTCTCCAAAGTATTCAGTACTTTAACACGCGTTTTCCACGCTCGACTACTCCTCGATCGCACTACTCTATCCACGTATGTTTAATTTATTACTGATTCCGTCATAAAACGTTTCGTAAATGTCATCACGTTATGGGTGCGGTTGTTGTTCAATATCCAATGCCTCAAAAGAGTCTACATTTTTTTTTCCATTTATAAAGCAAACACTCTTGGCAAGCCATCTATCGTCAGTAAATGAAACGCGCATAACATTTGACCGTAAGTAGCCTGTACTGTGCTACTTATTAACGGCTGAGTTCGAAGCCTCAAATCTCTTACTTTCCGGATCGATTATTACAAAATGAATGACCTTAGTTTTTTTTTTCGTCCTATTAATTTCCTTAACCGCTGTATTGAATATTTTTTGCACTGTTATTAGCCTGTATACCCTGATTCTTATACTCCCCTTTATTCGGTGATCGACATTACAATTATCCCTAAGTATAGTCAACAGAATTAGCCATTAGCCTACCTTTTGACGAGCGAGTTTGAAATTTTCAATCCTTTGCTTGATTCCATCTTTCTTGGAGGCCTTTGGAGCAACAAAGCTCTCTAACACAGTCAGATTGTCACCAGACAAAAGTCCTTGGCTTGCAAATAGGAGAAGACATGAATACAAATCCCGATCGTGCTGAGCTTCAAACGTTCCCTTGAAAGTGTTCTTTATGGATTTAACTACAGTTTCAAGTTCTGCTGTGTTCAATTCTTCTGCCACGGCTCTCAAAAGCTCGTCCAAATGAGGAGAGATGTCTTTGATTGTCGAATCGGTTCGGAGTGGTTTTGGCGACGCCATCTTCAATTCTTTCGATGTCGTGACTTTGACTTCCGCAAAGCATTAAATTTATGCAGAAGTCACTGAATAAACAAACAATGTCGAGATGAATTTAGATGTCAGTTAAGATAGAGATATGATATAAACGAACAAGAAAAATTATAAGCGGGGTACAAACTGCTTCAAATTGAATTGACGAAACTCACAGAAAGTATAGAATATTGTTGGGTTTTGCGACCTGATAAACTGTAAAATTAAAACAACGATTAAGACACAACAAAATTTCATGAATTTTAATAAGCGTTCTGATTCCCTGAATTTACTTAGTTAAAACACAGATTTCCGGGAACTGGATGAGCGTGTCATTTAAGTTCCCCCAGATGTCCTCAAGTAGAAGGAAGTGAATGGCATTAATATTCTTCATTTCACAGAAAACGACAGTTCAATACTTAACTAATTCCACACAGAAAGGGCAATGCCGGCAGGGAGATTTTTTCACTGATAAGACCTTTATTCAGTTTATAACTCACAAAATCAAAGGGTTGTCACGCAATCTTTTTTACAACAAAAATCGCTAGATGTCAAATACGTCAGATATGTCGTCTCTTCTACCTTTTTTTTTAATAGCTCTTGCTCGTTTAATAGGGGAATTAGGTTGTTCACACGTAAAGGGGATTTAATTGTGATGTGATCTTTGCGGTGATTTGGATGAAATTTGAAATTGCCTGTGTGCGATTTTCGCTGCACACGATTTCACGGCCATTGGTTCAATAAAAAGAAAGAAAGAATAAGGCCCCGTTTATATGAAGAAAAGTTGTCTCGGGTAAGAGGGTCGCCCTCCCTGCCAAGTTAACTTCAGATACGTAGGTCGCCTTCAAACAACGATGAAACAAACCAAACGAAGATTAGTTACTCGTGAAATGTATGCATGACACTTTGCAAATCAAACTCCTTACATACCTAAGTTGTTTTGGTCCTTCCTATCAGGGGGTCCTTTTGAACTGGCTTCTTATCGTTTGACTTGCGGTACTAAATGGTCCTTCACGAACATGAGCTCCTCACGGTGCTTGGTAACTTCACGCATAGTCACGGGCACATCACGGTATATGATGAAATCTTGCTTAAGATTCTTCGAGTTATTGGCCTAAACGTTTTTTTCAGGACGGTGCCTACTAATAAAAAAGTATTTTTGTGTGGTTTATGACTGTACGGGAAAGCAGATTTTAGCAAAGGCTATTGAAATCCAAAACGAAAATCTGGGGTAGCCACGCATTTTTTAGAGATAATTAAACAGCAATTATTGTCTCTGAAAAATGCATGGTTACCTCCAAATTTTCGTTCTGGATACTAAGAGCAGTTGGTAAGTTCTGCTTTCTCCGCATAGTTTTAAACCGCACAAAAATATCCTTGTATTAGTAGGCACCACCCCAATCTCGCACCACCAACAAGAAAGCCGAGTATCTTGAGATGCGCAGAACGTATGCGCAGTAACAAAAAAAGGCACCGTCCTTACTACGTAAAATCAAATGCAAGGCTGATCAGACAGCTAAAATAATTTTATTGCCCAATATTTCGGAGCCATTTTCGTTCCCATCGCTGTTCTATTAATTTGTGTGTGATGCTGTCCGTTGAAAGTGAAAGTATTGTAAGTAAGGATCATGCGAATGAGATCACAGAGTCTGGTTGTCTGGATAATGGGATTTAAAACTCTTATGTCCAGATATTTACTACAGGCTTGAATTCCGTCTTTGTGAGGTATGTTGGTATAAAGAGAAGATACATGAAGGGTACTCAAGAAAATTAAGGCATGGAACTCTAGTTATTTACCGAAAGAACGAGGGGGTGGTCTATCTTCTGAAGATTTAGACGTACCATCGTGAGACTTAAGCGGCATAATATGGTTGCAAATGCCAACATATTGACATACAAGACGTAGGTATATTAGGTCACGTGACCTGTTACAGTCGCAACATTCCCGAAAACTTTTGAGCAAAAATGGCACAACTTTTTATTGCCTCCAGGAGGCTGCCTATAGTTTTATAACTTTGCAGCTGTAAGACACTTCATTTCTGTACCCGGGCCTTTTTAAAAATTCTCTCAGTTTTAAAAATAAACGGATAACTTCACTTTGAAGGGACTGGGAACTAGTGAAAATAGCCGTTAATTTTCAAAATTAAAGGAGTTTTTAAAAGGCCCGGGCACAGAAATGAAGTGCCTAATACTCGCAAAGTTTTAAAACTACGGGCAGCCTCCAGAATACAATAAAAAGTGGTGCCATCTTTGCTGGAAAGTTTTCATGAATGTTGCGGCCGAAACAGGTCACGTGACCTAATTTACATACATCGTGCATGTCAATGTGATGACATTTAGAAGCATATGACGCTTCTGAAGTCTCATGATGTTCTGGTTAAATCTTCAGAAGATAGACCACCCCCTTGTTGTTTCCAGTAAATAACTAGGGACCCATGCCTTAATTTTCTTGAGTAACGAGTGGTGAAAATTTTGATTCAGCTACAATGAATGTGAGATGATTTGGTGAGTTGCTCTGTGTGTTAATCAATTGATTTTGTAAAACTTATTGGTCTCAAGTCGTGTACTAAATTGATTAGTTGTCTAGGTTTGCAATGGCTGTATTTAAACCATAGCTTAGTAAAAGTTGCGTTAAGCGTTTAGAGCAGTTCAGAAAAGTGTTTTTCTCAAGTTCGCCGATGAAGATCACGGTTTCAATTTAGCCTCGTCTTGCTTTTTGTGAACAACAAAATCTTATCAAAGTTTCTACAAGTTTTCTGATTTACCCGCTTGGATCCAGCTGTTCAAAGGGTGAATAACGTTGTCTAGTGGCCGGAAACAAATAAAACGTATCATTGTATTATGCTCCTCCATCGTTGTATCCTCAGGGTAAGGATTTATTCATTATTATTGTATGGCAACGGCTAGTACATGTAAAAAGGCATAGGACGATTGAAAGCACGTTTGTACATTTCAGAACAACAAATACGGACTTCTTTTATTGCGAGGCATTATTCGATGACTATCATGACGACGACAATGATTATTAATTACTAAAGTCGTGTGCTCTTCCGCAAGCTAGGAATAAATGGGGTATTCGTTACTATCTAGTGACGTTGCCTTCTGAGGTGGAGTTGCTGCCGCGAATGTTAACGACAGTTCACACCTAAACTAACGTGTTTATAACGCTAAAATTGAGGAGAACTTTTTAACCCTATGGAGGATATTTACATTTAGTTTCGATCTCTCATTACGTTAGTCGCTTGTCGCAAGTCGCACGTCGTATCAAAAGCCCCAAGAATTATAAAGTGTAATACCAAAAATGCTTATTTTTGATCATTATAACAAAATCTATTGATGAGCAAGTTTATTGAGTGTTAAATGGTCTCCATAAGACAGCTGGATCCAGCTGTTCAAAGGGTGAATAATGTTGTTTAGTGGCCGGAAACAAATAAAACGTATCATTGTATCATGCTCCTCCGTTCGTTGTATCCTCCGGGTAAGGATTTATTCATTATTATTGTATGGCAACGGCTAGTACATGTAAAAAGACATAAGACGATTGAAAGCACGTTTGTACATTTCAGAACGACAAATACGGGCTTCTTAAAATTATTGCGAGGCATTATTCGTAGTTTACGAAACTGAGAGCTCTGCATGGGCTCCCATTCGTTTGCTGAAGAGAGGGGTAAGAGGTCGTAGGACACAAATTGAAGACCCACTGTTTGGGATAAATGGCCATGAGCTGAAAGTGACGTTTTATTTGATAACAGTGATAAAAACCAACAATTATCGCCGCATGTAACAGATTACAAGGCTTTCATTCAGGCAGTGGACACAAATGATCACCTGATTGGACAGGGAACCACCAACCGCAGACTGTCAAGTAACAGGAAAATGCCACGCAATAAAATGACATTACATTTACATTTCTTCGTCAAAATTTTTGTTTATTTCACTTACATTTGTACACTTTTGCTCACAGATCTACATGGTTATGTGAGAGGATTATTAAGTGTACAGGTATGGAAGGTGGAATGGTGCAAAATTCAAGGAATCAAAATCGCTTCCAACATCAACAACCAACCTGCAGTTCAACATTTTTTCTTTCTAGATCAACAATAAAATCCGTCCAACTTCAACAGCAAATACAATAACCAACAACGAAAGTAAGTCAACACCAACAACAATTTTCTCTCGTCTTCAACAACGAATCACCTCAAAACCAACATCGAACACTGAGAGTTTCAACTTCAACAACCCAAAATTCGTTCAACAATTTGGGGACGAGCGACTAGCTATGGTCGGGGGAGGTTGGGACCGAAAAAATCAATCGTACGGGAAATAGAAGATGGCGGCCGGTGGAGCTGCTAGCCATAGTATCGGATGGGACTTGTTTTTTATAGATTTGGAACAGCTAGTCTAAGATTATGAGCAATTGAAAGCGTCAAACTTTACTACAAACTATTCATTAGACGAAACTCTTCTTGAAAGGTTTGAAAATGCTGTCCAAGCTTTACGAAACGTGCTTCCTCATGTCTATCATTCACATTCAGTTGCTGCTATATTGTCAGAAATACACACAATCTCCAGCTAATGTACTGGGACTATATTCGTCATGGTGATTTCCCTTGTCGCTCGAGATGCTCTCAAGTAGCAGTTTTGTCATTTAATTTACCAGAAAGTGTTAAAACCGAGCATCCAGGAAGACCCAAGTTTGATATACATGAGGAAAATCTACTTTTTTTTGAGCTGAGGTCACTGGGCTTTAACTGGAATGAAATAGCTCGAATGTTATTGGTATCACACTGGACAATTCAGCGCAGAGTGGCTGAGTTTGGACCAGAGCATTTGTCAAAATTTGACGAAATTAGTGATGATGAGGTGGACCAAAAAGTTAGGAACTTTAAGCAACAACATGGTTGCTTTGTTGGATCATCCATGATTCGTGGATATTTTCGCTCTCGGGGAATTAGAATCCAGCGAGATCGCATTCGTAAGAGTCTAGCAAGAATTGATCCCAGAAATGCAAGAATTTGATGGGCCATTACCATCTCTCGACGTGCATACTGTGTGCCTGGCCCCAACAGCTTGTGGCACCTAGATGGCCATCATTCTCTGGTATCTTGGGGATTTGTTATACATGAAGCTATTGATGGCTATTCACGTTTAATCACTTATCTTCACTGCTCAAGCAATAATCGCAGTGAGACAGAAAAAGAATAGTTCTTAGATGTCATCCAGTCATTTGGAATGCCTTCAAGGGTCCAGACAGATCAAGGTGGGGAAAATGTTGTCGTCTGGCAAGAAATGGAACAAAAAAGAGGCCCAAACAGGGGAAGCTACTTGAGAGGCACATCAACCCACAACCAGAGAATCGAACGGCCCTGGCGTGATGTCTTTCGTTGTGTGGCCCACATTTTTTACTACTCATTCCAGGTAATGGGAGAGAATGGTTTATTGAATATGGATAACCCAATTCATAAATCAGCTCTGCATTATGTGTTTCTACCCCATATAAACAGAGGTATTACAAGTTTTAAAACAGCATGGAATAACCATCCTCTTAGAACTGAGCACAACTGGAGCCCACAGAGAATCTGGTCCAATGGTATGGTTGATATCAGAAACCGTACTTTGACTGCAGTAGCAGAAATCGCTGAGGCGGAGCCAGATGTTGATGATTTAAAGTGGTATGGATTTGATCCAGCTGCACCTACACCAATGGATGAAGAATTACCCACAGTGGAAGTTGATGATGCCACTCTACTTTCAGATCGTATCTTAGACCAGCTAATTTATTGTACTATGGTTAATCCACTACAAGAATCAAATCGTTATGGAATTGATATACACGCACATTGCCTTACTACTCTTCAAGGTCTAGTTACTAATGAGTAATGTACACAGAGAAAGGCTGAACATTTTGGGGGTCAGAGTACAGTACAGTACTAGTACAGGACCTCCTCCCCTTCTCTCAGAGATGTTGGTCAGTGGGGTGGTATCTTGGCAATCTGTGTACAACAGCCCCCCTCTCATTTGCCCCTCCTCGCCCATACTGCCTTCATTGTGCTTGGATTCAGAGAATAATGGACCATAGAAAGGAAGCTACTAATTGAACAGTACATGCAAGTTGGTAAATTTCTCACATGTTTATTACCTACTGGTTACAGCTGTTCATGGACTACAGACCACTGAACAGTAAACGGATTGCTTTGGGTTTCCAAAGCATTGTAGGCATACTAACAGAATTTGAACAAATGCATAATGCTTGAATATGAAAATATTATTTTACTTAAACTCTCTGGTTCGGAGTGCAGGTATCAGAACCATGAAACTCTACTAAATCAAAATAGCACTATTTCTATTCTGTGCTTTTGTTAGCCGTAAATATTTAAGAGTATTTCCTGTGTCTAATGTCTGCACTCTAGCTTCTAATGCTTTCCTGAGTGTTCTGTTGTGTTTACAAATACGCTTTAACTAAAATCACATTGTTTGTTTTATACTAAACAGCTGTGTTCATCTCAACATGAAAATTGTACAAGAGGGTCCACAATATGCCCACAAACCCTGTTTCCCACTTAGTTTTTCTTGGAATCCTGAATTCTAAAATAGCTAAGAATTCCTGAATATCTAAAGTTGGATTTAACATCCTGAATCTTGTGTCACCAGAAGCTTATATGTTGTAAAGTGGAGTAGGAATTAAGTAAAATCCCACATTTTACATTCCTAAAACCTATTGTGTACCCTCCAAGAACTTACAATTTTCATAATGTCAATTTAGCAGAAACAAACTTTGTTACATTTTTCAAATGTATCTTATTCTGTTTCTTAGTTTAAAATTTCAACCTTTGTCTTGTAAAATAAATGTTGCTCTGATTTTAATTTCAACTATTGAATTACAGGGGAAGGTCCCCATGGTTGCACTCCAAAATGATTGGGAGGTGCAAATTTGTGGTAAATAAATTATAATCCCCCAAACTCCCCTAGGCTTGAAGGAAAATCTGAAAAATCTCGTTAACAAAGATTCAGATGAAAAAAACATCACAATCAAATTTGGATCTGCAAAAAGTCAATGACAGATTAATGGGGAAACAAAGTTGACCCAAGTGAAAGATATTAAGTGTTCCTTGTGCAAAAGAGAATTCATGTGGAAATTAAGCGGCAATAATATATTGACTACAGAACTTTTCCCTGGACTTTTGTGTAGCCTATATGTTTGAGTGGTCATTGAGTCATCGGTGATTGCAAACAGTGCGATGCAAATAAATCAGAAAATAATAGTTATTATAATAAATGCCTCTTTTCTGACACAATGCCCCTGTCAAATATCTATTTCTTTACGTATTGAAGCACTCGTTTACTGCCAATTCTCCATTGTTTTCAATAAAAAAACAAATTTCCTTGTAAAATAAAACTACTCCACAGAATTCACAGCAAAAAATTTCTTACCCTACACCCATAAAAAACATGGCAAATTCCAAATCCCCCAATGCATCACACCTCCTGTGACCTCAGCTCAATTAGAGTTTCCTCATGTATATGTTTTATCAAACTTGGGTCTTCCTGGATGCCCGGTTTTAACACTTTCTGGGTTGTTGAAGTTGAGACTCTGTTCGATGTTGGTTTTGAGGTGATTCGTTGTTGAAGACGAGAGGAATTGTTGTTGGTGTTGACTTACTTTCGTTCTTGGTTATTGTATTTGCCGTTGAAGTTGGACGGATTTTATTATTGATCTAGAAAGAAAAAATGTTGAACTGCAGGTTGGTTGTTGATGTTGGAAGCGATTTTGATTCCTTGAATTTTGCACCATCCCGCCTTCCATATTCAGGGAGCCATTTTTAACCTCCTACCCATTGCTCAGGTCCTCAATATACCCGCGGAAGTAGTAGATCGAATCATAAAATTGTGAAAGGATGTAGACCAGCAAATGGGAATAATCTTGCAGTACTGGCTTGAGAAAAATAGCGCAGAAGAACTTGCTGTACTCAGGAAAGCACTGGAGAGTTTAGAACAAGGTTAGTTGCCACGACACCATTTGGAGGAGGGGCTGCAAGTTTTAAGCCTTGGCCACAAACCTCACGCTGAAAAATGAAAGCTCCGTGCACGCTCAGTACTTTTGCTCGCAGGGGCCTTCGGGAACGATCGATCGACGACAATAATTGTCGTTTAATCGGGCGCTTTCGTGCTGGGCCGAATAATTGCGAAAGTTACGGTACGTTTTCCGATTAACAAATCGACGGCAGTTTTCTATGGTCTATACTCTTATAGACCATAAAATGACGTCAAAAAATGTTCAAAACTCAAGTGGAACCACGAGCCGCAGGCGAGTGGTTTCACTGCTAAGTTTTGGACATTTTATGGCGTCATTTTATGGTCTATAAGAGTATAGACCATAGAAAACTGCCGTCGATTTGTTTTTTACAATAACATGGAAAAAGTACGAGCGGAATTGGCTATTTTTTTCGTAGAGAAAGCGCGCGCGTTACATCTGACGTCATTTTTATTGTCTGTACTCTTATAGACAATAGCTACGAACCAATCAGCGCGCGGGAATTTGGACAGTTATTGTAAAATCAAGAATAGCTAATTAAAAATAAAAACACTAAATCTACTTCTTTAGGTGATTCCGTTGAAAAAGAAGGAGTATTTAAAATTGTCTAAGACTTGGTCCAGTTCATGACTAAGTTATGAGCATTACAAAAATGCAATAAAGAATGGGGGTCATCGAGCTCGTTTTTGTGCAACCTGGATGGCTATTATAGTAAATAGATGACCCACGAGGTTTATATTAGGAACGCTAGTAATCAGAAAAGGGAACTATCATTTCTATAAAAATTAATTTCTTGCATTAAAATATCGAAGCAGTTCAACAAAATTTACTTTAATCTTACACAACAAACTATTTTAATTGAACTGGAATAAAGATTATGAGAGAAATTAAAGATTTTGCTGTGGGTGCACGTAAGCAGCACTACCTTAATACGTGCTTTTTAAAGCATTCAAATAAAAATATCTCAAAGTAGAGTATTAAACTTTTCTTTAAATCCCGATATATAGTGGTCAACCGTATGACATTTAAATTGATGCATTAAAAAATGGGGGTCACCGTGCTTGTTTAGAAGAAAAGGATCATTTATTTTCCTGCCGAGCTTAACCTCAAGGAAATCCCGTAATGTTCTGCGTGCGCGCGCTCGTGCGCGCGCTAAATGACGCGAAAAATTATGCGCAGCAAGGATGCGCAATGCAATTCAACGGAATCACCCAATCTCGTCCCCAGAGCCCGCGCACGTTTTAGGCCAGCGGTGGCCACAAGTCCACGAGCTCTGGGCTAACCAGAAACCGGAAGCAAGGATCCTGCTTCCGGTTTAAAGGGGGATACTGCTGACCGAGAGGAAGACAGCCTCTGGTAAAGAGCATCAAAGGCCAAGAAAACGACAATCTCGTCCCCAGAGCCCGCGCACGTTTTAGGCCAGCGGTGGCCACACGTCCACGAGCTCTGGGCTAATCAGAAACCGGAAGCAAGGATCCTGCTTCCGGTTTAAAGGGGGATACTGCTGACCGAGAGGAAGAAAGCCTCTGGTAAAGGGCATCAAAGGCCAAGAAAACGAGTGAAAAGGGAGACAACCTCCATCCCTCCCGTTTGCCAGTGATTGTCATTTATGTGAAAACTAAACAACCAAAACAAAGGCTGCGTAAAATCTGGGTTTGTCGGCGATTTGCCTCTCTCGACCGCGACAAAATCATTTTGCACAATTTCAGGTCGTTTTAGAAAACCAAACATATACCATAGGCAGGGGCAAAAACACATATACAGGCTATATCGGTTAGAAACCATTTGTTGGACTATACTCATTTGGAATTAAATTAATCTTGTTTTCGCCTGTAAATGTAGTTTTTAAAACTTTAAAATGGGGGTGAACTGATACGCAGTCTACACAGTATGAGATAGCCAAGTTTTTTCATGACACCACGGTAAAGTTAATAGCGAAACGAAAATCATAGATAGAGCCTGGTCGGAGGTTATATAAGCTTCAACCTAATCAACTAACACAGGGTAAAGATTTTCAAACGACATTCGAGAAACTTCAGCCTGATTGCCGTCGACGACAAATACCAACACTGATGTTTACAAACGTAAGATTAATTTTTTCCGTCGTGAAATTTACAAACGATAGATTTCACAAGATCAGATACCACGATACCACGATCCCAGATTAAATACAATAAAATGGCAGAAGTACATTTAATAACAAGACACAATTAACTCTGTAAACGTTCAACCGAAATAACCAGCAACTTGAAAATCTAAGCTTATCAGAAAGATCGGCAATTTTTTTTTCAATTCACACATTCAGCTTAACCTGAAAAAAAATATTTTACCTGCACTCGATGTGGTTTATCAGTCCTATAAGCTGCAAACTTACAAATGAACTGTTGCTCACAAATGAACTGTTGTGTAAAGAGTGACAACGATCGCTATTCCAAGCGTTAATATTTTTGTCTTTCTGTCCGTCCGCTTTCTGAACCACTTTTTGGGCCACGCATTCTTGAATACTCCGCTTTTAACGCAGTGGTGACAAAGGCCGTTGGTTTTCCTTGTTCAAGTTCAATTATGTTTCTGCTGGACTGCTGACAAAATATCTGTTCCTGTTCAACAAAGTAATCTTCAATAAATTCTGCTCCAGTCAAATCAACTCGCAGGCTCCGCGGCGCGAATGGATTACAAGTTTGCTTCTTTCAGTTCCTTCAACAGCTCGAGAAAGGCTGTTAAACTCTTATCCGCTTTAGACAATGTTGAGAACGATTTTAAACGGCCAGCATCGACTATGAACCACATTTCAGAGTCGATAATTAGAGAAGTTTTTCCGAAAATTGCCAGGTCTACCGTTAACCTCGACCGTTGCAAGTGTCATACTGTCATTCAGCTTTGTCAAACGCTGCAACATATCGCAAAGGTTTTCGCGCCTTTTCCGTTAAGTCATGTGATTTGACTTGTTATCTTTTTCGTGTTTACTCACTGCAAAAAAAAAGCGCATTAAATTTAGTTGCATTTCGATTCTGTGGCGGTTTTTGCTCCGATATCCTTGACCGGCCGGCAGTCTATTTCATTTCTTGTTTTGAAACCTCCGATTCAAAGACACTTCCAGTAAAATGTAATATCCAATCAGATTTCGATTTGCTGGATTTTGACATTGATTAGCCCAGAGGTCTTGCTTCCTTGGTGCTGACCAAAAGGAACGCAGCCTCTGGGAACGAGATTGAGAAAACGAGTGAAAAAGGTGACAACCTCCATCCCTTCCGTTTGCCAGTGATTGTCATTTATGTGAGACTTCCTTGAAAACAAAACAGCCAAAACAAAGGCTGCGTAAAATCTGGGTTTGTCGGCAATTTGCCTCTCTCAACCGCGACAAATTTATTTTGCACATTTTCAGGTCGTTTTAGAAAACCAAACATTTTGCATAGGCAGGGATAAAAAAACATATATAGGCTATGGCGATTAGAAACCATTTATTGTACTATACGCATTTGGAATTAAGTTAAGCTTGTTTTCGCTTGTAAAATGTAGTTTTTAAAACTTAAAAATGGGGGTGAATATGCGCAGTCCACACAGTATGAGATAGCAAAGTTTTTTCATGACACCACGGTAAAGTTAATAGCGAAAGGAAAATAGAGCCTGGTCGGAGGTTATATAAGCCTCAACCTAATTAACTAATCAGGGTAAAGATTTTCAAACAACATTCGATGAACTTCAGCAAGATATCGTTCCCAACCTGATTGCCGTCGACGAAAAATACCAACAAATGTTTACAAACGTAAGCTTAATTTTTTCCGTCGTGAAATTTACAAACGCCGGATAGGTTTCACAAGATCAGCTTTTGCTTACCCAGATACCATGATCTCAGAATAAATACAATAAAATGGCAGAAGTACATTTAATAACAAGACACAACTCTGTAAACGTTCAACTGAAATAACCAGCAACTTGAAAATCTAAGCTTATCAGAAAGATCGGCAATTTTTTTTTCAATTCACACACTCAATGTAAGCTTAAGAAACTCACCCTGCAAAAAAATATTTTACCTGCACTTTATGTGGTTTGTCAGTCCTATAAGCTGCAAACTTACAAAGCTCACAAATGAACTGTTGTGTAAAGAGTGACAACGATCCGGCGCTATTCCAAGCGTTAATATTTTTGTCTTTCTGTCCATCCGCTTTCTGAACCACTTTTTGGGCCACGCATTCTTGAATACTCCGCTTTTACGCAGTGGTAACAAAGGCCGTTGGTTTTCCTTGTTCAAGTTCAATTATGTTTCTGCTGGGCTGCTGAAAGAATATCTGTTCCTGTTCAACGAAGTAATCTTCAATAAATCCTGCTCCAGTCAGATCAACTCGCAGACTCCGCGGTGCGAATGGATTACAAGTTTGCTTCTTTCAGATCCCTCAACAGCACGAGAAAGGCTGTTAAACTCTTATTCGCTTTAGATAATGTTAAGAACGATTTTAAACGGCCAGCATTGACTATGAACCACATTTCAGAGTCGATAATTAGAGTAGTTTTTCCGAAAATTGTCAGGTTCTTCGCTAACCTCGGCCGTCGCAAGTCATACTGTCATTCAGCTTTGTCAAACGCTGCAACATATCGCAAAGGTTTTCGCGCCTTTTCCGTTTAGTCATGTGATTTGACTTGCTATTTTTTTCGTGTTTACTTACTGCAAAAACAAAGCGTATGAAAATTTAGTTGCATTTCGATTCTATGGCGGTTTTTGCTTCGATATCTTTGACAGTCTATTTCGTTTCTTGTTTTGAGACCTCCGATTCAAAGACACTTCCGGTAAAATGTATTATTAAAAACTGCATCATTGTATAATGCAATTCGAGGGATTTGATTGGCTTAGCGGCCATGGTATATGAGCAATTATACCATGGCCGAGAAATGGCGACCATTAAATTGCCTTCTGGTCGTTCTTGCACAGCGAAATCAGTAAGGTCTAGCAATATTTCTCGGTTGTTTTTAATAAAACAATTATTCCACTTGCGCTTGTTGGATATGAGATGATTATAGCCAACTCGGCGCTATGCGCCTCGTTGGCTATCTATCATCTCATATCCAACGCGCGCTCGTGGAATAATTGTTAAATATCCAATCAGATTTCGATTTACTGGATTTTGACATTGATTAGCCCAGAGGTCTTGCTTCCTTGGTGCTGACCAAAAGGAACGCAGCCTCTGGGAACGAGATTGCGGAATCACCTTAACATCTCAAAAAAAAAAAACGACATTAATGAAAAAAATTGAAAAAGAACACAATAGGTATTTCCCGGGAGATTTGGTGCTCTAACTGGGAGACCGGGAGATTTGATGAAAAACTTGGAGACTCCCGGGAAAACCGGGAGAGTTGGCAGGTCTGATATTTCATGAGCGCGCGTTGGATATGAGATGGTAAATAGCCAACGAGGCGCGAAGCGCCGAGTTGGCTATAACTAATCTCATATCCAACAAGCACGAATGGAATAATTGTTTTATTAAATTCTCTGCGTTTGGACATTGCTGATGAAGTTTACCGAATTTTTATATTTTAAGAAAAAATTTCTTTCAAATTTAAACGACCGGATGTTGAGGCAAACTCCGACCAAAGCGCGCGAAACCTAATGATGACATGACACGCGCAGCGCTTTGCAAACTGAGTTGAAAGAAAAATCGAAAGCGAAGAAAATTGGACACAGTCGGACATCTAAAATTCAAGAAACGTTTAAGTGTACGAATTATAACCTTTCTGAGACTAGCATTCAAGTGCTTTTGAAGTTCCAGCTCATCGAGAAGCGTAATAGTTGTGCACATTTGAGTAAATGTTCTGCTGTGTGGTGCCGAGCGAAGGAAGAGATCAGGGCAAGGACGGCTTTTATCATGCTGAACTGAATTCCTCGCGGACGATTTAAAACACTTCAGGCACGTCCAAGTGTACGAGGTACAACCTCACTGAGACAAGCATTCAATGCAAGTTTTTAAACTTCAAGCTTATTTGAGAAGCGTAAGAGCTGTGCACGTTAGTGCAAATGTTTTGCTGAGTGGTGCCGAGCGACGGAAACGAACGTTATGGCCACCGCTCGTACGGATTTCATAGATGAACCACCTGAAGTCCTCGTAAATTTGTAAAAACATAAAGGCAGGCATGAAGCTCTTTCTGAGAAATTTCTTCGATTGGCTTTAACCTCTTACCGCCAGGATTTGCAAGCCATCCTGAACTTTGAAGGTAACCGGTTGTTATTGTTGTTGTTATGTGATCTAAAAATCGTAAAATCTTGCAATTTTGAAGATTTTAAAGGAAACTTCAGAGATACGTACCATTAAATAGTGTCATACCGAACTTTGTGGATTTTATTGTTGTTATATTGAGACGGCATTGTTTGGTATTTCTTTCTTTTCCTTTTTTTTCTCTACATTTTTCGGAAGAAACTTTTGCTTCCCGCCGAAAAAAAAAATTAGCTTAGTGACACATGGGGCTTTCGTTTTCCATATAAGGTCAAACTACGGTATATGAGCTGATAACCGAGATTTAGTGAACCAATCAGAACGCTAGAAATGCAATATCCGAGGCTGAGAATTTAAATAATTATATACCACACAAGTGAATAGTACTTTTCGCGCGCGCTGATTGGCTAGCTTGGCGGGGATTAGCCAAGTACTATTCACCTCCGAGCAGCCGAAGAGAAACAAGATGGCTTCCCGTTTCGCCACGGTTACTAAAGAGGAAACTATTTCGAAAAACAAAGCGGCTGTTAAAAAAAATACATAAATGGCAACAAAGTTTGGTTTGACGGCATTAAATAGTAAGTTTTTTAATCTTTTCAACCACATATTTTAAGGCGAAAAAAGAAAATACAATCCCTTGCTTACGAAAACTGCCGTGCACTAAAATTACAATGAAAACAATAAAACATCTAATATTTTTCAGTGCGCATGGTTTCAACATTAAGACGAATTTCACAGAAAAATTGAAGAAATGACACTGTAGGAACTAAACAAGTGTCTCCAAAAGTTTTATTTGTCTGCAAGAAAGCAAGACGGAACTTTCTACAATAAGAAATCGCTTACCGCTTGGTGCGCGAGATTTTAAAATTTCATACCATTTGTCGGTATATTGTCAGAAATAAAATTAAATTTTGATCCACTAGTTACTCAGCTTGTGTGGTATATACTAAAACAATTATTCACTTCAGTGTCGGTGAAAGTAATGGATAGTTACCTCGCTGCTTCGCGGCTCGGTCAATATCCATCACTATTCACCTCCACATTGGAGAATAAGTGTTAAGTATATTGCAGGAGCCAAAAATAGCTCGTTTCTACGCTACGCGTAATCCACTAGTTAAAGAAGGCTCTTGTAAAAAAAAAAAATAAAAAAAAAAAGGAAATAAAAAAATGAGTGTAACGCACAGAGGACGTTGAAACGTGGTAAGAACATCATTCACTCTACTCGCCTGCGGGCTGCAGCTCGTATACGCGTAGCACGTTTGACGTCATCTGTGCGTTATCAAAGTACAGACGCACTGGAAAATGGAATCGTGATTAAGTGGGGTTGATGTTAGTACAGATGTAAGTTGTCTTTTCGGTACTGTATACACCGAATTCATAACTGGATAGCCGCCGCGGCGGGTTTGGACAACATGGAGTCGAGGCATTTTAGGACAGAGGTGACAAACAACGACCATTTACCACCAAATCCTTTCTTGATTTCTCTCGATTCGAAGTGCAAAGAGCATAGTTTAGCTGTATCTTTAACTTTAAAGTATTCGCCTTTTTCTCTCCGTATTTTAGCAAGCCAGACATCTGTCAGCTTTCCTTCCGGTAGGAGACTGAAAAAAATCTTACCTTTTGCCCTTCTAGATTGCCCTTTTTGATTGCACAATGGAACACAACAATTTACATTATAATTCGATTTCTTCGCATCGGAAGCCATTGATGATTCTAAGGCTGTCCTAAAATGCCTCGCACTAGTGCTAGGTCCCAGTTCCAACCGCGTGGGGGCCATCTTTATGAATATATTTTTATAACCTACCCATCAATTTTCGCGCGATTTTATTGGCTACTTTACGTCACGTGATGCAAATTATCATGCAATAACCCCCGCCTGCGTCGATATTTGCCCTCTTATTGTTTCCATTGAAAAGAAACAAAGCCAGCGGAAAAAAGGCAGCTCAAGAGTTTCACCTTTTCATCTTTGTTGTTTTACATGAAAAAAAAAAAAAAGCAAACTCGTTTTGTAGATGTCCAGTCATGTTTACAGCAAAAAGCTGGTCGCAAATGCAGTTCCGGAAAGTACAAAAATGCCAACAAGTCCAACAAAACATGCTGTCAACGTCTTTGAAGGTGTAGAAAGTTACGAGTAGGTTTGGGTCGGGTATCTTGAAATTATAACTTCTAAGTAGTACTCGACAGTTTAAACGGTGGAAATTGGGAGAGTTGACAGCGAAGAAAGTACGCTTTCACAAACAGATCGAATAATACAATGCGAAGGAAACCAGACCAGTTCAAGCGGGAGTTATGACGTTATCGCACAGTAATTTCCGGTATGATTTCCAGTAACACAACGATAAAATGTCACGCAGTTTCTCTGAATAGAACCATTCAATTATTTCAATTGCGAAGGGAGGATAGTTTTTAAAAATCTGCGAAGCATACAATGGTAAATAAATGGTGCTACATTAAGCATTCCGTGTAAATGCCATTAGGGGACATCTTGTTTTTTTTTTTTTTTCGTGGTAGCCTGAAATCTGCATCTTTCAATTATTAACTCGTTACTCTCCTCTCTCCTAGGAGGGGTCTATTGTCCTGATTGTCTTTAACAATTACGGTCCAATCAGAATGCAATATCTTAGTGTATTTCAGTAGGGATCGGACGGGAGTTTTAAAATTACTATAATTGTGGTCGTCACGTCCCAGTGATCTCTCGGTGGAACTGAAAGTCTTCTTTAGTGACGTGGCCATATTGTTGTAATGTCTTAGATTCAAATGTGCCGTTTTCAAATAGAAAATTAACCGTTTTGTAGCGGTAAATCGAAAGAATAACTTCTAAGAAGCACTCGTCAGTTAAAACGGTGGAAAAATCAAAATGTACAGCTCGCGGCGAAGAAATTTGGCATTGACTGGCCAAATCGTTTTCCACTCCATAAAAAAATTAAAGGTTTGATTGTCAAATTTCTACTTAAAGTTTTCGTGTTTATTAAGGAAAGCTTTTTGTCTGTCTTTAATTTTTGTCTTTCATAATAATACTGTCTTCTGTCCGATATGTAATATGCCCTGGGTCATGACGTTTGCCGAAAGCTATTTCCGGTATGCGTAAAGATAAATAGGAAATCGCGTGAGTCACCCTGTCATGACAATTTCAGAACGAAATCCTCGGTATTATCTCGAGTACCGTAAAGTAATATTTCAATTGCGAAGGGAGGATAGCTTTAAAAATCTGCAAAGCGTACAACAGAAACAAAATAATGCACAGCATCACGCGTAAATGCCAGTATAGGCATCTTGTTTACTAGCAGTTTTCGCGCGATATAAAAATTAATTGCAGGGTTATAAAATAAATAAACCCCTTTCTGGCTTGCTGGTATGTCGGCTAATAATGTCCTTGGCTGAGAGATTGTCGTCAAAATTTCACATTTGCCCTCGAAGCTTCACTTATCGGCGAAATATTCATTTTTCGGACAATCTCTCAGCCGCGGACATTATCAGCAGACATATTTTTTGTTATGTACCAGCCGCCTGAAGGGGTTTATTTACATAACGTGCCCGCCAAAACTGGACCGATTTGCCTTCTGGGTCACAAAAATCATGGAGAACCATGGCCCTTGGAAGGAGGGTGACGAGGAAGTGATTTCACAGAGTCAATTGATATGTTTCCTGAAGAGAGTTTTTCCCAAACGCATAACAATTTTCGTAGGCAAATATCACGCGAAAAGCCACAACAGGTAAGAAGTTTTTGTAGGCTTTAGGTAACCCTTTAGCTTCAGTGAGGGCCTGGACGTAGCTCCTTTTGACGCAAGGAAACTACTCGAATTCGAACCAAATCGAACTTAATCGTACGATTGGGTTCGATTGAGTTCGACAATCGAACACAATCGAACTCTCACAAAAAATTGGAGCAATCGAACCCAGTCGAACTTTCATTGAGTTCGATTAATTCGGTGGTGGACGATGCATTGGCATTACCCTGCGAGCAGAGTCTCTTCGATCGATCTTCCTAGCGACTGATCTAGGAAGATCGAAGAGACTCTGCTCGCAGGGTACATCGGCATACATTCGCAAAGGCTTATGTGCAAAATCAAAGTATCTTAGGTTATTAGGTTTTTAGTTTTGTTTTAGGACAAAGCAAGTATTAGAAGTAATCTATCTAGAATTATAATAAATCACCATCCGCCTTGTAATTAGTGTAAGTTTGAATAAGGGGATCTTCATAGAAAAGCTCATTGAGCTTGCTAAGATCTCCTGCCATTATATCTAAGTTAGCAGTCATAAGATTCTATTTGATTGTATTTATAATATAATGGTCAAATCGAACGCAATCGAACGCTCACACAATTTTTTTTTGGTTCGCGATTGCTCAAACTCAATCAAACCCAATCGTTCGATTAGGTTGGATTGAGCTCGATTAAGTTTGATTACTGAACAGTTAGAGTAGTTTTGTTGGGTGTTTAGGGTTTTCCTGTCAATCAGGGGCCGGTTGTTCGAAAGCCGATTAACCTTAATCCACGATTAGAAGTTAATCGACGCTTTCATGATTATGTAAATGTCCGCATGTGTACCCAACATATAAATGTAACATACATGTAACTGTTGATTTACAATGGTGCGTAGTTTATAGTTCGAGATCGTCTTTCATAATCACTTTCTTTAAAATAAATTAAGTCATATATTAGTCAAGAAATAGCTTTATTTTCATTCATTCCATTCTGTTATTTCTTCAAATATTTATTCTAAATAAAACATGTTAGTGGAGATCTTTTAAACAGCTCAGCAGTGCTTGTTGCATCTCCTGCCTATTGCTTATGTATGTATACACCTGGGTGAAGAGAGACGATGAGGTGAAGAGAGATGATGAGGAGCAAAGTTTCTTGTCTAAGGAAACAACACAGCATTGAAGAGACCAACCTGGCCTCAAACCAACGACCCTCAGACCGTCTGACGCGCTAACCAATAGTTATACACCACCACGCCTCCACGTCCAAACAGGACTATGTCGTTGAATAAATGCAACGATATTATAATTGTTATTTGAATAATAACTACTTCAATATCATTATCGCAAGTACAGCAAAATTTTGTTGTTTGTTTGGAGTCTGTTCCTGAAATCTAGTATCTCTAAAATAGTGCTGTTTTTTTTAATTGTGATGGAAATCATATCTAGGAAGATGCCACCTTTAAACCAGTTAAATCAAGACCTAGTAAGTTAGTAAGTGAACTTTATTTAAGACAGGGTGGCCCAATCAGCTTCGGGGCTGTTATCCTGAGGGGCTTACTTATGTTCTTTAATTTTTTTTTTCAGGAAAATGCCAAATTTATGAATGTCGTTATATTATTTGCAGGTAAAGTGTTGATTCAGTGCATGATTGATATTGAGCAAATACTTGAGAGTTGAAGGGTGGTGATGGGTATCAATGGGGTGCACTTGGCCCACAAGATGCATTTTGTAAGTGCCAAGTAATGTTGACTCCACTGTCTAACGACTCCCCTTAAACCCTAATCATGCAGTCTCTCCATCAGCTAAGTGACGGCGGCTGAAGGATAGTTAATTCCAACACCTTAAAGTTAACACAATTTAGTGGATAATTGAAAGAAAAAAAAAACCTGGCCATATACATGTAGGTAAGGGGTTGGGGAAGAAGTCAACTGCCTCATTGCGTAAAACGTGATTTTATAATGCCGGGTGAAAGCGAAAGTGTGGACCCTGGATGTATGTTCCAAGAGACTTTTTCTATGACCCGGGAGGACCGCGGGCACACACAAACAGGCATGCATGCTGGTGGGGTTCCTTTATTGTTGTCACTTGTTTTCTGTTTTTTTCTTCCATAGGTGCAAAACAACAACAACAAAAAAATACAAAAATTTGATGATAATAATAATAATAATAATAATAATAATAATAATAATAATAATAATAATCAACAATGATTGAATAAACCTACATGTATACAGGCAAAAACTACCGAAGGAAAAGTCCTACTTTTCGGCCACATCTTGACGCCATTGTCAAGGGAAACTAAAATTAAATATGCGATTTCAAGAGTAACTGAGAGTTCAGAGTCACTAATTTGCATGAGTTAGACAAAGACCTTAGTGCAAATTGAGTCTGATTGCACATTTAAACACGGTCGTAATCTTTTAATGAGTAACATCTCATTAATGAGACAATCAAACTTGTTCTGGCATTTTTTCAACACACTAAAAGGTCGTCTGAAATCCTGCCTGCGTGTCTATTGTCATGATAGTGTTTGCGCACTGACGAGGTCTTGCTTCTATGTCCATCAACGCATGCGAACAGATGGCCATGGGTGCATCACTCTGGCCCAGTCTCTTCGTCCGACCAGTTCTAGACTGGCACACCTATAAGGGTTACAGAAAACTTACAAGGAGAAATTAACCATGGGACCAATCCTATTAGAAACCAATGTGTAGTTTCAGAAAATATCCATACCCAACACTGAAATTCCGATGGGTAGAGTGGTCTGAAAGAGGTAAATTTCCAAAGGGGAGGGGGGTACACGTACGTACTTTGCCAAATTATCGATTCAAGTAACCAAACAAAATGAAACGTTCTGTCCGTGGAGATAAACGTAAGATTCTTTGTGCTCGCTTTTCATTTACATGTACGTTCGCTTGTGCTTCTCGTTCACTGGAAATTGTTAAAATATGCGGCAAATAACTGGGCGGATGATTTATACGGTGCATGATTTTATTGCTACGTGGTGTTATTTATATTTAACAGAACATGGTTACAATTTTGTGCAGTCAGCATATATATTTCTTTTGTTTATAAAGTGAAATTTCGAACGTTCAATAACCAGGTTATCACATGGTGTAGTTAAGAGTTTATAAATATTAGCAAAGTCGATTCAATGCTGTTTGTCTTGAAGAACATGTAACCGTGGACGGAGTTATTGTTAGTTAGAACTGAACTTGAGATTTTTGTTTAGCGCATGAAATGCGTGACAAGTTAAATAATACTTAAGGCATAAAAATAATTTACTATCATTTACAAACTACAAAGACAAAGTCTACGACTTTATTGACGTATGCCTTTGGTAAAAGACAAATTTAAGCAACATTTGACAAACAGGTGTCTTAAGAACATAATATGTTGCGTGACGGTTCACAGCTTCCCGCTGATAAGCGAAGTACACACGAAAAATAATTATCATAAACAGAGCACTGTTCACAAATTAATTATACTGGATAAAAATTACACCTGCAACATACAAAAATATCATAAGGAGATTAACAGTGGGTAATGTTGATGCGAGGTATTTTTCAGAGTTTTGCTGTGAAAGCTGAAATAAGTATGCATTTATAGAATTAATTGTGTGTAAAATGTAATTCGATATGTTGTTTTGACTAAGCATAAATTAAATCTCGACTGGTTTATTTGAAAGCGCATAATTTTTAGTGCTTTCTTAGATGCTTGAGAGAAATCTTCTTTCAGTTGAATGGGGAAAGGTCAGCTACTATCATATGACATTTGCATGGGTGTTAATAAGCTCTTCTAAGTCATTCATTAGTTTGAACACTTCAACGTGAAGGGACGCGTCTGCATATACATCTAGAATTTTTCCACGGTCATTTTTAGGAAGTTTAAATCTCACAGCCTTAGTCTTCCAAAACCAAGCAGTTTTGTTGCTGAGCTAGTAAATATGCCATAAATAATTTATAACATATTTATAAAATAGCGAACGTAGTGTGGTTTACAATATTGTTTGGCAGCCTACAGTGATAAAACATGCCGCTTTACGTCTTCATCTGGGGTGTAACTATAAACAGCTACAGCTATATCTTATTACAGTACTAACAAGGTCAAAATAAATGTGTTAAGTCTTGTTATTTGTGTATATGGAATTTTCAAGGGGTAAGGGGGAACCAGGGGGGGCTGGCAGCTACCTTTGATCTTGCCGCTTTTCGGAAAGACATGATCGCCCCAGTAAAGAAATCTGTCAATCATTCGAAAACCGTAACGAGCATGCGTGAAATGCGAAGGATTCATGCGATTCATGCCATTTTGTCCGTGGCGACCCGACGGTGGAAAACGCAGTCGTATTTAGTTATTGTTTATTTACTGTTAGCATGTTTTTTGCGGTAGAACGAAGTTTGAACACTACGATTAATCGAGACCGCTGGAATGAGGTGCCAGCTTTGTTTTAGGTTTTAGTAGAGCCATCAGCATTGAAATTGCGAGCGACATGTTCTCAGCTGAGCTGAGATTTTACCAGCGAGTATATGTGGTGAAGAATATGATTTGTAATGTAGCGAACGATTATGGTTTTCGTCGTCTCAGGAAGATATTGTACGTCGACAAAATAGTAGATTTCAATTTCGATTCTTGTTCAGTTATGAAGAAACTAGAAGCCACCACGCAGGGTTTCACGACTGTCATTGGGAAAGCCCAGAATGTAAGCTTATTTCTCAAGATCGGCTTGGAACTTTAATGTAAACTTATTAAAAGTATTTGTCCCACATTTTGTGCGTATTAACTGTTGAAAGCGTAGTTATGAATGGAACGACATGTTTATTTTATGGAATCCTCCCTCTGTTTAAATGTTGCGTGACGACAGTTATTCCAGTAAGTATAATTTTAATGCACAAACGGTTTTATGGGAGATCAACTTACGTGAAAAGACATTCAGGTCCTTATTCTCTTGTGCAAAACATTGGGAAGTTGAGTTCAGTAGCACCGGGTGAACAATGTACTGATACACTGAGAAACCACATGCATGTGCAGAAACCTTGGAAGGTACATGTAAATATTATTGTCTTACCTGTCACCCTTACAGATGTCCATGACCACCTGTATCGGTATGGTGGTTTTCCCCCATTGGTGGATGTCAAAATTGGGCTACTGGAAATACACCCTAAAGCCCAGCTGCAAGGGAGATACAGAAACAAATAGATCCCGGGATGGCAAATCAACCATGGTTTCTCTATGTATATGCAACAGCCATTTCGAAGAAGACAATCTAAATTATCACCCCTTGATTACTGAAGTGTTTCTAGCAACTCGAGGATTAACCCAGCTGACCACATTACTCTGCAGTATAATTATGTCATCAAAACATGACAATATACATCAGAACTGTAACATATTGCAATACTGTTTAATTGGCACATATTGTGTAACATAGTCAAGTGTGATTAGCATATTGTAAATTATGCAATTACTGCACATTTTCACACACTTGCACAGTGTAACTATGAATGACTGGCTGGAGTATTGCTGTTTAGCACCCTGCCTCTTTTATGTTTCAGTTCTCACCCCAGAGGTATGATAGACAAAATCTAAAATAATGAAAGATAACTTAATTCACCTCTTTCTTTAAAATGATGAGATTTATTACCAAGCACACATACTCAATTCAAAAGTCAATATTTGTGGCTCACTTGGCAAAGTTGAAGAGCAAAGTGCTGCTAACATCACCTCAACTTTTCACCATTTAGAAGAGATTGAAAAAGAAAAATCTGTTGTTGAGAGTGTGATAGTGACATTTTAAGTTAAGAAAAACAGAAAATTAGATCACCAGAACCTCCACAGTTTGTTGACTCCTAGTAAGTATATGTAATTGCTGTAAAGGGAGGAAATTCTACAGCGTATAACATAAATGAGAAAATAGGGAAGGTAACAATAAAGTGAAATGGAGAAAGTCTTACTACCTCTCGCGAGTGTCAATGTCTACAGGAGCAGGTCTAGCCCTGTGAACTATGTGTCAGATCTAAATAGTACTGATCCTCTCCGGGGTCAGCTAGTCGTTGGTTGCAGTATTTTCGTTTTTGGCTGTAGAATTTGCATCCGTGATCCCTCTTGATGACCAAACTTCAGGTAAAAAAGCAACCGAAACCTTCCTGTGATAGTTGGACGTCGAATAGCCAAATTGTTTCCAAATCTGCACAGACGCGCTTTCACATAAAATCGCCGCCATGTTTGTTTATCAAATAATCAGTACTTAGTCTCGCTCGGCCAAATTTCTTAACTGGGGCGATCATGTAAACTCAGATCCAGGCCTCGCTGCTGGCCCCCCTGGGGGGACCAAATGAAAAAATCATGGAAATTCCAATTGTTGGGGGGGGGGGGGGGTACTATGAAGCCCCTTGGAACCGAAAATCCTAAGGGGTGGAAGGTCAAACTTGAAAAACCCTGTGTGGGGGGTATGGATATTTTCTGGAACCACACAATACGTATAATTATGCTCTGGCAAAAATGGCTGGACAACATGCTCAAACCGTTGTCGTCAAATCAGCACACAGTCCCGGGTATTTTCGACTTTGTGAATGAACTACCGTGAGACCTCAACGTAACACCTGGTGATTTACTTGTGTCCTATGATGTGTCCTCGTTGTTCACGAATGTACCTTTGGATAAAACCATAAAGATTCTCGCAGACAGAGCCTTTGGAAACAACTGGTTTCATTCCGAGTACAACTTGAACATTTCAAAACAGGACCTTATTGATCTTTTGGGTGTGGCCACCAAGGGCCAGCTTTTCCAATTTAATGGTTTTTGTATGGACAGAGCGACGGTGTAGCGATGGGGCCCCCCCCCTTGAGCCCTTACTAGCCAACGTATTCATGTCGTCTATTAAAGAGAAATTAGATGTTGAGTGGTCAATATGTTGACACACTCACAGTGATGCCCGATTTGCCTACAGCTAGGGCCTTTCTCAACCACGCCCACCCCACCACTTAACTTGTAAACTGGGCGCCCCGTATTGAAACTAAAGTGTTTGTGAAGCCAGCAAACAGTGGTCTGCTTCTCCGTTACTACAGTCGTGTCAATAATAGGTACAAGCGCGACCTATCGCCTGTCTTCCTCATGGTCCTACTTCACTGAGGAGTAGTCCGTGTTCTCTAAATTGAAGTATCCCAAGCACCTTGTGGACTCCACTGTTAAAACCTTTCTAAATCTAAAGGTCGCGATCAACCAGTCTCCATTGCTGTCTAAATCTACGACAGAAAACACCACTTGGGTCGTCATACCCTTTAAATACCAGGATTCTGCTAATATCGTGAAGACACAGTTAAAAGATCTCAGTGTGAAGCTCCTGACTATTGTCAAACCAGTGTTTACGAGCTGCAAGATTGCCCAAGAGTTCCTGACGATCGAACCTAATTAAGCCTCAGCTCATTGATCAACAATGGGTTGTGTATAACTTCAAGTGTGACAAGTTCGATGCTGGTTATCTCGGATACACCCATCACTGGCCATCTGTTTGCACGTGTTGATGAACATAGAAGCAAGACCTCGTCAGTGTGCAAACACTATGACAATAAACACGCAGGCGGGATTCCAGACAGCCTTCGCAATTGTTTTTAGTGTGTTGAAAAAATGCCAGAACAAGTTTGATTGTCTCATTAATGAGATGTACCTCATTAAGGTGATTCCATCGAATTGCATTGCGCATCCTTGCTGCGCATAATTTTTCGCGTCATTTAGTCGCATCACAACATTACGGGATTTCCTTGAGGTTAAGCTCGGCAGGAAAATAAATGGTCCTTTTCTTCTAAACGAGCACGGTGACCCCCATTTTTTAATGCATCAATTTAAATGTCATACGGTTGACCACTATATATCGCGATTTAAAGAAAAGTGTAATACTCTACTTCGAGATATTTTTATTTTAATGCCTAAAAAAGCACATAGGTAGTGCTGCTTACGTGCACACGCAGCAAAATCTTTAATTTCTTTTATAATCTTAATTCCAGTTCAATGAGAAAATAAGTTTGTTGTGTGAGATTAAAGTAAATTTTGTCGAACTGCTTCGATATTTTAATGCAAGAAATTAATTTTTCTAGAAATGATAGTTTCCTTTTCTGATTACTAGCGTTCCTTATATAAACCTCGTGGTCATCTATTTACTATAATAGCCATCCAGGTTGCACAAAAACGAGCACGGTCACCCCCATTTTTTATTGCATTTTTGTAATGCTCATAACATACTCATGAACTGGACCAAGTCTTAGACAATTTTAAATACTCCTTCTTTTTCAGCGGAATCACCTTAAACAATTTCGACCGTGTTTAAATGTCTTTGTCTATAAACTCATGCAAATTTAATTGACTCTGAACTCTCAGTTATAACGCTTGAAATCGCATATTTAATTTTGGTTTCCCTTGACAATGGTGCCAAGTTGTGTGGCTGAAACAGGACTTTTCTTTCGTTAATAATAATAATAATAATAATAATAATAATAATAATTTAAACTTTCATCTTTTTAATTCAGCATTATAATTACTGCTTTTTATTTCTTCTACAGATAATAAAGCATGTCTTTATATTTGCAATAACATTGATTCAAAGAAATTGACAAAAAATACTGCTGATTCAAAGGTGTGTTAAAACTTCTTGTAAACTTTATTCACTAATTGAGTACAGAGAACTGTACTCCAGTGATCCTGGCTAGTTTCTAGAAATGGACCTGAAGAGTAATCATTCTCTTATGATCACTTTATTATTGTACAGGTAACATAGAAAGTGAATTGAAAATAAATCTCTGTTCATATTGCTGTCTTTACTTCTAAAAAAAATAATGAAAAATACATTTATTTACTGTATCATTGTGCTATGTTCATGTTGCTTGTTTATGTAAACATATACTGTATGTCCTTCCCTTGCTTATATTACTAAAAACTGGGGTACTGCATCGGCTGATCGAGCGCTGTTTACTGGGCAGTAAAAACACAAATGCCATATGGGTCAAAATGGCTATGGGAAAAGCCCATGCAGCCGCTTTAATTGTAATAAACAGAATCACATAACTAGTGTACAAAATAAGTTTATCAAAAATACTTTCACCATATTGGCTACATAAAAATATTCAGCTCAGTAAATTAAAGGTGAGGGCACAAAAAGGCCAAAAGCATCATTGTAAAAGCAATGATGCAGCCACACCCCAGGCAATGCATTACCCACTGAAAACAAGAACAGTACCAAATTTGGTGGCTAAGGAATAAAGATACTTATTGTATGCTGCCCCCTGCAAGACATACACAAGTAATTAACTGCTAAATGAAATGAGGGATTGAAACTGCTGCCCATGAAGATAACTTGAAACCTCTATAGAAATATTTCTGGTCAAGAAAAGTTCTATACATTAATTTGTTTAACATGGCAAGTTAACAATCTGAGAGTACTATTATGCATGCTGCCCCAGCAAGACAATTACACAAGTACGCCATATATAAAAGAAATGAGGGATTAAAAACTGCTGCCCCTGCAAGACAATTTAAAACCCCTCTTTATAGAAATACTGCTGGTCAACGCAATAACTTGATTTAGTGCCAATCTATGCTGCCCATGAAAGACATGTACAAGTAACCTCTAACTTAAAAAGAGGTTGAAACTGCTGCCCCTGCAAGACAATTTGGAACTCCTTTCACACTGAAGTAGCGAGGCAGAATGGCACATAACTCCGCGTCCCCACGTGATCGACAATGCGCTCTATATAGGGGGTACAAAGGATTGCCCCCAACCACTCACCCTGTCCTGAATTGATAATTACTCATTTTTGTCTAAAATTCATATTAATTAAATGATTAACACAACTTCTCGCGTAGGGACATAAAAACTCTATTTGTAAACAAATATTTCATTTTTTAATGCACGGAAAATCAAAAGTGACACAGAACACAGAACAGTCAAGATTAAGTATAATTTATGTAATCGCATCATGAGGCCGAGTAGATCGAATTAAGGATTAATTTTCACACGTATTTTCAAAGTTTTTGTAAATTGCCCGAGTCGCGCAGCGACGGGGGCAATTTGCAAAAACTTTGAAAACACAAGTGAAAATTAATCCTAATAATTCTACGAGGACTCATTGCGATTACGTGTTTATAACTTTAGAGGGCAAAATTTTCTTAAAACTATCAACTGATTGTTATCTTGTGTATTCAGACGTTATTATTCTAAAGATCTCAATTTAGCTCTTTATGTTTTTTCCAATAATGACAATCATCAATTATTATTGGGAATTCCACTTTTAGAGCTGTTAGATAGAGTCTTGCATCTTTATTTATTTTTTTTTTTTTCAGGACAATGAAGAATTTTTAAATGTCCTTAAGATATGTTCAGGTAAAGTATTGATTCAGTGCATGATTGATATTGAGTAAATACTTGAGAGTTGAAGGGTGGTAATGGGCATCAATGGGGTGCACTTGGCCCACAAGATGCATCACTGTCTAACAGCTCCCCTTAAACCCTGATCATGCAGTCTTTAATTACTTCTGCCAATCAGCTAAATGATGGCGGCTGAAGGAAACTTTACATTAACTTAAAGTTAACACAATTTAGTGGACAGAAAAAAAAACTGGCCATATAGGTAAGGGGTTGGGCAAGAAGCAAACTGCCTTATCCTGTAAAGCGTGATTTTATAATGCAAGGTGAAAGCAAAAGTGTGGACCCTGGACGTATGTTCCAAGGAACTTTTTTTATGACCCAGGAGGACCGCGGGTACACACAAACAGGCATGCACACTGGTGGGGTTCCCTTATTGTTGTCACTTGTTTTCTTTTTTTTTTTCTTCCTTAGGTGTAAAAGAACATCTTTTTAATTCAGCATTATAATTACTGCTTTTTATTTCTTCTACAGATAATAAAGCATGTCTTTATATTTGCAATAACATTGATTCAGAGAAATTGACAAAAAATACTGCTGATTCAAAGGTGTGTTAAAACTTCTTGTAAACTTTATTCACTAATTGAGTACAGAGAACTGTACTCCAGTGATCCTGGCTAGTTTCTAGAAAAAATAACGTGCTCTAATTAATGGACCTGAAGAGTAATCATTCTCTTATGATCACTTTATTGTACAGGTAACATAGAAAGTGAATTGAAAATAAATCTCTGTTCATATTGCTGTCTTTACTTCTAAAAAAAATAATGAAAAATACATTTATTTACTGTATCATTGTGCTATGTTCATGTTGCTTGTTTATGTAAACATATACTGTATGTCCTTCCCTTGCTTATATTACTAAAAACTGGGGTACTGCATCGGCTGATCGAGCGCTGTTTACTGGGCAGTAAAAACACAAATGCCATATGGGTCAAAATGGCTATGGGAAAAGCCCATGCAGCCGCTTTAATTGTAATAAACAGAATCACATAACTAGTGTACAAAATAAGTTTATCAAAAATACTTTCACCATATTGGCTACATAAAAATATTCAGCTCAGTAAATTAAAGGTGAGGGCACAAAAAGGCCAAAAGCATCATTGTAAAAGCAATGATGCAGCCACACCCCAGGCAATGCATTACCCACTGAAAACAAGAACAGTACCAAATTTGGTGGCTAAGGAATAAAGATACTTATTGTATGCTGCCCCCTGCAAGACATACACAAGTAATTAACTGCTAAATGAAATGAGGGATTGAAACTGCTGCCCATGAAGATAACTTGAAACCTCTATAGAAATATTTCTGGTCAAGAAAAGTTCTATACATTAATTTGTTTAACATGGCAAGTTAACAATCTGAGAGTACTATTATGCATGCTGCCCCAGCAAGACAATTACACAAGTACGCCATATATAAAAGAAATGAGGGATTAAAAACTGCTGCCCCTGCAAGACAATTTAAAACCCCTCTTTATAGAAATACTGCTGGTCAACGCAATAACTTGATTTAGTGCCAATCTATGCTGCCCATGAAAGACATGTACAAGTAACCTCTAACTTAAAAAGAGGTTGAAACTGCTGCCCCTGCAAGACAATTTGGAACTCCTTTCACACTGAAGTAGCGAGGCAGAATGGCACATAACTCCGCGTCCCCACGTGATCGACAATGCGCTCTATATAGGGGGTACAAAGGATTGCCCCCAACCACTCACCCTGTCCTGAATTGATAATTACTCATTTTTGTCTAAAATTCATATTAATTAAATGATTAACACAACTTCTCGCGTAGGGACATAAAAACTCTATTTGTAAACAAATATTTCATTTTTTAATGCACGGAAAATCAAAAGTGACACAGAACACAGAACAGTCAAGATTAAGTATAATTTATGTAATCGCATCATGAGGCCGAGTAGATCGAATTAAGGATTAATTTTCACACGTATTTTCAAAGTTTTTGTAAATTGCCCGAGTCGCGCAGCGACGGGGGCAATTTGCAAAAACTTTGAAAACACAAGTGAAAATTAATCCTAATAATTCTACGAGGACTCATTGCGATTACGTGTTTATAACTTTAGAGGGCAAAATTTTCTTAAAACTATCAACTGATTGTTATCTTGTGTATTCAGACGTTATTATTCTAAAGATCTCAATTTAGCTCTTTATGTTTTTTCCAATAATGACAATCATCAATTATTATTGGGAATTCCACTTTTAGAGCTGTTAGATAGAGTCTTGCATCTTTATTTATTTTTTTTTTTTCAGGACAATGAAGAATTTTTAAATGTCCTTAAGATATGTTCAGGTAAAGTATTGATTCAGTGCATGATTGATATTGAGTAAATACTTGAGAGTTGAAGGGTGGTAATGGGCATCAATGGGGTGCACTTGGCCCACAAGATGCATCACTGTCTAACAGCTCCCCTTAAACCCTGATCATGCAGTCTTTAATTACTTCTGCCAATCAGCTAAATGATGGCGGCTGAAGGAAACTTTACATTAACTTAAAGTTAACACAATTTAGTGGACAGAAAAAAAAACTGGCCATATAGGTAAGGGGTTGGGCAAGAAGCAAACTGCCTTATCCTGTAAAGCGTGATTTTATAATGCAAGGTGAAAGCAAAAGTGTGGACCCTGGACGTATGTTCCAAGGAACTTTTTTTATGACCCAGGAGGACCGCGGGTACACACAAACAGGCATGCACACTGGTGGGGTTCCCTTATTGTTGTCACTTGTTTTCTTTTTTTTTTTCTTCCTTAGGTGTAAAAGAACATCTTTTTAATTCAGCATTATAATTACTGCTTTTTATTTCTTCTACAGATAATAAAGCATGTCTTTATATTTGCAATAACATTGATTCAGAGAAATTGACAAAAAATACTGCTGATTCAAAGGTGTGTTAAAACTTCTTGTAAACTTTATTCACTAATTGAGTACAGAGAACTGTACTCCAGTGATCCTGGCTAGTTTCTAGAAAAAATAACGTGCTCTAATTAATGGACCTGAAGAGTAATCATTCTCTTATGATCACTTTATTGTACAGGTAACATAGAAAGTGAATTGAAAATAAATCTCTGTTCATATTGCTGTCTTTACTTCTAAAAAAAATAATGAAAAATACATTTATTTACTGTATCATTGTGCTATGTTCATGTTGCTTGTTTATGTAAACATATACTGTATGTCCTTCCCTTGCTTATATTACTAAAAACTGGGGTACTGCATCGGCTGATCGAGCGCTGTTTACTGGGCAGTAAAAACACAAATGCCATATGGGTCAAAATGGCTATGGGAAAAGCCCATGCAGCCGCTTTAATTGTAATAAACAGAATCACATAACTAGTGTACAAAATAAGTTTATCAAAAATACTTTCACCATATTGGCTACATAAAAATATTCAGCTCAGTAAATTAAAGGTGAGGGCACAAAAAGGCCAAAAGCATCATTGTAAAAGCAATGATGCAGCCACACCCCAGGCAATGCATTACCCACTGAAAACAAGAACAGTACCAAATTTGGTGGCTAAGGAATAAAGATACTTATTGTATGCTGCCCCCTGCAAGACATACACAAGTAATTAACTGCTAAATGAAATGAGGGATTGAAACTGCTGCCCATGAAGATAACTTGAAACCTCTATAGAAATATTTCTGGTCAAGAAAAGTTCTATACATTAATTTGTTTAACATGGCAAGTTAACAATCTGAGAGTACTATTATGCATGCTGCCCCAGCAAGACAATTACACAAGTACGCCATATATAAAAGAAATGAGGGATTAAAAACTGCTGCCCCTGCAAGACAATTTAAAACCCCTCTTTATAGAAATACTGCTGGTCAACGCAATAACTTGATTTAGTGCCAATCTATGCTGCCCATGAAAGACATGTACAAGTAACCTCTAACTTAAAAAGAGGTTGAAACTGCTGCCCCTGCAAGACAATTTGGAACTCCTTTCACACTGAAGTAGCGAGGCAGAATGGCACATAACTACGCGTCCCCACGTGATCGACAATGCGCTCTATATAGGGGGTACAAAGGATTGCCCCCAACCACTCACCCTGTCCTGAATTGATAATTACTCATTTTTGTCTAAAATTCATATTAATTAAATGATTAACACAACTTCTCGCGTAGGGACATAAAAACTCTATTTGTAAACAAATATTTCATTTTTTAATGCACGGAAAATCAAAAGTGACACAGAACACAGAACAGTCAAGATTAAGTATAATTTATGTAATCGCATCATGAGGCCGAGTAGATCGAATTAAGGATTAATTTTCACACGTATTTTCAAAGTTTTTGTAAATTGCCCGAGTCGCGCAGCGACGGGGGCAATTTGCAAAAACTTTGAAAACACAAGTGAAAATTAATCCTAATAATTCTACGAGGACTCATTGCGATTACGTGTTTATAACTTTAGAGGGCAAAATTTTCTTAAAACTATCAACTGATTGTTATCTTGTGTATTCAGACGTTATTATTCTAAAGATCTCAATTTAGCTCTTTATGTTTTTTCCAATAATGACAATCATCAATTATTATTGGGAATTCCACTTTTAGAGCTGTTAGATAGAGTCTTGCATCTTTATTTATTTTTTTTTTTTTCAGGACAATGAAGAATTTTTAAATGTCCTTAAGATATGTTCAGGTAAAGTATTGATTCAGTGCATGATTGATATTGAGTAAATACTTGAGAGTTGAAGGGTGGTAATGGGCATCAATGGGGTGCACTTGGCCCACAAGATGCATCACTGTCTAACAGCTCCCCTTAAACCCTGATCATGCAGTCTTTAATTACTTCTGCCAATCAGCTAAATGATGGCGGCTGAAGGAAACTTTACATTAACTTAAAGTTAACACAATTTAGTGGACAGAAAAAAAAACTGGCCATATAGGTAAGGGGTTGGGCAAGAAGCAAACTGCCTTATCCTGTAAAGCGTGATTTTATAATGCAAGGTGAAAGCAAAAGTGTGGACCCTGGACGTATGTTCCAAGGAACTTTTTTTATGACCCAGGAGGACCGCGGGTACACACAAACAGGCATGCACACTGGTGGGGTTCCCTTATTGTTGTCACTTGTTTTCTTTTTTTTTTTCTTCCTTAGGTGTAAAAGAACATCTTTTTAATTCAGCATTATAATTACTGCTTTTTATTTCTTCTACAGATAATAAAGCATGTCTTTATATTTGCAATAACATTGATTCAGAGAAATTGACAAAAAATATTGCTGATTCAAAGGTGTGTTAAAACTTCTTGTAAACTTTATTCACTAATTGAGTACAGAGAACTGTACTCCAGTGATCCTGGCTAGTTTCTAGAAAAAATAACGTGCTCTAATTAATGGACCTGAAGAGTAATCATTCTCTTATGATCACTTTATTGTACAGGTAACATAGAAAGTGAATTGAAAATAAATCTCTGTTCATATTGCTGTCTTTACTTCTAAAAAAAATAATGAAAAATACATTTATTTACTGTATCATTGTGCTATGTTCATGTTGCTTGTTTATGTAAACATATACTGTATGTCCTTCCCTTGCTTATATTACTAAAAACTGGGGTACTGCATCGGCTGATCGAGCGCTGTTTACTGGGCAGTAAAAACACAAATGCCATATGGGTCAAAATGGCTATGGGAAAAGCCCATGCAGCCGCTTTAATTGTAATAAACAGAATCACATAACTAGTGTACAAAATAAGTTTATCAAAAATACTTTCACCATATTGGCTACATAAAAATATTCAGCTCAGTAAAGGTGAGGGCACAAAAAGGCCAAAAGCATCATTGTAAAAGCAATGATGCAGCCACACCCCAGGCAATGCGTTACCCACTGAAAACAAGAACAGTACCAAATTTGGTGGCTAAGGAATAAAGATACTTATTGTATGCTGCCCCCTGCAAGACATACACAAGTAATTAACTGCTAAATGAAATGAGGGATTGAAACTGCTGCCCATGAAGATAACTTGAAACCTCTATAGAAATATTTCTGGTCAAGAAAAGTTCTATACATTAATTTGTTTAACATGGCAAGTTAACAATCTGAGAGTACTATTATGCATGCTGCCCCAGCAAGACAATTACACAAGTACGCCATATATAAAAGAAATGAGGGATTAAAAACTGCTGCCCCTGCAAGACAATTTAAAACCCCTCTTTATAGAAATACTGCTGGTCAACGCAATAACTTGATTTAGTGCCAATCTATGCTGCCCATGAAAGACATGTACAAGTAACCTCTAACTTAAAAAGAGGTTGAAACTGCTGCCCCTGCAAGACAATTTGGAACTCCTTTCACACTGAAGTAGCGAGGCAGAATGGCACATAACTCCGCGTCCCCACGTGATCGACAATGCGCTCTATATAGGGGGTACAAAGGATTGCCCCCAACCACTCACCCTGTCCTGAATTGATAATTACTCATTTTTGTCTAAAATTCATATTAATTAAATGATTAACACAACTTCTCGCGTAGGGACATAAAAACTCTATTTGTAAACAAATATTTCATTTTTTAATGCACGGAAAATCAAAAGTGACACAGAACACAGAACAGTCAAGATTAAGTATAATTTATGTAATCGCATCATGAGGCCGAGTAGATCGAATTAAGGATTAATTTTCACACGTATTTTCAAAGTTTTTGTAAATTGCCCGAGTCGCGCAGCGACGGGGGCAATTTGCAAAAACTTTGAAAACACAAGTGAAAATTAATCCTAATAATTCTACGAGGACTCATTGCGATTACGTGTTTATAACTTTAGAGGGCAAAATTTTCTTAAAACTATCAACTGATTGTTATCTTGTGTATTCAGACGTTATTATTCTAAAGATCTCAATTTAGCTCTTTATGTTTTTTCCAATAATGACAATCATCAATTATTATTGGGAATTCCACTTTTAGAGCTGTTAGATAGAGTCTTGCATCTTTATTTATTTTTTTTTTTTCAGGACAATGAAGAATTTTTAAATGTCCTTAAGATATGTTCAGGTAAAGTATTGATTCAGTGCATGATTGATATTGAGTAAATACTTGAGAGTTGAAGGGTGGTAATGGGCATCAATGGGGTGCACTTGGCCCACAAGATGCATCACTGTCTAACAGCTCCCCTTAAACCCTGATCATGCAGTCTTTAATTACTTCTGCCAATCAGCTAAATGATGGCGGCTGAAGGAAACTTTACATTAACTTAAAGTTAACACAATTTAGTGGACAGAAAAAAAAACTGGCCATATAGGTAAGGGGTTGGGCAAGAAGCAAACTGCCTTATCCTGTAAAGCGTGATTTTATAATGCAAGGTGAAAGCAAAAGTGTGGACCCTGGACGTATGTTCCAAGGAACTTTTTTTATGACCCAGGAGGACCGCGGGTACACACAAACAGGCATGCACACTGGTGGGGTTCCCTTATTGTTGTCACTTGTTTTCTTTTTTTTTTTCTTCCTTAGGTGTAAAAGAACATCTTTTTAATTCAGCATTATAATTACTGCTTTTTATTTCTTCTACAGATAATAAAGCATGTCTTTATATTTGCAATAACATTGATTCAGAGAAATTGACAAAAAATACTGCTGATTCAAAGGTGTGTTAAAACTTCTTGTAAACTTTATTCACTAATTGAGTACAGAGAACTGTACTCCAGTGATCCTGGCTAGTTTCTAGAAAAAATAACGTGCTCTAATTAATGGACCTGAAGAGTAATCATTCTCTTATGATCACTTTATTGTACAGGTAACATAGAAAGTGAATTGAAAATAAATCTCTGTTCATATTGCTGTCTTTACTTCTAAAAAAAATAATGAAAAATACATTTATTTACTGTATCATTGTGCTATGTTCATGTTGCTTGTTTATGTAAACATATACTGTATGTCCTTCCCTTGCTTATATTACTAAAAACTGGGGTACTGCATCGGCTGATCGAGCGCTGTTTACTGGGCAGTAAAAACACAAATGCCATATGGGTCAAAATGGCTATGGGAAAAGCCCATGCAGCCGCTTTAATTGTAATAAACAGAATCACATAACTAGTGTACAAAATAAGTTTATCAAAAATACTTTCACCATATTGGCTACATAAAAATATTCAGCTCAGTAAATTAAAGGTGAGGGCACAAAAAGGCCAAAAGCATCATTGTAAAAGCAATGATGCAGCCACACCCCAGGCAATGCATTACCCACTGAAAACAAGAACAGTACCAAATTTGGTGGCTAAGGAATAAAGATACTTATTGTATGCTGCCCCCTGCAAGACATACACAAGTAATTAACTGCTAAATGAAATGAGGGATTGAAACTGCTGCCCATGAAGATAACTTGAAACCTCTATAGAAATATTTCTGGTCAAGAAAAGTTCTATACATTAATTTGTTTAACATGGCAAGTTAACAATCTGAGAGTACTATTATGCATGCTGCCCCAGCAAGACAATTACACAAGTACGCCATATATAAAAGAAATGAGGGATTAAAAACTGCTGCCCCTGCAAGACAATTTAAAACCCCTCTTTATAGAAATACTGCTGGTCAACGCAATAACTTGATTTAGTGCCAATCTATGCTGCCCATGAAAGACATGTACAAGTAACCTCTAACTTAAAAAGAGGTTGAAACTGCTGCCCCTGCAAGACAATTTGGAACTCCTTTCACACTGAAGTAGCGAGGCAGAATGGCACATAACTACGCGTCCCCACGTGATCGACAATGCGCTCTATATAGGGGGTACAAAGGATTGCCCCCAACCACTCACCCTGTCCTGAATTGATAATTACTCATTTTTGTCTAAAATTCATATTAATTAAATGATTAACACAACTTCTCGCGTAGGGACATAAAAACTCTATTTGTAAACAAATATTTCATTTTTTAATGCACGGAAAATCAAAAGTGACACAGAACACAGAACAGTCAAGATTAAGTATAATTTATGTAATCGCATCATGAGGCCGAGTAGATCGAATTAAGGATTAATTTTCACACGTATTTTCAAAGTTTTTGTAAATTGCCCGAGTCGCGCAGCGACGGGGGCAATTTGCAAAAACTTTGAAAACACAAGTGAAAATTAATCCTAATAATTCTACGAGGACTCATTGCGATTACGTGTTTATAACTTTAGAGGGCAAAATTTTCTTAAAACTATCAACTGATTGTTATCTTGTGTATTCAGACGTTATTATTCTAAAGATCTCAATTTAGCTCTTTATGTTTTTTCCAATAATGACAATCATCAATTATTATTGGGAATTCCACTTTTAGAGCTGTTAGATAGAGTCTTGCATCTTTATTTATTTTTTTTTTTTTCAGGACAATGAAGAATTTTTAAATGTCCTTAAGATATGTTCAGGTAAAGTATTGATTCAGTGCATGATTGATATTGAGTAAATACTTGAGAGTTGAAGGGTGGTAATGGGCATCAATGGGGTGCACTTGGCCCACAAGATGCATCACTGTCTAACAGCTCCCCTTAAACCCTGATCATGCAGTCTTTAATTACTTCTGCCAATCAGCTAAATGATGGCGGCTGAAGGAAACTTTACATTAACTTAAAGTTAACACAATTTAGTGGACAGAAAAAAAAACTGGCCATATAGGTAAGGGGTTGGGCAAGAAGCAAACTGCCTTATCCTGTAAAGCGTGATTTTATAATGCAAGGTGAAAGCAAAAGTGTGGACCCTGGACGTATGTTCCAAGGAACTTTTTTTATGACCCAGGAGGACCGCGGGTACACACAAACAGGCATGCACACTGGTGGGGTTCCCTTATTGTTGTCACTTGTTTTCTTTTTTTTTTTCTTCCTTAGGTGTAAAAGAACATCTTTTTAATTCAGCATTATAATTACTGCTTTTTATTTCTTCTACAGATAATAAAGCATGTCTTTATATTTGCAATAACATTGATTCAGAGAAATTGACAAAAAATATTGCTGATTCAAAGGTGTGTTAAAACTTCTTGTAAACTTTATTCACTAATTGAGTACAGAGAACTGTACTCCAGTGATCCTGGCTAGTTTCTAGAAAAAATAACGTGCTCTAATTAATGGACCTGAAGAGTAATCATTCTCTTATGATCACTTTATTGTACAGGTAACATAGAAAGTGAATTGAAAATAAATCTCTGTTCATATTGCTGTCTTTACTTCTAAAAAAAATAATGAAAAATACATTTATTTACTGTATCATTGTGCTATGTTCATGTTGCTTGTTTATGTAAACATATACTGTATGTCCTTCCCTTGCTTATATTACTAAAAACTGGGGTACTGCATCGGCTGATCGAGCGCTGTTTACTGGGCAGTAAAAACACAAATGCCATATGGGTCAAAATGGCTATGGGAAAAGCCCATGCAGCCGCTTTAATTGTAATAAACAGAATCACATAACTAGTGTACAAAATAAGTTTATCAAAAATACTTTCACCATATTGGCTACATAAAAATATTCAGCTCAGTAAAGGTGAGGGCACAAAAAGGCCAAAAGCATCATTGTAAAAGCAATGATGCAGCCACACCCCAGGCAATGCGTTACCCACTGAAAACAAGAACAGTACCAAATTTGGTGGCTAAGGAATAAAGATACTTATTGTATGCTGCCCCCTGCAAGACATACACAAGTAATTAACTGCTAAATGAAATGAGGGATTGAAACTGCTGCCCATGAAGATAACTTGAAACCTCTATAGAAATATTTCTGGTCAAGAAAAGTTCTATACATTAATTTGTTTAACATGGCAAGTTAACAATCTGAGAGTACTATTATGCATGCTGCCCCAGCAAGACAATTACACAAGTACGCCATATATAAAAGAAATGAGGGATTAAAAACTGCTGCCCCTGCAAGACAATTTAAAACCCCTCTTTATAGAAATACTGCTGGTCAACGCAATAACTTGATTTAGTGCCAATCTATGCTGCCCATGAAAGACATGTACAAGTAACCTCTAACTTAAAAAGAGGTTGAAACTGCTGCCCCTGCAAGACAATTTGGAACTCCTTTCACACTGAAGTAGCGAGGCAGAATGGCACATAACTCCGCGTCCCCACGTGATCGACAATGCGCTCTATATAGGGGGTACAAAGGATTGCCCCCAACCACTCACCCTGTCCTGAATTGATAATTACTCATTTTTGTCTAAAATTCATATTAATTAAATGATTAACACAACTTCTCGCGTAGGGACATAAAAACTCTATTTGTAAACAAATATTTCATTTTTTAATGCACGGAAAATCAAAAGTGACACAGAACACAGAACAGTCAAGATTAAGTATAATTTATGTAATCGCATCATGAGGCCGAGTAGATCGAATTAAGGATTAATTTTCACACGTATTTTCAAAGTTTTTGTAAATTGCCCGAGTCGCGCAGCGACGGGGGCAATTTGCAAAAACTTTGAAAACACAAGTGAAAATTAATCCTAATAATTCTACGAGGACTCATTGCGATTACGTGTTTATAACTTTAGAGGGCAAAATTTTCTTAAAACTATCAACTGATTGTTATCTTGTGTATTCAGACGTTATTATTCTAAAGATCTCAATTTAGCTCTTTATGTTTTTTCCAATAATGACAATCATCAATTATTATTGGGAATTCCACTTTTAGAGCTGTTAGATAGAGTCTTGCATCTTTATTTATTTTTTTTTTTTCAGGACAATGAAGAATTTTTAAATGTCCTTAAGATATGTTCAGGTAAAGTATTGATTCAGTGCATGATTGATATTGAGTAAATACTTGAGAGTTGAAGGGTGGTAATGGGCATCAATGGGGTGCACTTGGCCCACAAGATGCATCACTGTCTAACAGCTCCCCTTAAACCCTGATCATGCAGTCTTTAATTACTTCTGCCAATCAGCTAAATGATGGCGGCTGAAGGAAACTTTACATTAACTTAAAGTTAACACAATTTAGTGGACAGAAAAAAAAACTGGCCATATAGGTAAGGGGTTGGGCAAGAAGCAAACTGCCTTATCCTGTAAAGCGTGATTTTATAATGCAAGGTGAAAGCAAAAGTGTGGACCCTGGACGTATGTTCCAAGGAACTTTTTTTATGACCCAGGAGGACCGCGGGTACACACAAACAGGCATGCACACTGGTGGGGTTCCCTTATTGTTGTCACTTGTTTTCTTTTTTTTTTTCTTCCTTAGGTGTAAAAGAACATCTTTTTAATTCAGCATTATAATTACTGCTTTTTATTTCTTCTACAGATAATAAAGCATGTCTTTATATTTGCAATAACATTGATTCAGAGAAATTGACAAAAAATACTGCTGATTCAAAGGTGTGTTAAAACTTCTTGTAAACTTTATTCACTAATTGAGTACAGAGAACTGTACTCCAGTGATCCTGGCTAGTTTCTAGAAAAAATAACGTGCTCTAATTAATGGACCTGAAGAGTAATCATTCTCTTATGATCACTTTATTGTACAGGTAACATAGAAAGTGAATTGAAAATAAATCTCTGTTCATATTGCTGTCTTTACTTCTAAAAAAAATAATGAAAAATACATTTATTTACTGTATCATTGTGCTATGTTCATGTTGCTTGTTTATGTAAACATATACTGTATGTCCTTCCCTTGCTTATATTACTAAAAACTGGGGTACTGCATCGGCTGATCGAGCGCTGTTTACTGGGCAGTAAAAACACAAATGCCATATGGGTCAAAATGGCTATGGGAAAAGCCCATGCAGCCGCTTTAATTGTAATAAACAGAATCACATAACTAGTGTACAAAATAAGTTTATCAAAAATACTTTCACCATATTGGCTACATAAAAATATTCAGCTCAGTAAAGGTGAGGGCACAAAAAGGCCAAAAGCATCATTGTAAAAGCAATGATGCAGCCACACCCCAGGCAATGCGTTACCCACTGAAAACAAGAACAGTACCAAATTTGGTGGCTAAGGAATAAAGATACTTATTGTATGCTGCCCCCTGCAAGACATACACAAGTAATTAACTGCTAAATGAAATGAGGGATTGAAACTGCTGCCCATGAAGATAACTTGAAACCTCTATAGAAATATTTCTGGTCAAGAAAAGTTCTATACATTAATTTGTTTAACATGGCAAGTTAACAATCTGAGAGTACTATTATGCATGCTGCCCCAGCAAGACAATTACACAAGTACGCCATATATAAAAGAAATGAGGGATTAAAAACTGCTGCCCCTGCAAGACAATTTAAAACCCCTCTTTATAGAAATACTGCTGGTCAACGCAATAACTTGATTTAGTGCCAATCTATGCTGCCCATGAAAGACATGTACAAGTAACCTCTAACTTAAAAAGAGGTTGAAACTGCTGCCCCTGCAAGACAATTTGGAACTCCTTTCACACTGAAGTAGCGAGGCAGAATGGCACATAACTCCGCGTCCCCACGTGATCGACAATGCGCTCTATATAGGGGGTACAAAGGATTGCCCCCAACCACTCACCCTGTCCTGAATTGATAATTACTCATTTTTGTCTAAAATTCATATTAATTAAATGATTAACACAACTTCTCGCGTAGGGACATAAAAACTCTATTTGTAAACAAATATTTCATTTTTTAATGCACGGAAAATCAAAAGTGACACAGAACACAGAACAGTCAAGATTAAGTATAATTTATGTAATCGCATCATGAGGCCGAGTAGATCGAATTAAGGATTAATTTTCACACGTATTTTCAAAGTTTTTGTAAATTGCCCGAGTCGCGCAGCGACGGGGGCAATTTGCAAAAACTTTGAAAACACAAGTGAAAATTAATCCTAATAATTCTACGAGGACTCATTGCGATTACGTGTTTATAACTTTAGAGGGCAAAATTTTCTTAAAACTATCAACTGATTGTTATCTTGTGTATTCAGACGTTATTATTCTAAAGATCTCAATTTAGCTCTTTATGTTTTTTCCAATAATGACAATCATCAATTATTATTGGGAATTCCACTTTTAGAGCTGTTAGATAGAGTCTTGCATCTTTATTTATTTATTTTTTTTTTTCAGGACAATGAAGAATTTATAAATGTCCTTAAGATATGTTCAGGTAAAGTATTGATTCAGTGCATGATTGATATTGAGTAAATACTTGAGAGTTGAAGGGTGGTAATGGGCATCAATGGGGTGCACTTGGCCCACAAGATGCATCACTGTCTAACAGCTCCCCTTAAACCCTGATCATGCAGTCTTTAATTACTTCTGCCAATCAGCTAAATGATGGCGGCTGAAGGAAACTTTACATTAACTTAAAGTTAACACAATTTAGTGGACAGAAAAAAAAACTGGCCATATAGGTAAGGGGTTGGGCAAGAAGCAAACTGCCTTATCCTGTAAAGCGTGATTTTATAATGCAAGGTGAAAGCAAAAGTGTGGACCCTGGACGTATGTTCCAATTAAGGAACTTTTTTTATGACCCAGGAGGACCGCGGGCACACACAAACAGGCATGCACACTGGTGGGTTACCTTATTGTTGTCACTTGTTTTCTTTTTTTTTTTCTTCCTTAGGTGTAAAAGAACAACAACAACAACAAAAATACAAAAAATTGATAATGATAGTAATAATAAATAATAATTTAATAGTTTTAGTCAAATTCGTCACTAAGTGTGATGAGGGAAAGAAACAGAACTTTTGTGGTTCCTTGCAAACTGACCCCCAACTATTGCAGACACAAAGACCAGACCAGCACACCGAGAACTCCATGCCCTACTCTTTTAGTTTTCTAGTGTTTGGGTTCTTTAACGCCCCACAAGGTTATGAACATGGAAGTGTGTGTGAGACGGGTCCTACGGTTTATCGTCCTTATCCGAGAAGACTAGAAAGTCTAACCATTTGCAGATATCAGAGCAAAGGCAGCACTTTCTCCTCAGTTCTTTAAAGACCATGAGTGATTGTCCGGCCGGTGTTTGAACTCGCGACCTCCCGCACGGTAGTCCGGTGCTCTACCAACTGAGCCAACCGATCGGTGGTTAATAAGAATAAGAATAATAATAATAATAATAATAATAATAATAATAATAATAATAATAATAAAAATGATAATAATAAAAAAAAATAATAAAAATAATAATTAAACCTTGCATCTTTTGAATTCAGCATTATATTGCTTTTTTCTTTCTTTTACAGATCTTATTTTCATAGAAATTGGTTCCAAGAAATTTACAAAAAATCCTGCTGACTCATCAAAGGTGCGTTAAAACTTCCTGTAAACTTTATTCACTAGTTGAGTACAGAGAGCTGTATCCATTGATCCTGGCTAGTACGTTTCTAGAAAAATAATGTGCTCTGAATAATGGACCTGAAGAGTAATCATCCTCTTATGATCACTTTATTGTACAGATAACATAGAAAGTGCATTGAAAATAATACTCTGTTCATATTGCTGTCTTTAAAAAATTATTGAAAAATACATACAGAACTGTATCATTTTACTATGTTCATGTTGCTTGTTTTTGTAAAGATACTTTAATGAATGGAAAATCAAAAGTGATGCAGAACACAGAACAGTCAAGACTTAGCCATAAAAGTAGTAGTTGGATTATTTTGGACGTGCAGTAGTCGTCACATTTTTTTTGTTACTTGTGAACTGAAGTGATAACGACCGTCCCACCTTGAAGTATCTCAGTGAGTTGTTACCACAATAGAGCTAGAACCAGTTGCAAAAATAGTGAGACACTCCAACCAAAAATCGCCCTTTACCACTTCAAATTGCTGCCGCTCATAAATCTGTGAGACATGACAGTACCCCCCTCCCTCCCCTCCATACAAAGTTGTTCCTCCAAATTTTGAGCGTCATCTTGCATTGCTAACAACATTGATAAGGGGGGGAGGGGGAATGGAAAGCACGTGATCACGGCAACTTCATTTAAGGCCAAATATGTTACAGTGTCTCAAGTCTTTTTGCAACTAGTTGTAGCTGAAGATTGTTATCTTGTGTATTCAGATGTTATTATTCTAAAGATCTCAATTTAGCTCTTTATGTTTTTTCCAATAATGACAATCATAAATTATTATTGGGAATTCCACTTTTAGAGCTGTTAGATAGAGTCTTGCATCTTTATTTATGTTTTTTTTTTTCAGGACAATGAAGAATTTTTAAATGTCCTTAAAATATGTTCAGGTAAAGTATTTATTCCATGCAAGATTGATATTGAGTAAATACTTGAGAGTTGAAGGGTGGTAATGGGCATCAATGGAGTGCACTTGGCCCACAAGATGCATCACTGTCTAACAGCTCCCCTTAAACCCTGATCATGCAGTCTTTAATTACTTCTGCCAATCAGCTAAATGATGGCGGCTGAAGGAAACTTTACATTAACTTAAGGTGGCCGAACACAGTTTTAAAGTATGCAGGTGTTAGTAAGCGTTATTTGGAAACTACGTTCTTCTGGGTGCCCGAAATTGGTGTGGTGCAAGATCAACTAAAAAGAAATGAATTTTGATACTTGTTGTTGAGCTAGGTCCCGTTGCCATGGCAATGCAGCGAGCTATTGACCGTCTACAAACAATAGTTTTCCTTAATTTTTAGAAAATGCACTCGTTAGATTCTTTCCATTTTTTGTCTCTAGAAAAACTCACAAAATACTGACATAATGACACTGCTTTCATGAAACTTTAACAGAGGGATCTTCTGTAAATATCCGTTTTGCACTTTAATGTTTTGTGAAGATACCCTCTGTCAGATTTGGATTTTTGTTTGCAGGCGGGTTAGGCTCTTAAAGAACTACTATATTGCTAAATTTCACGAAATTCTAACGAGCGGTTCCTGAGAAAACAGTTCATTTCCATTAACACAACCAGTCACAATTTTTTGGTCAAATGCGCATGCGTGGCTTTTAATTGGGTTTTCACAGAAAAGATTACAAGCGTGCAAAAAGGTTTAGCTCTTCGTGAAATCGCTTTCTTTGTTCGGTGATGAAAGAAAAAGGGTCACGAACGATACACTGGATTATTTTAAGCACAAAACTTAACTTTGTGATCAATTTGATATAAAATTAAGGGATCACTTTATCGACGCCATATTTTGCTTACCACAACCCTAGCGCGCGCTTACTATCATCATTAAAGAATGAAGCCATCAAGCGCGCGCAAACTGTGTTCGGCCACCTTAAAGTTAACACAATTTAGTGGACAGAAAAAAAAAACTGGCCATATGCATATAGGTAACGGGTTGGGCAAGAAGCAAACTGCCTTATCCTGTAAAGCGTGATTTTATAATGCAAGGTGAAAGCAAAAGTGTGGACCCTGGACGTATGTTCCAAGGAACTTTTTTTATGACCCAGGAGGACCGCGGGCACACACAAACAGGCATGCACACTGGTGGGGTTCCCTTATTGTTGTCACTTGTTTTCTTTTTTTTTTTCTTTCTTAGGTGTAAAAGAACAACAACAACAACAAAAATACAAAAAAATTGATAATGATAGTAATAATAAATAATAATTTAATAGTTTTAGTCAAATTCGTCACTAAGTGTGATGAGGGAAAGAAACAGAACTTTTGTAGTTCCTTGCAAACTAACCCCCAACTATTGCAGACACAAAGACCAGACCAGCACACCGGGAACTCCATGCCCTACTCTTTTCGATTAGTGTGTGGGTTCTTTAACGTCCCACAAGGTTATGAACATGAAAGTGTGTGTGAGACGGGTCCTACGTTTTATCGTCCTCATCCGAGAAGACTAGAAAGTCTAACCATTTGCAGATATCAGAGCAAAGGCAGCACTTTCTCCTCAGTTATTTAAAGACCATGAGTGGTGGTCCGGCCGGTGTTTGAACTCGCGACCTCCCGCACGGTAGTCCGGTGCTCTACCAACTGAGCCAACCGATCGGCGGTTAATAATAATAATAATAATAATAATAATAATAATAATAATAATAATAATGATAATAATAATAATAATAATAATAATAAAAATAATAATTAAAACTTGCATCTTTTGAATTCAGCATTATATTGCTTTTTTATTTCTTCTACAGATATTATTTGCATAGAAATTGGTTCCAAGAAATTTACAAAAAATCCTGCTGACTCATCAAAGGTGCATCTAAACTTCCTGTAAACTTTATTCACTAGTTGTGTACAGAGAGCTGTATCCATTAGCCTTTTTTACAGTTCCCGGCGCCATTTTGAAATAGTAACCGCGCAAACACCACATCGAGGCTCGCGTTGACCCGCAAAACATAAACAGAGTGAAATCACAGCTGTTTTGCTCACACGTTCGTATATTTTGGTTATTTCTTTTCACTCTAAATGGTCATAAAATACAAAGACAAGGAAATCACGACGCTGGAAGATATTCAGAAGCTGAAAGTGAAAGAACTAAGGGATATTTTGAAGTGTAATTCTGAAAGAGCGGGCGGAACAAAGGCGGACTTAGTCCTAAAAGTTTACGCTTTGCTTGTGCGGAACGTGGTGAGGCCGGCCGAAAATGTCGAAGAAAATGCGGATAATAGTGGCCACTTTGAATACGAAGACACACTTAGACGGATTTCTGCTCTTGGATGGTCTACGGACCTGCGTCAGCTGCCAGAACTTAACTTTATCCAGCTGTACGACTACCTCGTTGTATCTACACGCAAGTACCGCCATATCGTGCTTAAGGGTACAAATTATAAAAAGTTGAAATCTTACCAATTTTTCTTTGAGGGAAACGTAAAACGACTGGAGAGTAAAGTTTACCAAGGCAAGACCTATGTCAAAGCTAGCGTTCTTCCATCTATGAAGAAGAATCCGTATAGAGTTATAGTAGAGTTCTCACCTCAATGTGACATATTGCGAGCGGCGTGCACGTGTCCGGCCGGGCTTGGCTTAAATGGAAAAGGTAAATGCAACCACGTAGGAGGCGTGTTGTTTGCTGCTGAAGATTTTACGAGAAGAGGATTACAAAAACATGCCGAACCTCTGACCTGCACATCGCGGCTGTCTGTTTGGGTTGTGCCTCGTAACCAAAGTGTTGCAGCAAAGCCACTTGACCAGGTTCTGATCAGAAAGATACGATTTGGGAAGAAAAATATTCGTCTCCAACCGAAGATTATAAAATTTGATCCAAGAGCGCCAAACCAGCGAACGACGGATGAAAAACATTTTAAGACCTTTTGTACAGGTCTTCAAAACAGTCTCCCTGCTAGTTCTTTTTTTTTATTTCATGACATTAAGTCAAAATGCTTAGAAGAGCCTGACCCTGAAGAGAAAGAGAAACCAGAGGGCGTACCCTTTAATGATAACTATGATATAGCTTCGAAGCACTTCAAATACATGGTTGATGAACACGTCTCTAACTTAGCAATTACCCAGGAAGAGATCCAGGAGACAGAGAGACTGACACGCGGACAAAACAAAAACAGTCTTTGGTTTGAAAAAAGGAAAACTCTCTTAACAGCTTCAAATTTTGGAAAAGCTGCCAAGACCAAAGTGGAGCCTTCAAATAAATTAAAGTCAATCCTCTACTCAAACTTCACAACAGATGCTCTTCAATATGGCATTGAATGTGAACCAAAGGCAGTGAACTTGTATATTAAGGAAATGAGAAAAAACGGTGTCAATGTTAAAGTTGAAGAGGTTGGATTATTGGTGTCTAAGGAGAAACCATACTTGGGAGCTAGCATTGACAGAATTGTCACCTTCAAAGATACAGAAGAAAAATGGGGAATGGAAATTAAATCTCCCTTCAGCAAAGCAGGAATGACTGTAGAAGAGGCATGCAAAACCAAAAATTTTTTTCTGGAGAAAATTGGTGATGGAACGGTGAGACTCAAACGGAATCATGATTATTATTTGCAAATTCAAGGACAGCTCTACTGTTCTGACTTAGATCTACAAGGGATCATTCTCACAGTTTATTTTGGAGAAGATAAACCACTGTTTTTAGAGAACTTTTACTCAGACAACACTTGGTCCAGTGACTGCCTGCCTAAGATTGATTTCTTTTACAGAAGGGCTCTTTTCCCTGAGCTTCTTACCAAACGAGTGCAGAGGGGAAAGCTTCTCTACCTCCATGGTGGGTGGCAACCATTTGGCCACTATAGCTGCAGCAGAACTGGTTTAAAATTAAGATTTGAAAGACAAGTATAAGCTTTACATTGATCTGAAAGTTTATTCATATTCAGGGTGCAAAGAAAGTTATTTCTACAGCTTGTCATTCGGGCAAGCTGAAACTAACATTTACTGGCCAAAACATCATTTCAACTAGGCCCCAAAAAGGTTTTGATGAGCATATTGATTTGACAGTACTTCTGTAATGTGAATTCCTCAAAAAACCTCACTTGCCCATTGGGCCAGTTAAAAACAGAATCCACTAGCTCCGGGCTATCAGACACTAACTTCTTCAACAAGAAACATGGCAGTTAAGTCACCAATAGCGACAACTATGGTTTCGGATTAGCAGGTGTTAGCAAAGGCGGAAGGAAGTTTGTAAGAAGTCCACATACTGTTGCTATCTGCGTCGCATAGGGGCTAAGCGTATTGGGCAGATTACCATCTAAAATGTGGTAAGTCTTTATCCGACCAATTGCTCTTTCCACATGGATCCGTACAGAGGCAATGGTCATTGTTTCCTCTGTCTCTGCTGCAGTTAGTTGATTGCGTCCCGCTAAAAAGGGTGGCATATTGACTGTGACACCCTCGGGCACAATGTCCTTTATGTCAAAGCCACGGTCAACCATGATATTGTCTCCACTTTCAATTAAATCCAGCACTCCACTTTCTCGAGTTATTTGTTTATCAGACACTCGTCCACCCCAAAGGTCTGAAAGAAAAGACACTTGGCCATTTGGTGTGACTCCCACTAGTAGCTTCCAAGTGTTGTGGTGCTTGTAACCAGACCACGTTTCTGACTGTGCAAGCATTGCAGATGGACGCTGAATGAAAAGCTCAGTGCAGTCCAAAATTATTCTGGTTGTTGCAAATTCAGCAAATTCTTCTGGCATATTTTTGCGCACCAACTCTTGGGTTGGGAAAGGGAAAATATCTTTGAGTTCATAGTACAATAAATTAATCCACGTAATACAAATCCTTGACACAAGGCTGATGCTTACACCAAATCTGTCTGCGAGGTCCTGTACAAATAAGCCAGCCTTCAGCCGAATCAGTACTAACAGAAATTCATCTAGAAATGATAGTTTCCTAGAGGGTCCTGGTTTTTTGCGATTTTCATCCTCTTGATAAGGCTGACTCCCTTTCACAAGACGCTCTCCCTTCCAGTACTGCATCTTTTCTAATTTTGGCTCAATATATTTAAAAAAACTTATCAGTGCCTCATACGATGGAAACCCTGTGTAAAATAAGATGGCTGAGTTATCATCCTTTATTTTCTCTAAGGAAAATTGACGGCTTAGCAGAATCTCATTTTCACTTTTCACTTCTCTCAAACTTTCTTCACAATCGGCTAGTTTTAGTTCCAGCAAAGTAATCTGTTGTTGCAGTTGTCTGATAACACCATTATCAGAGGCGTCAGCATGATCCTGATCAACAGTGAATGAAGGCGAAGCTTGATCACTTGCTGCTGAAACTGTTTCCAAAGGCAGTGATAGATTTGAGGACTCTTCGAATGAATCTTCTACATCCATTTCCTCTGCAGAAACTGCTGTGCTTGTTACTCGTTCAACAGGGGCTTTACGGGTTTTTTTTTGTGAGGTCCATGAAAACTGCGATGGCTCAGCACCTTTTGATTGAAAGGTGTAATTTTTTACAATATGAAATAGTTATAATAAAAATACATGTACATTGATAACAATAACACAGTGCTCGGGTCCGGTGTCCTCAGTGAAACTCATTGTTGACTGCAAGCTATTTATTCACACAACACTAGGATTATCTTTGATAAAAAAGAGACTGGACAAAGAAGGACTGAACATCAATTGCTATCGAAATACTACAGTCACTAAAAAACAAAGCACTTATAATCATTAATAATCATTATTCATGAGCTCAATAGCCCTATCATTATATTAAGCTTTGCAAATAAGATAAAAAGAAAAAAAAGATTGAGCAAAATGTAATGGCACCTGCACTGAAAGGTGATATGCATATCATTATTGCTATAAGGTTGATGTATATTTCACAAACCTTTCTTCAAGTCCCAGCGGCCTGACAACTTTCTCACAATGTCCTCCTGCTTAAAATGTTCATTGCAAACTACAGTTGAACTTGTTACGGTAAAGCCATCTCTTCCATGTTGCCTCTTAATGAGATTACACCAGCGATTTCTTCGCTTGGGGCTCGTGGGGAATGTGAAGAAATGATAGCCACCGAAGAGCCCTTCGTCATTATAATAGCTGTTGTTACAGCCAAAAACGGCACAATGTTTACCTCTTTTCTTCGAAGACGACATAATCCAATCAAATATCAAAGAAACGACAAAAACAGCGAAGAAAAGCAAGGGAAAGCGTCCTTTGTTCTCATAAACACACCACGTGCGAAGATACGACTCAACGCGAGCCTCGATGTGGTGTCTGGGCGGTTACTATTCCAAGATGGCGCTGGGAACTGTAAAAAGGGCTATTGATCCTGGCTAGTTTCTAGAAAAATAATGTGCTCTGAATAATGGACCTGAAGAGTAATCATCCTCTTATGATCACTTTATTGTACAGATAACATAGAAAGTGCATTGAAAATAACACTCTGTTCATATTGCTGTCTTTAAAAAATTATTGAAAAATACATACAGAACTGTATCATTTTAGTATGTTCATGTTGCTTGTTTATGTAAACATACTTTAATGCATGGAAAATCAAAAGTGATGCAGAACACAGAACAGTCAAGATTTAGTCATAAAAGTAGTAGTTGGATTATTTTGGACGTGCAGTAGTCGTCACATTTTTTTTGTTACTTGTGAACTGAAGTGATGACGACCGTCCCACCTTGAAGTATCTCGGTGAGTTGTTACCACAATAGAGCTAGCTGAAGATTGTTATCTTGTGTATTCAGATGTTATTATTCTAAAGATCTCAATTTAGCTCTTTATGTTTTTTCCAATAATGACAATCATAAATTATTATTGGGAATTCCACTTTTAGAGCTGTTAGATAGAGTCTTGCATCTTTATTTATTTTTTTTTTTTTTCAGGACAATGAAGAATTTATAAATGTCCTTAAGATATGTTCAGGTAAAGTATTGATTCAGTGCATGATTGATATTGAGTAAATACTTGAGAGTTGAAGGGTGGTAATGGGCATCAATGGGGTGCACTTGGCCCACAAGATGCATCACTGTCTAACAGCTCCCCTTAAACCCTGATCATGCAGTCTTTAATTACTTCTGCCAATCAGCTAAATGATGGCGGCTGAAGGAAACTTTACATTAACTTAAAGTTAACACAATTTAGTGGACAGAAAAAAAAACTGGCCATATAGGTAAGGGGTTGGGCAAGAAGCAAACTGCCTTATCCTGTAAAGCGTGATTTTATAATGCAAGGTGAAAGCAAAAGTGTGGACCCTGGACGTATGTTCCAAGGAACTTTTTTTATGACCCAGGAGGACCGCGGGCACACACAAACAGGCATGCACACTGGTGGGGTTCCCTTATTGTTGTCACTTGTTTTCTTTATTTTTTTCTTCCTTAGGTGTAAAAGAACAACAACAACAACAAAAATACAAAAAATTGATAATGATAGTAATAATAAATAATAATTTAATAGTTTTAGTCAAATTCGTCACTAAGTGTGATGAGGGAAAGAAACAGAACTTTTGTAGTTCCTTGCAAACTAACCCCCAACTATTGCAGACACAAAGACCAGACCAGCACACCGGGAACTCCATGCCCTACTCTTTTCGATTAGTGTGTGGGTTCTTTAACGTCCCACAAGGTTATGAACATGAAAGTGTGTGTGAGACGGGTCCTACGGTTTATCGTCCTTATCCGAGAAGGCTAGAAAGTCTAACCATTTGCAGATATCAGAGCAAAGGCAGCACTTTCTCCTCAGTTCTTTAAAGACCATCAGTGGTGGTCCGGCCGGTGTTTGAACTCGCGACCTCCGGCACGGTAGTCCGGTGCTCTACCAACTGAGCCAACCGATCGGCGGTTAATAATAATAATAATAATAATAATAATAATAATAATAATAATAATAATAATAATAATAATAATAGAAATAAAAATAATAATTAAAACTTTCATCTTTTGAATTCAGCATTATATTGCTTTTTTATTTCTTCTACAGATATTATTTGCATAGAAATTGGTTCCAAGAAATTTACAAAAAATCCTGCTGACTCATCAAAGGTGCATCTAAACTTCCTGTAAACTTTATTCACTAGTTGTGTACAGAGAGCTGTATCCATTGATCCTGGCTAGTTTCTAGAAAAATAATGTGCTCTGAATAATGGACCTGAAGAGTAATCATCCTCTTATGATCACTTTATTGTACAGATAACATAGAAAGTGCATTGAAAATAACACTCTGTTCATATTGCTGTCTTTAAAAAATTATTCAAAAATACATACAGAACTGTATCATTTTAGTATGTTCATGTTGCTTGTTTATGTAAACATACTTTAATGCATGGAAAATCAAAAGTGATGCAGAACACAGAACAGTCAAGATTTAGTCATAAAAGTAGTAGTTGGATTATTTTGGACGTGCAGTAGTCGTCACATTTTTTTTGTTACTTGTGAACTGAAGTGATGACGACCGTCCCACCTTGAAGTATCTCGGTGAGTTGTTACCACAATAGAGCTAGCTGAAGATTGTTATCTTGTGTATTCAGATGTTATTATTCTAAAGATCTCAATTTAGCTCTTTATGTTTTTTCCAATAATGACAATCATAAATTATTATTGGGAATTCCACTTTTAGAGCTGTTAGATAGAGTCTTGCATCTTTATTTATTTATTTTTTTTTTTCAGGACAATGAAGAATTTATAAATGTCCTTAAGATATGTTCAGGTAAAGTATTGATTCTGCAGTGCATGATTGATATTGAGTAAATACTTGAGAGTTGAAGGGTGGTAATGGGCATCAATGGGGTGCACTTGGCCCACAAGATGCATCACTGTCTAACAGCTCCCCTTAAACCCTGATCATGCAGTCTTTAATTACTTCTGCCAATCAGCTAAATGATGGCGGCTGAAGGAAACTTTACATTAACTTAAAGTTAACACAATTTAGTGGACAGAAAAAAAAAACTGGCCATATAGGTAAGGGGTTGGGCAAGAAGCAAACTGCCTTATCCTGTAAAGCGTGATTTTATAATGCAAGGTGAAAGCAAAAGTGTGGACCCTGGACGTATGTTCCAAGGAACTTTTTTTATGACCCAGGCGGACCGCGGGCACACACAAACAGGCATGCACACTGGTGGGGTTCCCTTATTGTTGTCACTTGTTTTCTTTATTTTTTTCTTCCTTAGGTGTAAAAGAACAACAACAACAACAAAAATACAAAAAATTGATAATGATAGTAATAATAAATAATAATTTAATAGTTTTAGTCAAATTCGTCACTAAGTGTGATGAGGGAAAGAAACAGAACTTTTGTAGTTCCTTGCAAACTAACCCCCAACTATTGCAGACACAAAGACCAGACCAGCACACCGGGAACTCCATGCCCTACTCTTTTCGATTAGTGTGTGGGTTCTTTAACGTCCCACAAGGTTATGAACATGAAAGTGTGTGTGAGACGGGTCCTACGGTTTATCGTCCTTATCCGAGAAGGCTAGAAAGTCTAACCATTTGCAGATATCAGAGCAAAGGCAGCACTTTCTCCTCAGTTCTTTAAAGACCATCAGTGGTGGTCCGGCCGGTGTTTGAACTCGCGACCTCCGGCACGGTAGTCCGGTGCTCTACCAACTGAGCCAACCGATCGGCGGTTAATAATAATAATAATAATAATAATAATAATAATAATAATAATAATAATAATAATAATAATGATAATAATAATAATAATAATAAAAATAAAAATTATAATTAAAACTTGCATCTTTTGAATTCAGCATTATATTGCTTTTTTATTTCTTCTACAGATATTATTTGCATAGAAATTGGTTCCAAGAAATTTACAAAAAATCCTGCTGACTCATCAAAGGTGCATTTAAACTTCCTGTAAACTTTATTCACTAGTTGTGTACAGAGAGCTGTATCCATTGATCCTGGCTAGTTTCTAGAAAAATAATGTGCTCTGAATAATGGACCTGAAGAGTAATCATCCTCTTATGATCACTTTATTGTACAGATAACATAGAAAGTGCATTGAAAATAACACTCTTTTCATATTGCTGTCTTTAAAAAATTATTGAAAAATACATACAGAACTGTATCATTTTAGTATGTTCATGTTGCTTGTTTATGTAAACATACTTTAATGCATGGAAAATCAAAAGTGATGCAGAACACAGAACAGTCAAGATTTAGTCATAAAAGTAGTAGTTGGATTATTTTGGACGTGCAGTAGTCGTCACATTTTTTTTGTTACTTGTGAACTGAAGTGATGACGACCGTCCCACCTTGAAGTATCTCGGTGAGTTGTTACCACAATAGAGCTAGCTGAAGATTGTTATCTTGTGTATTCAGATGTTATTATTCTAAAGATCTCAATTTAGCTCTTTATGTTTTTTCCAATAATGACAATCATAAATTATTATTGGGAATTCCACTTTTAGAGCTGTTAGATAGAGTCTTGCATCTTTATTTATTTTTTTTTTTTTTCAGGACAATGAAGAATTTATAAATGTCCTTAAGATATGTTCAGGTAAAGTATTGATTCTGCAGTGCATGATTGATATTGAGTAAATACTTGAGAGTTGAAGGGTGGTAATGGGCATCAATGGGGTGCACTTGGCCCACAAGATGCATCACTGTCTAACAGCTCCCCTTAAACCCTGATCATGCAGTCTTTAATTACTTCTGCCAATCAGCTAAATGATGGCGGCTGAAGGAAACTTTACATTAACTTAAAGTTAACACAATTTAGTGGACAGAAAAAAAAAACTGGCCATATAGGTAAGGGGTTGGGCAAGAAGCAAACTGCCTTATCCTGTAAAGCGTGATTTTATAATGCAAGGTGAAAGCAAAAGTGTGGACCCTGGACGTATGTTCCAAGGAACTTTTTTTATGACCCAGGAGGACCGCGGGCACACACAAACAGGCATGCACACTGGTGGGGTTCCCTTATTGTTGTCACTTGTTTTCTTTATTTTTTTCTTCCTTAGGTGTAAAAGAACAACAACAACAACAAAAATACAAAAAATTGATAATGATAGTAATAATAAATAATAATTTAATAGTTTTAGTCAAATTCGTCACTAAGTGTGATGAGGGAAAGAAACAGAACTTTTGTAGTTCCTTGCAAACTAACCCCCAACTATTGCAGACACAAAGACCAGACCAGCACACCGGGAACTCCATGCCCTACTCTTTTCGATTAGTGTGTGGGTTCTTTAACGTCCCACAAGGTTATGAACATGAAAGTGTGTGTGAGACGGGTCCTACGGTTTATCGTCCTTATCCGAGAAGGCTAGAAAGTCTAACCATTTGCAGATATCAGAGCAAAGGCAGCACTTTCTCCTCAGTTCTTTAAAGACCATCAGTGGTGGTCCAGCCGGTGTTTGAACTCGCGACCTCCGGCACGGTAGTCCGGTGCTCTACCAACTGAGCCAACCGATCGGCGGTTAATAATAATAATAATAATAATAATAATAATAATAATAATAATAATAATAAAAATAAAAATAATAATTAAAACTTGCATCTTTTGAATTCAGCATTATATTGCTTTTTTATTGCTTCTACAGATATTATTTGCATAGAAATTGGTTCCAAGAAATTTACAAAAAATCCTGCTGACTCATCAAAGGTGCATCTAAACTTCCTGTAAACTTTATTCACTAGTTGTGTACAGAGAGCTGTATCCATTGATCCTGGCTAGTTTCTAGAAAAATAATCTGCTCTGAATAATGGACCTGAAGAGTAATCATCCTCTTATGATCACTTTATTGTACAGACAACATAGAAAGTGCATTGAAAATAACACTCTGTTCATATTGCTGTCTTTAAAAAATTATTGAAAAATACATACAGAACTGTATCATTTTAGTATGTTCATGTTGCTTGTTTATGTAAACATACTTTAATGAATGGAAAATCAAAAGTGATGCAGAACACAGAACAGTCAAGATTTAGTCATAAAAGTAGTAGTTGGATTATTTTGGACGTGCAGTAGTCGTCACATTTTTTTTGTTACTTGTGAACTGAAGTGATGACGACCGTCCCACCTTGAAGTATCTTGGTGAGTTGTTACCACAATAGAGCTAGCTGAAGATTGTTATCTTGTGTATTCAGATGTTATTATTCTAAAGATCTCAATTTAGCTCTTTATGTTTTTTTCAATAATGACAATCATAAATTATTATTGGGAATTCCACTTTTAGAGCTGTTAGATAGAGTCTTGCATCTTTATTTAATTTTTTTTTTTTTTTCAGGACAATGAAGAATTTATAAATGTCCTTAAGATATGTTCAGGTAAAGTATTGATTCAGTGCATGATTGATATTGAGTAAATACTTGAGAGTTGAAGGGTGGTAATGGGCATCAATGGGGTGCACTTGGCCCACAAGATGCATCACTGTCTAACAGCTCCCCTTAAACCCTGATCATGCAGTCTTTAATTACTTCTGCCAATCAGCTAAATGATGGCGGCTGAAGGAAACTTTACATTAACTTAAAGTTAACACAATTTAGTGGACAGAAAAAAAAACTGGCCATATAGGTAAGGGGTTGGGCAAGAAGCAAACTGCCTTATCCTGTAAAGCGTGATTTTATAATGCAAGGTGAAAGCAAAAGTGTGGACCCTGGACGTATGTTCCAAGGAACTTTTTTTATGACCCAGGAGGACCGCGGGCACACACAAACAGGCATGCACACTGGTGGGGTTCCCTTATTGTTGTCACTTGTTTTCTTTATTTTTTTCTTCCTTAGGTGTAAAAGAACAACAACAACAACAAAAATACAAAAAATTGATAATGATAGTAATAATAAATAATAATTTAATAGTTTTAGTCAAATTCGTCACTAAGTGTGATGAGGGAAAGAAACAGAACTTTTGTAGTTCCTTGCAAACTAACCCCCAACTATTGCAGACACAAAGACCAGACCAGCACACCGGGAACTCCATGCCCTACTCTTTTCGATTAGTGTGTGGGTTCTTTAACGTCCCACAAGGTTATGAACATGAAAGTGTGTGTGAGACGGGTCCTACGGTTTATCGTCCTTATCCGAGAAGGCTAGAAAGTCTAACCATTTGCAGATATCAGAGCAAAGGCAGCACTTTCTCCTCAGTTCTTTAAAGACCATGAGTGGTGGTCCGGCCGGTGTTTGAACTCGCGACCTCCGGCACGGTAGTCCGGTGCTCTACCAACTGAGCCAACCGATCGGCGGTTAATAATAATAATAATAATAATAAAAATAATAATTAAAACTTGCATCTTTTGAATTCAGCATTATGTTGCTTTTTTATTTCTTCTACAGATATTATTTGCATAGAAATTGGTTCCAAGAAATTTACAAAAAATCCTGCTGACTCATCAAAGGTGCGTCTAAACTTCCTGTAAACTTTATTCACTAGTTGTGTACAGAGAGCTGTATCCATTGATCCTGGCTAGTTTCTAGAAAAATAATGTGCTCTGAATAATGGACCTGAAGAGTAATCATCCTCTTATGATCACTTTATTGTACAGACAACATAGAAAGTGCATTGAAAATAATACTCTGTTCATATTGCTGTCTTTAAAAAATTATTGAAAAATACATACAGAACTGTATCATTTTAGTATGTTCATGTTGCTTGTTTATGTAAACATACTTTAATGCATGGAAAATCAAAAGTGATGCAGAACACAGAACAGTCAAGATTTAGTCATAAAAGTAGTAGTTGGATTATTTTGGACGTGCAGTAGTCGTCACATTTTTTTTGTTACTTGTGAACTGAAGTGATGACGACCGTGCTAATTGAAGATAATTATCTTGTGTCATAAGATGTTATTATTCTAAAGATCTCAATTTAGCTCTTAATGTTTGTTTTTTTTTTCAAATTATGATTAAAATTATAAATTACCACGGGGAATTCCTTTTTTAGAGCTGTTTAATAGATAGAGATTTCGTCTTCAACTTTTTTTTTTTTTTTTTTTTCAGAAAAATGATTTACCAATTACAGTTAGAGTACAATCAGGTATAGTCTTGACTCAGTGCATTGATTTTGTTGAGTGCATAAGTTGGGGTTGATTCTTTGTAATAGGGATCAATGGGGTGCACTTGGGTCAATAGATGCATGTACTGTACAGTAAGTGCAAAGTACTGTTCACCGTCTAAAGGGTCTGCCACCATCTCGTAACAATTGGCCATGCAGTTTTTATCACAGCCACAGCTGTATTTCATGGCAGCAATAGGGGCGTTTCTCAAACTTATTATGTAATTTTTTGGTTAACGTGAGTGAAAAAACCCTGGCTCTCTAGGTAAAGCTATTGGACATGAACCCAATCCCCTTCATTGTTTAACACAAACGCATTATCCAAACCAAAGGCGTGGACGTAGTTGACTCTTATGAGTGTATCAGGTGCATTTTAATTTGACAGAGTTCAGCAGCCAGCGGTTTTCCGGGTAACTTTTTCTTGACCCAGGAGGATTTTAACTTACGATGGGTGCACAAAAGACACGCTGGCGAGGTTGCTTTATTTTCTTGTTTTTTTTTTTTTTAATTCCCCAGTCGAGGGTAAGGTGCTTCGTGTTATTCAGTTAGACAACTATCGTTGTAGTAAGAATTGCCACTTAGTATTATGCCCCCCCCCCCCCCTTTTTTTTTTCATAAAATTTTATTATTTTTTATTTGATAGGCTTCGAACCCAGACGTGCTAACAAGAGAGGCTCTCCATTCCCTCCTTCTCAGAAAGATCCCAAGCGAAACAAACTTGTTAAAGGTAATGGCTTTAACTGCTGCACAGCCGAAACAAAATTGTTTCAGAATTTTTTTTGCAATATTTCGACACTCGTGCACTTGTGATTCCTTCCTTTCTCCCTCCCTCCCTCCCTTTCCTTCTTCCTTCCTTCTTTCCTTCTCTCCTTCCTTCCTCCCTTCCTTCCTTCCTCCCTCCCTCTCTTTCTTTCCTCCTTCCTTCCTTCTTTCCCTTCCTTTACTCACTCACTCACTCACTCACTCACTCACTCACTCACTCACTCACTCACTCACTCACTCACTCACTCACTCACACACTAAAGAAATTTAAGGCATGGCTCTCAGTTATTTACTCCAAAGAGTGGGGTAGGGGGAAGGGAAGGATGGGTGGCGTAGTGTTAGCCATAACATAAACCATTAACGTAATATAAACCATAACGTACCATAACACAAACCATAAACGTAATATGCCTGCAAATGTCAACAATGGACATACACGACGTATGTAAGCTAGGTCAAGTGACCTGTTAAGGCTGCAACATTCAAGAAAACTTCTGAGTAAAAATCGTTCCACTTTATCTTGGAGACTACCCGTAGTTTTAAAACATTGCGAGTATTAGCTACTTTATTTCTGTGCGTGGGTCTTTAAACTATTCCTTTAGTTTTGAAATTAAATTAAATGGCTTTTTTACTGGTGCTCAGTCACTTCAAAGTAAATTAAGCTGTTTATTTTCAAAATTTGAGAGAAAATTAAAAAAGGCCCAAGCAAAGAAATGAAGTGCCTAATAGCCGCAAAGTTATAAAAATACAGGCAGCCTCTCGGAGGCGATAAAGAGTGATGCCATTTTCGCTCCAAAGTTTTCTTGAATGTTGCACCTCATAACAGGTCACGTGACCTAATTATTTTATATACATCGTGTATGTCAATATGCTGACATTTGCAAGCATCTTACGCTGCCAAAGTCTCAACGTCACAGACCAACCCCTAGCTTGCTTTTTGGAGTAAATAACTAGAGACCCTTGCCTTAAATTCTTGAGTGTGCATTCATTTATTCATTCATTGTACCTCATTCGCTCGTTCATTCTTTTTTTCTTTTATTTATTTACTCATTCAATCAGCTTCCAATCAATCCATTAATCAATCAATCAAATCAACTGATCAATCAATTAATCAAACATTTATTCGTTCGTTTATTTAGTTACCTCCTCCGGCGTTCCATTCATCCTTTTATTTGTGCATTTTCCCCATTCTTGCCTTATTATTGGACGTTAAATCTTTCCAAATTTGTTTTCAAGCATTATAAACCAAGAAAGTAAGGAAACAAACCTCTTCTCTTTGCAGTTAAAGAGGGAAGTCCATCTCTTGAGGAACTGGAAGGTCTATCAATGCAAATCGGTGACGACTGGGAGAAGCTAGGACGTAGGCTTGAATTTGACCAAGCAATGCTAGATTCGTTTGATAGTAAAAACAAACAACTATCTGAGAAGGTGTATAAAATGCTGCTTACATGGAATAGGAGACAGGGTTCTGCTGCGACTTACCAAGTCTTATATGAAGCGTTATGCCATAGCTTCGTGGGCCGCAAAGATTTAGCTGAGAATATTTGTTGCCACTCTGGCTGAAAAGGTGTTTTGCTACTGTTGAAAGTGTTCAGCTCCGCGATATTGTTTTCGTGTTTACTGTAATAACCAACTGCAGCAACATCTTTCTTACGGGTGCAATAAAAACTTTCTTCTTCTTTGTCATAAAGCGTATTTACGGCTGTGTGTTTCATTCTGCAACGAAATTTATATTTAAAGGATTAGTGTCTCTGGGATTTCGGCCTTTCTTGTTGAAATGGTGTAGCTGTAAACATGGCTCACGGGATACCCAAGTAAGCTTGTGTGGTCTCTTTGAGGATCGTTCATTAAACTGAGTATAGTTTCTCTTGACTTCAGTGTAAAGTAACATAGCATGAATCAGTCTTGACATCCGGCTTGTTTAAGGTCAAGCTGCAACAACACCTTCACTTAGTTACAAAATGACACCAGAACACCAAGAGAAACACCATCATGATAAAAGGTATCTGATTGGATTGGTTTGAACTGAAATGAATACCAAAAAGTGTCAGTAATGCTTCTTTTGACATTTATTGACACGTTTTGGTATTTATTTTAATATCAACCCAATCAGAAATACATTTTCAGGTGTCACGCATCACCTGCGAACTTTCCGTTCACCGTTTTTGAAGTTGCAATTGCAATGCATTCTAATCATATCCGTCTGTGGATGCTCATGGACAGTTTTAGTATACTGGCTGGAGTGGTAACTTATAACAAACTCAGAAAACTTGACCATTAGTTTTAACTTTTAGTTGATAGAAAACCTTTTTGGGGTTTTGAAATTTTATCAAATTCACTCAAGAGGGGATGTCTACTAACATCGAGCGAGGGGTGGCACATGATAAAAAATAAAAGTCCTTCATAAATTGACTATAGTATAAATTGGCTATAGTAGTTCTAGTAACGTGGTGGTTTTGATTTCTTGGAATTCTTTTTTAAACCCGGAAGATTGAATAAAATCTGTTCGGGCCCACGTGTCTAGAAAAGTACCCAAAATAGACGTGTCCCACACCTTCTCTCGACTTTGCTCTGTTTAATTCGCATCGATTAAAAACCTTTTAAGCTTGGAAATGTGCAGTTGAAGTGTTTACAAATCGTTTGAGGCCAATAATAGATCTCTGCTTTAGTTTTGAAGGTCATGGGGAAGGTACTGAAAATTACTAAAGTTGGATCAGTCGAAATTCTCAATTTGGTGCACTTTTCCAGAAGGGAGTTTCCCTACCCGGTAAAACACAGAATCACTTGAAGTTTAGAATTATTAATTGACGAAATGCCGTTCTAAAACCAGGTTTAAAAATCAGTTTCGGGCTTTCTATCCGCGCAGAGAACTAACGCTCTCAAAATCCCGATAATTTCAACATTAATCTGTCGACAACTGTTAACGATAAGCATGTTTCTGTCAAAATCGCCAAAGACTTGTAATTTTTTTCTTGTTCCCCTCGATATGACGATGGGACAAACAACAGAAAGCTCATATTTAGCTAATCGTGAGTGAGATGTTATCTAAATATGGGACTGGGTAATTTGCGAGTAGTGGAGTTGCTAGTTGCTAATTGCAGTTGCGAGTTGCCAAAACTAAAAAATGAACATTTCTAGTGAAGTTTTAACGTTATATAAAAGTTAGGGATCACAAGGACGTAAAAACGGACTTTTCAGTGTAAAGGGTACTTAAATCTTTTGTTGAGTTCAGTTTTAATATAAACCAAAGTTACAACCAGAGAATAACGAACAAAGGAAGTGTTAGGGATCGATGGCACTGGTTTATAAATCTCAGATAAGTTATAACATTGGACGAATCCTCCACGGGGAACAAAGATTAACGGGTGTCAGTAAAACGGGGGGCCGGGATCGGGGTCGGGGTCTCTCTCTCTTTTTTTTTTTTTTTTTTTTTTTTTTTTTTTTTTCTTTTTTCCTATTTTTTTATTTACTTATTTATCTATTTATTTATTTATTTATTTATTTATTTATTTATTTATTTATTTATTTATTTATTTATTTTTATTTTCAACATCACAGGTCATTGGTGGGTCAAATAAGGATTAAAGCCAATATAAAATAGTTTAGTCTCTAAAGCTTACTAGCTTAGGATAGGTCATCGGTGACAACACTCGATGCAGTTCCGTATTCTGGCGAACATTGGTTCCGTAAATTGACCACCTTTTATTCTTCCATGAAACGAAATGAGGCAAAAAATACAAGGTACGAGACAATAAATTTCCTTGAACTAACAAATTCGTGAACTAGAATGTGCATGAACTTACTATGAACACTCCCGCCGCCTTCCATGATCGTGCTCGTTTGTTACAGTCAATCCATGTCACTTGTGACTATTATTTCCGAGAATGAAATAAACATGCGTTCGAATTCCTTTGTAAAGCTCGGCATTTGAATGGAATGTAGAACATTTCTCTGGAAATCTTTCCGAAAAGGCGCATGAACTGACAAAAAAAAGATTCAAAATACTCGAGAGACAATTGTTATTCTTGATATACTTGTGCTGTAATGGAAAGAAAGATTCATTGTTTTATACCGTCAATAAACTAGGAACTCTGAAATCTCATTGGCGACATGTAAATTTAAAAACTCCATTCAAATAAAAAAAAAAACGGTAAAGTTTGACGTGGATTGACTGTCAAACTCCCTTCCTTCCAACGTGTTGTAGAGGATGATGGTTGACTGTGAAAAACGAGTGAAAGCCCTTCCCATGAAGCTATATTATTATGCGCAGTTAAACTATCTGTGTGCACAGTATCAGAAAGAAACACAGGGCGCATAGAGTAACCTGTGAGCCAAGCGAAACTTAAAATAGCACGTGAATAAATCAATAAAATTTATATACATATATTATTATTATTATTATTATTATTATTATTATTATTATTATTATTATTATTATTATTATTATTATTATTATTATTATTATTATTATTATTATTATTATTAAAAAGAGAAAAAAAAGAGACCCCGACCCCAACCTTGGCCCCTGGCCCCGGCCCCGGTCCCGCGTTTTACTGACACCCAAGATTAACTGCACGGGGTGTCAGTAAAACGTGGGGTCGGGGTCGGGGTCGGGGTCATTTTTTTTCTTTTTTTTCTTTTTTTTTTTAATAAAATAAAATAATAGTAATATATTCGTTAGAGAAAAAAAATTTTCTTCTTGTTGAGATAATATATTCGTTATTCACCAACGGTGCAGAGGTGAATGAAACACTGAGCATTATGCGAAGGGTTTTCGGTCGTTTTTCCCGCGAAAATGGACACGTGATCAACCATCGCCCTCCACAACACGTTGGATGGACGGGAGTTTTACAAAACGAACGTGATCATGGAAGGCACATTGTAGTTTTCGAATTTGTTAATTCAAGACATATACTCGTACCAGGTATGTTTTGCTTCGTTTCGCTTCTTGGAAGAGTAAAAGTAAAATTAGTCAATTCACGGAACCAATGTCCGCCAGAATAGACCTGCATCGAGTGTTGTCACCGATGACCTATCCTAAGCTAGTAAGCTTTAGAGACTTGACTTTTTTTATATTGGCTTTAATCCTTATTTGACCCACAAATGACCTGTGGCGTTGAAAAAAAAAAAGAAAAAAATGACCCCGACCCCGACCCAGACCCCGGTCCCGGTCCCGGCCCCGACCCCGCGTTTTACTGACACCCACGACTACGTGGTCTTTACCATCGCAACTTTCCATATCGCTACATTCCGTCAGAGTTTCTAAGATTTTCCCACCGTTTATGAAACCGCAAAGAGCGGATTCATGCCCACGTACATGTGCAAGCAAAGAAAACACGTAAAAGGTGTAAAGGGAAAAAACTCAGGAGGAAAAATTCGCCGGAAAAAAGCAAAATCGAGGGAAACTTTTTTGCCAGTTTATAAAAACGATACTCATAATCAATACTAATAATCGATAGTTCAACGTAGCCAACAAAATTTCACGTTAGTTCTGTTTTTCAAATAATTACTGACATCGACAGGTTACATCACTGGATCTCCGAGGATACATAACGGCTGGCCGTTCCATATGATCGGCAACGATCACTCCATTGCTGAAAACAGCTATTTCAGGTATCGAGAGCGATCGTCTGTGATGGAAAGAATACAGATATTTGTATCGTCAGGCTTCGATATAATAACTGCGACTGATCCGTCAAGATCGGTAGCCATCATAAGGAAACCTTTACCCTTATGTTTGCAAACCCCTTGCACTTAAGTAGTGATAATATGGGCGTTCTGGCTCAGGGACACAGGGACACAGTGCTAACACAATAGCCAGGGGATTAACGTCATCAAAATTGATGACATCATCATCTAAAAATAGAATGAGCGTTCTGGCTCAGGGACACAGGGACACAGTGTCATCACAATAGCCCTGGGATTAACGTCATTAAAAACTGATGACATCATCATCTAAAAATAAAGTCATACATTAACGACGATGACGTCACCACCTATTGTCTTGCTCACTCATTATAGGATGACGTCATGTTTTATTTTAGCCTTACCAACAGGTTATGAACTGGTTTGACAGGTTTATTAATGATGTCATGCTCTATTTTTAACTTATGGCAGTCATGGGCGAAATTACCGGTTTGACAGGTTTTTGAAGTTATTTTTGGATACATGATGTCATATAGTACATACATAAATACTTTATTGTATAGCTCCTCTTTGGAGGCCCTTCCGCCATACGTGAAAATAAAAATAAAAATAATTAAAACTATTTTCATTTGGATGGTAACATAGAGAGAAAGAAAAAAAATACGATAATGAAAAAACTATGAATTGAAACGATTCTTAAAAAAGTCTCTTTTTCAAAACGTTAAGACTTGCCGTGTCTCTGAAATGCTTCGATAAATTATTGTAGACTTTTACTCCACGGAAGGCAAACGCCCTTTGGCCACTCGCAAGCTCCAGGATCTACAATTTCTAAGCTAAAGAATCTGCATTCGGAAGTCTTTTTAGAAAAAACAAAACACAAATACGCGCGACACCCACGCGTGTGTCTGAGTAAAATAAAGACACATAACGACGAATGGCCAGTTTGTCTCCTTTTGGCCGTTTTGGCGTGGTTTTGGTCTTTCAGGCCTGGTTATGGCCTTTCTGGTCTGTGTTTGGCCTTTTCTGACACTCTATATAACCTGACTTTTCCCGAAAACTCGGAAATAATGAAAAGTATTTGTCGTGTGTGTTTCTCGCCTAAATTAACTAAGCACCTTTCCCGCCTAATGACTAAAAAAGATTCGTTTCAGGTTGAGCTTTGTTGAGGTTTAAACAGTTAATACAGTCTTTTGTTGGCTTTGTTTATTTCAGCGCTCGGACTAAGAATGTTCCGGTTCATAAATTCCTTGCTCCTAAATTGTGCGTGTTAAAACACACACACACACACACACACAGATTTCACAATGTCGATTATGTTTGATGTTAATGACTGTCCACCTTTACTTACGTTAACAAGGGTCAATGCGCTTTTGGTTTCAGATCAGAGATATAAGCTCTTGTGCAACCTCTCCTCACGGTCCGTTGCCACTAATTATGCAGAAGCGGTGACTTAAGCCAAAAGCTAAATTTGCATAAAAACTCTACGGAAAAAGCCAATTAACTTATCATAAACAATAGACAGCTTAAGTTGGTAGAAATAATCAATTAAAACACAATCAAAACACGCGACTACTAAATGCTTGCTATTAAACAAGGCACATTTCTTGAGAGACCTGAAAAGAACAAAATATAAAATTGTTTAACTACCAAAAATTTTGAACGAATCAAAGTAACTCTCAGTTCTATTTCTTAATCGCCGAGTTCGCCTTCATATGTTTATAATAGTCATCTGTTCTTTTACCTCAGAACGGGTTATGTCTGATTTCATTGTTGCTTGTTTAAGGGAATATATTGGTTCCATTACGGCAACTTAATGTGGCCAGCGGTATCGTTATCTATAAACGTTTTACCACGATGTCTAATTGGCGGCAAGAAAATTAAGGATAATTCATACAGCGAATTTCAATTTTCTTTTCAAATAGTTGAATTTATGATGACACTTGTGCCTGTCTTTTTGCACTAAAAAAATGTTACCCCCATTGAAATGGCTGTGTAAAGATGCAATAGATTGTTAGTACTCATCCGTTAATGAGTTTATTTTGGTGTTCCATCACCAACACCACCACCAACACCACCACCGGTGGTGTTCCACCACTAACACTACCGGTGGTGGTGGCGGTGGTGTTGGTGGTGGAACACCACCGGTGGTGGTGTTGGTGGAACACCACCGGTGGTGGTGTTGGTGGTGGAACACCACCGGTGGTGGTGTTGGTGTTGGCTCGGGCCGGAGTCACGCAACGCTCCCCGGGAGCGTTGCGTGACTCCGGCCCGAGCGGCTAGAAGGGTGTAAGTAAAAAACGTAAACGTAGTAGGCACCATTAAATCTAGTCGTTCACCATGTTTAATTAGGTTAGTGCTGACGTATTTTTAAACAATTGTCATCGCACAGAAGCGATAAACCATTGTTGTACAGCGCTTTGAGCAATTAGTGGACACAGCGCTCTATAAGTGATTTGATTATTATTTATTATTTCTGTCGTGGGGCCATTGACAAGCTAAGCTATACGTTTTCACAGGAATTTGAAGTTCTTAACTAAAGTCAGTTTTAAGATCATTCAAACATCCATTAGAAAAACTGTAACACCAATAGTTCAATTAAATTCACTTCCAAGCAAAACCGATCGAAACTGAAAGTTTCGAATCAGCAGCTTGCCAACTAGGAAAGAATAGGATACTAAAAATTACTAGGAAACTTTATTCCACGGTAATCCCTTCAGCTAATTACAATTAATTTAGGAAACAGACAATATACGACCTATCAAGTTAAAATGATGAAAGGGGGGGGGAGGGGGAGAAAGAGGGGGACGACTCGTTGATTCGCCACTCGAATACAACTCGGCCTTTGACGCTAATTGTTGAAAGTCCGGGTTAGTACGTAGGCCGATACCACCATCTGATGGTCGTGAGGATCGTGCTCATATACTGCAAACATTTACCTGGCAGAAGTGTATTTATGTTGCAGTCCCGTGGGCTGGTTTTTGACCAGCCTCTTAAAACGGACCAGACAGGTGCAATTTTGTCCAACTCATTAATATTACAAGGTAGAGGCCGGAATTACGCAATAAATCAGAGAAATACTGAAGCAATAAGGATTTCTAAATGCACTCGATTTTCTCAAACCCCAAAATGGCGACTGCTAGCTCCATAGGTCGTGACTAAATGAACGAAAGCAAGTTAATTAGCTGTTTTTACCTGTAAATCAGGCGCACCAAGAAGCCACTTTGAAACAGCAGTTTTTTATCTGTCTTTCTCCTCTGTTCTTAATGGTTCTGCCATTTATTGATTTAGTCGTTTCAAGGTAGTTGAGAATCTTGCTAAGCAAAGTAACGAAAGAGTCATTTACCTTCTCGTGTTATTGCTGTAAGCTTTCGTCATTCTACGGCGCAGGTTAATTTAGTCAAAGCCTCGATGAAAACGCGATAAATATGATAAGTATTCAAGCCCACATCCCACTACTGCTGGCAAAACGGACAGGGCCAAGAAAGTACGGATTTCCCTAAATAAAAGAAGAAACCTCTGTCTCATTTATCAGACCTTTTTAGGTCGTGGGGGAGGGGAGGGGGGCAGACGAACCCACCGAACCTCTCCAACTTACGGTGCCTGTGTCGGTTCCTTCCGATCTTGTGTTCTTTACTTTATGTCAAACTACTCTGTTATCACTGGAATAAAGATGTGGCATACATTTTATCCTCAATTTGCGTGGTGCATTTGAATAATACTCGCGGCAAAGAAACAAAATGAAAAACAATTAAAGATCAACGCGGGTGCGCTCCAGATTGGCCAGAAAAAAAGAAGGATCGAGAGTTTTATCAACAACCGTTTAATGAAATTTTGATCGAAGATACTGCTGCTCTTCACGACCTGATGCGTATCGACGAGCCGCAATTTCACCACCAAGTGGACACTTTGTCCTGTACGTTGTCGGGGAAAGATCGAGGAAAAGAGTTACTGGCCGAGTACACGGGCAACTCTGCCTGTGGCTTTTTGCATTTTTTGTTCTGTTGCGTCGCCTGCTCAAGGGTGGCTACACGTGCTATTTTCATCGTGCAAAGGCGAAGCGACAATTAAAAAAAAATCGCATAACTGTGTAAGAAAAAAGTCGCCCATGTAGCAGCGGCTTAACATTTAAAAGTTAGGGGTTTGAGGGCCTGTTAATTAGGCGTGGGTCTTCCAGATTTAGAGTCCTACTATTTCGTAATTTCTTTGTGACATTTAGTCTCAAGCTGCTCTCTTTTCTCATTATACACTTCCAGCAATAATTTATTTTATTTAATTTCTGTTATTTGGATTTTTTAAAGACACGTGAGATGTGGTTACATATTAGTTTTGTTTGACTTTCCTTGAGAAGAAAAGATGGACGACCTATCGTAACGTTTAGACAAAACAGTGAGTACAATTGTCTCCCCATCACAAGTTTTCATTGGAAATTCTTTGCTAATCGATGGAATAAAATCACTAACTACTCACACCAATTGTATTTGGCCAACTAGGAGAAATCCATTTCTAATTTAAATTAGTTCCGCCGAGGGGAGATCAGAGGATAGGCTGTGTTATTGAAATGCTTGTGATGAAGGTTGCATTTTCTTTCTTTCTTTCTTTCTTTCTTTCTTTCTTTCTTTCTGTAATGGACATTTTGTCCAATGCTGTGCTACTACTAAAATCTGTCTTCAGAAGGGGCAGGATCTTGAGATCCTTTTCCATCAGTAATGCTTTTCTTGGGAGCAGAACTCTGTCCTTCCGGGAGAGCGCTGGAAAAATAAAAGTAATAACATAGTGAAAATACTCCATTTTTCCCGCATTTCGACTAAGTAAACTTTACCAGAAGAAAAACAATCGCTTTTTCGCTGATTAAAATACTTCACTCTCTCTTGGAAGTCGGGTCGGGAAGTCACTGGTAAAATCAACATAATAATTTTAGAAGGTGCGTGGACCCTGCATGGGTTACATTTTGCAAAGAAGTGCTCATTGTCCTGACTTCAAAACGCTTGCGAAGACTTTGACTACGAGTGTCTAATTAACATGTTTTAAACACTTTCAAAGTATATCAAAACTTAATGACGTTCGATAAAAGAGAGGAGGCAATGATAGAGTAATTGGTTGTTGTTGTTGTGTGCTTGCATGTTTCTTCTGGTTCGTTTTGTTTTCGTTTTTACAATTGTACTTATTCATGAGTTCCATTGTTGGTGTTGTTTTTGTGTTTCCTTTGTTTGTTTGTCTTTCATCAATTTGAAACAAACATGGCTTGATTACGCGATGGAAAAGAAAATTTCGATGGCTTTAAAATAGCGAAGATGCGAGCCAGTAAAAGCTCGGCGTTGGCTGAGCCTTGATTCATTAAACACTGATTTCGAAAATAGATTTTTGTAGTCATAGTGGGCATTCACAAGGGAACTTTGACCTAGTTTGTGTTTACATGGCCTGCTCTCTGCTATAATTGTAAGACAAGTGCAATTAACCATCTCGAAAGTGACTTTAAAATCTTTGTATGTATTTTGTTTACGAAATCTTTGACGTTTCTATAGGCTGATTCTTGTAAATTGACGAATAAGCACCATCCCTCAATTGACCTCTTCTATGAAAAAAATAAACGCCCCTCCTCTCCACCTCTGTCTTAATGAGACAAGTACCTAAATTACGATAATCCGGGTGAGTGTAGTCCTGAGAGGGAACGGTTTAAGGTGACATTGACTGAAATTGTCAAATGCCACCTCAAACTGTCCTTCTCAGACTACACTCACCCGGATGATCGATAATTTACCTGCTTATGTGACATGACTCCTGGGTTCAAACCATTTACAGTTTCAGTGAGATGAAATAGTTGAGTCTAGTGTTGGTCGTTTTCGTCTTTCGTCATTTGATACAGTCATCGGTACGTAATTCACGATCAGAATCAAAGTGAAAATGCTCTTGACTACATCATTACAATACAGCAAACCTGTTTTTCTTTTTTTCCAGTGCAAGCGGTTTTTAATTAGGCGTATGAAGTGTGCCAATATTACATGTACAACTTTGTGAATGGCTTTGGCTTTAGTAATGTGCAGGTTAAGTTCTTGTATAACCCTATGTTGACCGGGATTTTTTTCGGAGTGGGGGGGGGGGGGGTTCTTTTGTGGGTACGATGACTTCGTTTCGTAATTTTTTACTTGTTTATGTCCCCATAGATTTCGGCGTGTCGAAAAGCTTCTTTGGGACTGATTTTTATGCACAAACAAATAAACATCTGGATAATTTTATCCAGCGGATAAAACCTATTGGCCGGAATAAACTGTATCCGCTGGATAGCGATTTATCCACTTGATAACGTTCTCCGCTCTTTAAACAACCGGAGCCTGCCATGCTTAAGCAAGAATTAAGTAAGCGACCCCCTCCCCTCGATTAAGTCTCTCGTGTCTTATCAGAAATTCCAAAACAGCGCTCTGGACGCTTATTCGAGGATTTATGGTATAAAAGTTCTCACCGTTGACTGGACATCTGATTACTGGAATTCAAAGTGGTTTTGTCTCCAACTACACAGACGTGTCCTGACATGTTATTAACGCTCTGATGTAAGTGTAACTCTGAAAAGAGATGGGGAGAAATTAAACAACAAAATTGAAAACGGAGTGATGTCGAAATTAAGATCATGCATTAATGCATTATGTAATTGACAGGTTTTCTGTAGACGTCAAACTGTCCTGCAGGAGGTTTATCTCCACGACTCAGGTATTCAAGTTTTGTGTAAATTTCGGAAGCAGATTACATTTTGCTGACTTCGATCCCAAACACAACCTATTCCCCTTGCCACACTTGCACATTTTGACATTCTAGTGAATTTTCCTGGATTGTAGGGATCTGCTTCCATAGTTCTTGGAGCCACAAGCAAAGGAATACAGGTAAGCCCCACCTGACAATATAATACAAAGCACCATAACTTTCATTTGAGTGGTCTCTTTTTAGGATTCATCCACCGAATCAAAAGGTGTTTCAGCCTTGTACAACATAATAAACAGCACCATAGGAAAGTATTGCTCTGTAGCCTTCATTTGAAGTGTCACATTTTAGGACCCCATCCACAGACTCAAAAGGTAGGACCACCTTCTGGACCGATTGGGTTAACTAGCTTAGTGCTTGCTGTATTTGAACTCGAGAACTACATTCCTTACCGACTTTATCGCAATGTAGTATTTGGAAGTGTTTTTGCAGCTGATCAAAAGCGCCCAAGGTAACTTTTCCATCAGCAGAGGCGGCTGAAAGGGCTGTGCATGCCTCACTCAGCCGTGGAGGTGTCAAACCTGTCCAAAAAATTAATTTAAAAACCATAAATAAATTGAGCAAAGGGAGATATGGCTGAGAGTTCAAATGTCAAAATCTTAAGAAAATCAACTCCTCTACACCAAACGTCATCTTATGATACATGAAATATGAAAGTGACCTGGTCAATCATACAATGGTCTCGACCGTTGACTGAGTCCATGGTCGTCGCTACCGAGGTGGTCAAAAAGGCCAACATGTTGATTGAGCCCACGGTCCTTGCATCAGAGCTTCCCGAAGGCAAAATTTCAAAGCCAGCAATTCAAAACTTTCGAATGTCGCTTCAACTTACCCTTTGGTTTTTACACTCCAAAGCCCCCTGATTATAAAACTGTTACAAAATAACATGGTAAATATTTATTCACATTTATCCAACATCGAAAAATAACTCTACATTGACTCAAGAGGGACAGAACTTAAGGAAAGAAGGTGGGTCCGATTACGTACAATCATGGAATTGCCTTCGTCATTGTCTGATAATGGGTGAATCATGGCTGGTGATCTTAGCAAGCAAATCAAGTTTCAAAACAGTGAAATTGTTTCAACACTTAACACAAGGGGACCAGAGAAAAGGGAGGGTCAGATTGATCCAAACACAATTTACAAAGAAGTAAACTTATCTTACCAACAAGTTGCATTTCTGGTATGCAAGCACCTTCTGCGGAGGAATCTGCAAAGGCTACAAAATCCTGGCTATCAAGCTCCACCGCTTCAGACTCCTGTTTGTAAATCAAACGGAGACTCACTACCGTTTCCCTCTTTCCAGGAACAGTGCGCATGGTAAGGTAACACTGGGTAACCTGTGACTTACTCAGGTCTACCGAGTCTTCACTCAGTATTCCTGTTAGAAATTGTAGCAACTCTGAAAGTTTCTCTTTCTGCGTTGAACAAAGGACCACCCGCAACTTGTCAGAATCTTTGTCTTCCAGCTTTACCATTGCGATGCTTCGGAAACGGCCGATGCATTCGTCAAAACGTTCCAAACTAGATTCAGAGAGCATTATCACAGACTGAAATGCTCCCATTTTCTGAATTTCTCCATCAGTGTACACGCGTGCAACTGCATGTAACTGGAGTTCGGCATCTGGTTCTTTCCTGATTCGAAACCGCTGAGAGAATGTCTTCTGGTGTATGTCGTGTACTATATTCTCGCTGTAACAGGTCAAGGGAGAGTCAGTAAGTTCAAATCGTACCAGTTTTGATGGGTCAGACTTGGCAAAATGAATAAGACTCTGTGCTGCATTGGCAAAATCACGCAAAAAGACATCGTCGGCGAAATCCACCGGATCTAACAAAATCTCCCTGATGTAACCTGAGAATAGTTCCAACCTCTTGTGTAACCTCATGTCTCCTGGGCATCTATGAAAGAACGGCTTCAAAAAGTCCAGCATGGAGAGAATCGCCAGGCTTTTGCCCCATTTCTCAATTTCTGCAGTGGATTGCTTGCCACAATTTTGCAGGCATAATTTCTCAAGAATTTTGCACACTTCACAAATAAATTTTAAGACCCTGCAGTCTTTTTCAGCATCGCGAACATTAGACACAAAATGTTCCAGTGTTTCATCAGAGAAGCCTCTCAAGCCATTTTGCACTTGTGGAGTCTCCTCGTCAACAAAAATTTCCTTGATGACTTGAATTAGATCAGGAACAATTGTTAGGAATGTTTCCAAGATGCATTCTTCAGGTGCAGAAGATGAACATATCTGTGTACAACCTTTCGCAACTTCTTCGGGTATTCGTCGATCCATCTCAAGACGCATATAGCCAACGGGATCGGTTGATGAGGCTGCTCTTTCAACTCCTTGCGCCGAACTTTCCATCTCGATGCAACAGTCCCTTACAATCATCTTGCAAAGGGCATGGACTTTACTGGAGAAATGCCTCGACAAATCAGCATTGTCGTGCTGTAATCCCGAGACCTTGGCTGCAAAGTATCTCAAGTGCTCGACATGCATCTGGCCTCTTTGTGTCACTCGGTAACCTAAGTACAATGAAAATTAAATTAGAGTATAACAACAAGATGGAATACAGTGGTGTTCATAACAAAAAAGGCAAACAGGAAACCGGTTCGTTTCTAACACTCTTTGTGAAAAGAAAAGTTCCGCACAGAAGTTTGGCAACGATGACAAGTCCTCGACGCGACGCAATATTAAGTACGCGTTATTTTATAGCAGTAAAGCATTTTGGTGGGCACTAATTCATCAAGTGTTGCTATAACTCTTCCTACTTGAGAAGCTACTCTGCCATTCATAATTTTTTCCCTTAGACTATTTATCCGAATTATCACAGAAACGAAGTCAAGTAAAGTGAAAGTAAAGGAGAGGATACAATTGACACGGCTAGGACCAAAACACTTCCTGATCTTAGGTCTGGCCCGCCTCCCTGAAGAGGACAATCGTTTCCAGAAAATAACCTTCTTTTAAGCCCTCAAGAGCTATCCTTAGAGCAGCAAGATCTTTTACAACATCTTTCTCCTTCAACCAGTACTGCAAAATTGCTTTCAGTTGCTCGTCGTCTCTCTTCCATGCTTTCTTGACTTGATCCTGTAACTCCATAGGCATCTCGAGCAGTTTCGCAATCGGTATTAGATTGAAAATGTCCCCCTTTACACCCAGTAGGGCCCTCACGTAGCCATGGAGATCTGTAACAAAAGAGTACAAATTAGAAAATTAAGTAAAATTAAGGAACTACACCAAATGAAACGCGCAATTCTGCGATGATGACTTCCGATAAGCCGTATATTTACCGGGACTTTGACATATTCAATTGACCGGTTTGTTGTAATGCTGATTTGGTTGCACAGCAGTTCAATTAAGACCAATTTTCACTGGGAACTTACAATAGCTCAGTCCTTATGATGATCTTACTGAAGGGATAGCAAATTATGGGGGCTTCTCATTTGGACAGTTTAGAGACTGAAATGGTGCATGTTTGAGAAACTAAAAGCTTCTATGACGCTGAGAGGTTCTTCGCTCTTTTGTTGTTATATACTTTTTTCATAATATTTTTTCTTTCTTGAGCATTCCTAAAATCAAAACAACCTAGAAGCAGACAGAGGAAACATCACCAACGATTCCTTCTTTTGGAGTATCATGCAGCAAACAGGCCTTGTTACTGACGAATCGGCCCACTCGCCCTACAAAGCTGCAAACTAATCATTATCTGGAGCTTCATCATCATCGGTGTCGCCTGCTTTAGTGTCTTCATCATATATAGCTACGGTCAATATATGATGTCAATAACGTCGTAGTTATCTAACTCACCTAATTCACAAAATTGTCTCTCACTGCTGTGGCCATACTCTCCTTTTACGTTGATTTTCCCGCAAAGAATTCTGACATCTTTAGTGCTCTCCAGGGGAAGCTTGATTACATGTCCTGTGCTCCACCAATGAGATGATTCTACAACAAGGCTGCGCTGACTGTCGGAGAGTTTGTAGTCTTCGCCAAGACAGACAGACACTTGGAGCTTTTCATAATTGTAGACGCGCTTTTCTTCATGATCATCAACGGAACGTACGCATAATTCCCGAAACCCTTCAGCTACGAGTTGCACCAAAGCAGACGTCTCGTGCTCTCGGTAGAACTTTTCATGGTAGACGTCCTGGCTCACAAACAATAGGGCAATCTCGTTGGGATGAGACGTGTCTTTAAGCAAGACTGAGATTGTGTAATTAAATGCCATCAAGTTGAGTCTGGATACAATGTCTTTTGTGCGGATGTAAGTCCTTCTTAGTAAGGCTGCGATGACTGAGAATCGTTCAGTTTTGATGTTTAATGCTGCGTGTGTCTCATCAATCTTTGCGTTGTGGGTGATGTCTTGCCAGACAACTTTTCCATCTCTAGTCTCTGTGCCATGCAAGACGACAACCTCGTGACGTGTGAAATTCTTGACTTCGAACTTGCTTGTCAACTCTACCGGTTTGTTGAAGAAGTGCCCACTGGGTTGAAGACTGATTATGGGGGCACAAAACATGACGTCATTTTCAAGATCCTTTTGAACCAGTATACCACAATGCTTGGAGGGATCCACCAATGTTATCGTTACATTCACAGGATTGTCTACAGCTCCAGGGGGGCACATGAGTCTGACACCCTCTTCAACTACCATACCACCTTCGCTGGTTATGAGTTTGGATACAGCGCTCGTTTTTGTCCACAGTTGCCTTTCCTCTGTGTTAGCTGCAGAAACACCTTGGAGGGTGGAAGAAACAATAATTAGACAACGTTATATACTAAATAATGAAGCGACACTCTTGGAGATCAAAGACGGAAAAGCTAAATGGGTAAAAATCATAAGCTTTTTTGTTACCTTCTGATTTTGGTGACTTTCTCTGTGGATACTTGGCTTTCTCTAATCCAGACTGAAATATAAGAAGTTAGACATAACTATAGCTTCTCGCGAAGTTATCTAGTGATCGTCTTACATAAGGGACGAAGTCAAATTCAAGTTGGGAAGATGTCTTGTAGCTGAATAGCCTCTTGAATACGCAGACTAACATTTCCTTACCTCTTTAGGATGATGTGAGCTAATGGCTTCGGGTTTTTCTAGTTTTGCTGATGAATCTTTCTCCCCCATCTGAGAGCCCCTAAGAAGTGGAATTAAAGCGACCAAACAGCTCAGAATAAAATCATGTTATTATATATGTGCTCCAGAAATCACTTCCCTCCTCCCAACCTCTTAAAAGTTATAGAGGAAACTACCATATCACAAACTTCAGACACCAAAACATCGCTTGCACCTCACAAATTATCGTTTCAGCCGTTTCCATCAATAAACTTTAAATGAAACTGCCCCCCTGGTCTGCGGGTTATTTTTAGGTAACAAGTACCTACCTGTTAATTGACGTTCCCTTTAAATCATCTTTCTTTTTCTCTACCACCGCTTGAACTTGTCTTACTCCTAACTTCTCAGCTAACCCATCCCCTGTGTTACCTGCCTTGACGTCACCATCGCCAGGTCTGTAACTATGTGCCTCGGATTCTGAAAGAAAAAATGTTAAAATCGTTGTTCATGAAAAAAATGTCCTTCGTTGATACAACAATTCTTCCTGACGTATATGAAGAAAACAGGGAACTGATTGAATTCCTGAAGGATGACCTAAGTATAAAAATACTTAGCAAAACTGGAACATAGTTAGTATTGAATCAATGTCTTTCGTTTCCAACATTTCCATCACTTATTCTATGATGGATTAATACTACCATCCTTAATCAGTTGATACTTAACAAAAATAATGGTATTAAACAAATACCTAATCATTGACGAACACGTCATGGTCATTTTCTGGACAAAGAAGGTTGCCATAGCAACGCTATAAGCTGTTAAAAACGCCCTTAATTTGATTTAGACTGTTGCCATAGGGATACAAGTCAACGTGGTTGGTTGTAATCGGGTTGAACTGGGACCTTAATTCTACATCTTATTCTAACAGATTGATCGTACTACTCTATAGTCTCCCTCGCAGCCGTTTTTAGTGTCGTCACGCAACGCTCCTCCAAGCAGGTTTCAACTTAACATCGTTATCGCCAATATCTTATTATTATTACCCAGGAATGGCCCTAGAAGAAGTGACACAAGAGTTATCTCTACAATCATTAAGATATTCCAGATAAACAGCAACTGTACGCAACTCTCTTGTCAAAACAGGAGTGACATTCTTTTGACTACAGATTGAAGCTATAAAGGGGCATGGTTTGTCCTTCATCTTTCACGGAATCGTTTTATAGTATTGCATGCATCACTGATTTGCTCACCAATACAACAGTGAAAAACACCATGTGATCGATATCTTAGTTGCTATACCTTTGATTTCACTGGACGTCGTCGATTCTGTTGCTGTTGTTGGCGTTGTTGTCTTTGTTGAGGTAAAATACTCCAGAATTGATCGCATAAAAGATGGCCCTCTCTCTAACTCCTGTGAAAAATTTCCATTTTAAACCTTCGTTTAGCACACTGAAAACTGTATTGCTTAAGACATACTTTTATTCCCTTAAAGAGACTGAAATAATGAGAAAGAAAACTACGGATGCTAAACGAGAAACCAAAGTACTTGTGTTCGCAACAAAAATAGCTGCCAAAAACGCCTGAAAAAGGTTTTAAGGTTTTCTTTGTGCAACTGCTTATGGTGCTTACATAACTACGATCGTTTCTCGTTTCATCTGTAGTTCACTCGTATGACATTTTATGTATTTCATCATCATCTTTCTATCTTCCTTAAGTGCATATTGCGAACTCAAAGCTTGACGATATCAGTCTCAGTTTGCTTAATAGCTCCGTTGGTAGAGCACTGCTGCGATACCGCAAATTTCAAGGATTCAAGCTCCGTACAGCTGGAACATTTGCTCTCGCAATCGCTTATGTTTCGTGCATAACTGCGCTGGTTTATTATTTTATAACCTAGAGGGCAAAATTGCCTAATGCTGATTGGTCGAGACAGAGGGCATTTGTTCTTAATTTTTCTTTCACCGAGGGCACAATTACTCACTCCTGATTGGTCGAGTTGCGAAACTACTTGCTCCTGATTGGGTGAGCACGCCATTTCTACACCTAGTTGGTTTTCTTAATTTTGCGCTACGAGTTTGACTTTTTAAGCCGGATTGTTTTTGCATTAAAATACTTGGAAACCAAGGAAATTCCTAAAGGTAACCTTTATTTCTTTTTTTCAAGACACAGCAAAAGATTATTTGTGCCAAAACCAGAAAACTTGATCGGATTCATTTGGTTAAAAGACTGAAATCATTTATGGCGACCAAATGCTTTCACCTCGCTACGGCTTCTTCCAACGAACGGTAACCGAACAATAAAAACACTGCCTTTTGATAGTAGGAAGGAGCAGGTCAAATTCAGTGGAAGAAATTACTCTGCAAGTTCCTTCTTTGGATCCACCGTTTGCCATTTTTATCGATCTGTGTTCGTGTGATTTTCAAGCGGCAGAAAGCTTCACAGTCGGCAGGTGAATCAATAAATTGATGCCTAACATTTGTTAGTTTGCTCATGAATTAAACTTGACGTATTTCTCTTTATTACATGTATAGAACAATCAACTTTTCTCGTTTTGTCTGTTTTGCACGCTAAGAAACAGGTGAATTGTTTCCTTGTTTTTCTTACGGGTGAGGCTTTTTACTCCCGGCCGGGATTTGACTGTTTTACGAAGTGCCTCGACAGTTTAAAGAAAATTTGGCCCTCCATGTTATAAACACGTCATCGCAATAAGTCCAGGTAGAATTAAGAATTAATTTTCACTTGTATTTTCAAACTTTTCGCAAAATGGGCAATTTGGGAAAACTTTGAAAATACAAGTGAAAATTAATCCTTAACTCTACTCGGGTTCATGCGATTACATATTAACACTTCACCTATTCCCAGCTCAAAATTATGTATAATTTTTTTTTATTCGCAATATCGCAATATCAAACTCAGCGTATTTTCTGTAACTGATTGACTAAAATGGACGATTGTTGAACCAGTTATCAAAAGCATAACTTAAAAGCCCTGTTTTTTAAAAGAAAATTAAACAAAGCGACACCATAGCGAAAAGCAAAAGACTACCTCAAATTTGAATAGAAAAAGACAAGACAGGAAAACTTTTAGTAAAAACGCAAGCACCAGCTGAAGGATTAGAATGCATTGTTCCATCTGTCTGGGCCCATATCTACATTCAGTCGTTTTCATGTAACGCCATTTCTTATCAAAACATAGCCAAATAAATACAATTACATAAAGTTGCCATTTCTAAACCCTTACCTCACATTTCTTGTACTTGTCTTGTTTTCGTTTATCACCAAGTGATTTAGCCAGGTCTTGAAGTTTATACAAGATATCTTTTTGGTCCTGTGCTGTCATCGTTGTCTTCCCTTCCTCCAACTGTTTTTCGTAAAATTCAAGTGCCTCCCCTTGATATTTCTTGTGAAGTTCTCTCTCACCAAGTGACCGCGACTTGGAAAGATACAAGATCTTTTGAAGAATATTTTCTCTGTCATGATGGGACAGCTGTTGAAGGTCTGAAGAATTCCAAGCCATTTCGTAAAATTTCAAGGCCTCGATCTTATACCTCTTAATCATTTCTCTGCTTCCAGAGTTGCTCAGCCGTGTGTTGATCTCGTCGATGATAGTTTTGCTGGCGAACGAAAATTCTTTGTCTTCTTCCCACAAGCGAAGATAAAATTCCAAGGCTTCTTTCTGGAACTCTTTCTTCCTGTCCCCCCTCAGGATGTCCTCGTAGTTCTGCACGATCCTGTCTCGTACTTCACTGTGGTTAGCATTTCCCAGGGATTTCTCAATCTCCCACGCTTCGGCAAAAAATTCCTCAGCTTCTTCAAATTCCTCCAGAGCTTGGCATATTATACCCAACTGGAAAGCACTTCTTGCAGTGTGGGGATGGTTGCCCAACACGTCTTTTCTAATCTCATAACCAGTCAAGGCCGGCTTGTAGGCTTTTTCATACTCGTGTTGCCACGCGTAAGCATTAGCAATGTTTCTGTGAAAGAGCGCCAATCGTACGATCCCTGAGCGTTTTAGTTCCTTGGAGAGCTCTAAGGCCTCTTGATAGCATTTGATGGCCTTGTCGTATTCTTTTTGACCTTCATAAACTGTTCCTATTTGACCCATGAACAGTGGAAGATCTAAATGATTCTTCGAGCCTGAGAGCTCCTTTCTCATTTCGTAAGCTCTTGTGTAAAACTTCTTTGCTTCTTCAGGGTCACCAAGCTTGTTGTAACAGTTTCCGATTGCATTTAAACATCTTGTCGTACTTATGTGGTTTTTCAAAAGCTCTTGTTTTATTCCCAGAGAAGCAGACAAGCTTTTGAGAGCTCTTGGTATATTTCCTGTTCTGTAGTAAATTTCTCCTTCCACAAACAAGTACGAACTTCTAACCACTCTGTACAGTTTGCTGCTTTTAAATTCATCGTTAAGTGCATTCAGTGAATCCTCCGCCATTTTTAGTGTTTCCATTGCCGTTTTCCACCCTTCGAGGCCAAGAACTTGCAAGGCTTCTTGGCATCTCATCTCTGCACGAAGTAAAGAACCTAGAAAAACAAGAAAGAAACTCATTACACATCAAATGGACTAATTAAGGAGCGTAATTACCCAAATGTCAGAAGTCTCTTTCGACCCGGCTTAACGCTAGCTTAAAGTGAGGTCGCTGAATTCGAAGCTGGATGACTACGTCCAGATTTGAATATAAAATTTCGCCTATGGCTGTTAATCGGAATGACCAAGGTTCAAATTCTGTGGCAAGAACTAGGACTCCTTTTCTGCTAATATTCCTGTGACACTCACGGATTAAAACATCATTCTCATGTATTACCAGGCTTAAAATATACCATCACGTTGAACATTAGACTTGTTTTTACCTTCCTTTCCGTCTTCCACAATGACGTCTGCCCAAGATTTGAAAATCTTTCGTCTTTGCTTTTCATCAAGCATGGCATCAAATAAGTAGCACATTATGGTACTTCTGTGAAATTCTGTTGAGACGAGGAGGTAATCCGTCTTGAAAGAAATGTCCAAAGCTAATTCAAAGTTAGCTTTGTCGAGGTCAAACTGCTCGAACACACACATGTAGTCCACATCCAACATTGAAGCAAGGTCTTTCATCTTTTCCATGAAGAGATTACTAAACCTACGTTCGGCTTTAGTGTAGACCTGTTTAAAGACGTTGCTTCCGACGCTTCTCAGAAAGCTCCGTGTCAAAGGGTGAATGTCGTACACGAGGTTTCCTGCCTCCATACTATCAGGATCAACAGAAAACAACTTACTATTCCTCAAGCCCTCCAGAAGGATGATCGCGTCAGGCGTTTCTGCATCAAGAACGAACGCAGCTGCCTCCACTGTAAATGGTCTGCAAAACAACGATAATGCAACGGCAGAGTGCCTGAGCGTGTCACTAGGGAGTAAAAAAAACATCTTTCTCAGGCATGACAGTTGCCCTTTATCGATTCCTTCCCACTGCTCTGTTTCCTTTACGTCTTCCTCTTCTGCTGATGGGATGTCGTCAGAGTCAGCACCAGTCATCTCCTCTTCAATTGTTTCAAGAAGAGTCTTAGCATCGGCTATCTTTTGCCTCAAAATAGCTGCAATGCCATTTAGAAGTAAAGGTTTTCTTTTACACATTTCCACCAGTTTCTCCATTTGATTACTTTTAGTGGAGGAAACTCCACAGGCCACTTGAAGGATCTCCGTAGAGGTTTCTGTACTCAACGCCTCGATCTCTTTGTATTCAATGGCTTCATGGAGGGAAAACGCGTCCTCTTTCTTCTTCTTTTTGTTTTTCTCTATTCGGAAACGACTTCTCGATATCAAAAGAACCTTCAGCTGGGCTTTCCCTTCAATGGTCTTGCATTCAAGGAGCCTATGGAGAAAGCCTTTAAACATGGAGTTCATGCTTTTGGCAACATCGTCATCTCCACCAGAGAACTGGTCCACGTTGTCCAGGAGCAGGAGGACATCGCTTTGTTCTTCCTCTAACACCTTTTGCAGTCGTTCAATGACTGGGTTGTCGTCATATTTTATGACTGTTCTAGTGGAGTCTAATTGGAGCATTACGTGAAAGTAAACGTCCTTCATCTCTGTCACCTCTCTTAGGTCGACAAAAATATGTTTTCGTGGCCATCTGTGACAAATTTCTTTGCCAATAGTTGTTTTTCCAACCCCGCTTGATCCGTACAAATTAAGGATCGGCTTCGTCCCACTTAGCTTTGCCATGACGTCATTTAAATCGGTCTCTCTTCCTTTTACTTCCTCTCTTGTCTTCGTCTCCTGTGAACAAAGTTTTACAAATCAAAAATAAGGCAGGATATATTCTGTAGAACATTTTTCTCATAGCCCGATAAACGGAAACTGGTAGCCTTGAACCTGCCGGTGTCAAGAATCATCTCCGCTTAATTTCTTAGATATAATATCTTACTCAGTATGTCGGCTACGTTCGCCCAGGGATGTTGTTGAGCAAGAGGAACTCGCGATTTTGCTCGAAAGATTATTTTAAGACGCGTTCTCCACGCTCGACTACCACTTGACAGGGATCGCACTCTACCAACGAATATTTTTTTTCTGGTTCCTTCATAAAATGTTTCGTAAATGTCATCACGGTCTCGTAATGGTTTCGCTTGTTGTTCAATTTCCAACGCCTCAAAAGAGTCGACAATTTTTTCCATTTTAAAAGCATCGCTCTTCGCAAGCCATCGTAGTTCATTTTCTCTTGAGACGCAATTATTCGACCTTAGCCTGTACTGTGCTATTTATTGACGGCTGAGTTGGAAGCTTCAAATCTTTCACTTTACTGATCGATTATTCCTCGCGAAGCGAGGGCCGAAGGCCCGAGCGTAGCGAGGTTAATAAATTTGTCGGACCGAACCGGCCCGAGCGGAGTTAAGCCGCGCGAATTCGAGCGAAAAATATATTTATATATATATATCTTTGAAGGTGTCCGCACTCTGTGACGTCAGACTGTCTGGCGTCGTCTGGAGCAAAATTTGCATACATCGGAAAAAATATGCGTGCATGATCAAATTTCAACTGCAATGTTCATCAATATTCACTGGATACAGAACTATCTCTCCAGAATATTTTCCCTTTCTTTTAGAAACTTTTTTGTGAAAGATTGCATTGAAGAAATTACACGTTTTCTGGCCGCGGTAAATTAATTTTCCGTGGGAAATAAATTCATCGAACACGACAGCGCTGCACGCCCGTTGTACATTACGTCGCGTCAGAAATAGATTATCAACCCGCAAACTAGCCTGTGGAACTACGAAAAGACCATGCTCATCAAAACAAATCCTATGCCCCTTTTAATCTCCCCATTTGATGCTACAATACAAGTAAAGAGGGTTTTCCACCCAGTCCCAGCTTCGCGAGGTTTTGCGAGTCACGTATTTCTAGTTACAAAATGAATGACCTCGAGGAATGTTTTTCACCCCATTAATGTCCTTTAGCCGCTGTGTTGAATACGTTTTGTACTGTTATTACTGAGCCTGTATACCCTCGATTCTTTTACTTTACTTTATTGGGATCGACATTATAATCCCTGACCTAATAGTCAACAGAATTAGCCATTAGCCTACCTTTTGACGAGCGAGTTTGAAATTTTCAATCCTTTGCTTGATTCCATCCTTCTTGGAGGCCTTAGGAGCAACAAAGCTCTCTAACACAGTCAGATTGTCACCAGACAAAAGTCCTTGGCTCGCAAATAGGAGAAGGCATGAATACAAATCCTGGTCGTGTTTAGCTTCAAACGTTCCCTTGAAAGTGTTCTTTATGGATTTAACTATAGTTTCAAGTTCTGCGGTGTTCAATTCTTCTGCCACGGCTCTCAAGAGATCGTCCAAATGAGGAGGGATGTCTTTGATTGTCGAGTCGGTTCGGAGTGATTCTGGCGACGCCATCTTCAATTCTTTCGATGCCGTGACTTTGAATTCCGCAAAGCATTAAATTTATGCAGAAGTAACTGAATAAACAAACAATATCGTGATGAATTTAGATGTCAGTCAAGATAGAGATATAAACGAACAAGAAATATTATATTATTATAAGATTTATAAGTAGGGTAAAAACTGCTTCAAATCGAATTGACAAAACTCACAGAAAGAAGAATATTGTTGGGTGTTTGAGGTCTGATAAACTGTAAAAACAACAGTTGAGACATAACAAAATTTCATGAATTTTAATAAGCGTTCTGATTCCCTGAATTCGCTTAATTTAAACACAGATTTCCGGGAACTGGATGAGCGTGTCATTTGATACGTTCCACCAGATGTCCTCGCGATTGAAGGAAGTGAATTGATGGCAATTGATAGAAAACGCCAGTTCAGTCCTAAACTAATTCCTCACAGCAAGGTCAAGCCCGCAGGGAGATTTTTTTTTACTGATAAGACCTTATTCAGTTTATTACTCACAAACCGAAAGTCAGAGGGTCAGTTGTCACGCAATTTTTTTTTACAAAAACAATCATTAGTCGTCCGTGGTTGTTTTAGCTCCTGCTGGTGAGGGGAATTGGGTCGTTCACATGTAAACGTGATTTGTGATGCGATCTTTTCGGGGATTTGGATCAAATTTGAAATCGCATCTGTGCGATTTAATTCAATGAAAGAAAGAAAGAACAGGTCGGGATTTTTTCCGCCCGTTTCCACTTTTTTCTCGCTCCAAATGTATGACCGTGTGCCTCAGGCCCGGTTCATACGTCGAACTTTACATGAGCCGCACCTAATACCTATTAAGGTCGACCCAAATAATTAAGTTCGGCAGTTGATTCAGACGTCGAACCTAACTGAAGTCGAACTTAATTAAAGCTAAAGTGAGAAAGTAGATTTTCGTGGTCAGCGGCTGTTGTTTTTACTCAACAAGATTCAAAATGGCGGGAAAGATGAATTCTGACATGGAAGAGCTTGCTTGGTAAAATAATAAAGCAGGCCAAACACGGCTCCTACTGAGCGAGATAGGAAGAATATGACCTTCAAAGCTAATTTACTCTCACGAGTACGTCTTTCAAAGATCTCCCTTTTCTGTACGAAAGTATAAGGAAGGGTCTTTGTAGATCTCCCTTAGCAGAGGCAGATTTTCTATCAAGTGTTATTTACCAGGAGCCATAATCAGGGATGGAGACCGTAACGAGATGCCAATTTGACTTGTGGGCCTGTCCCCATGTATTGTACCAAAAAAAATCTATTTTTAGAAAAAAATTGCGCCATACGCGCGTGCGCGCACGCGTGTAAACGGCCAGGATCGCGCGTGGAGAAATTGAAATTTTTTTCCACCTGTTCAAAACGGCGTCCAAATTTTAAAATTCTGCCAGGGAATATCTCCTCAGTGCCCACATTTAAGGAATTAGACTCTCACAAAGAAAAGGTAACAATTGAAAGAAGACGGGAAAAGTTGGAATAGGCGGCCTATTGATCACATGACTCTCACAGTAAAGTCAAAAAGGCGCCAAAACGGTGGCGCTGTGTGTGTTGCTACTGTTAAATGAATGAAAAAAGCTTACACTCTACGGACATGTACTCAGACAGGTAAGGACTTTTTTATCTTTAGTGAATTTTTTCTCAGCTGCTTTCCGTAAGGTAGCAGCCCCACGCAAATTTGCGTGTATTCACGCGGGTTTATGACGTGAGAAGGGGGGGGGGGGGGGGGGGCAAGTTTTTCTAAAAATAAATTTTTTTTGGTACAACTCATGGGTAAGCGTGGACCCCCGATTACGGTCTCCATCCCTGATTATGCCTCCTGTATTTATTCATCTGAATTGTTTAAGGTTAGGCAAAGAAGGGCGATATTCCATAACAAACTTCAAAATGTTTTTTGGGCTTTTTAGTTTGTTTTGTAGTGCCGACATTCTTTCGCGGAGGTTGACTTCTGAGAGAGTTTTATTATAAGGTTATCGAGTTAACCTCTATTGCGTAATCTCTGTTTGAATAGAGTAATGTTTTCTTCAAATGTTGTTTTTGAAGATTTTGTTCTGAGAAGTCTTGACGCTTCGCCTTTGGTATAGCCTGTATTGGAAAGTTTCTGTCGGTTTGAAGTGCGTGTGCGCTTCAAGAATAGATTCTTTATTTTTATTTTTTTTAATCTTTCGCATCTCAGACAAGTATATTCAGTTGTTTCGAAACAAGAAGAACAAGCACATTCCTCTTTTCCCGCCACCTTGTTCAGAATGAGGTCCTTTGCGCATGCCAAGTCGATGGAACGCGCAGACCTCTGGGATAGATATAATTTATATAATTTATACGTAACGTATGCATTTGGTTCGGCACATGAAAAGTTCGACGTCTGAATCGAAGTCGAACTTTTGCCGTTCTATTCGACTGGCGCAGTCGAATAGAACGGCGGGTCGACCCAAATACAAATCTGTCGATCCTAACTGATTCATACGTCGATCTTTACATGCGCCGAACCAAATTATTAGGTTCGGCTCATGTAAAGTTCGACGTATGAACCGGGCCTCAAAGGATGGATTAGAGAAGTTTTAAATGGTCAATTAAGTAGTTCCTTCTTTAGCAAGCCTTCGGTCCAAATTATCACGTGAATTAAAGTGAGAAACTTTAACTGTTTGTCAGCTTGTCTAATGACCTGGCATATGGTTTGGAATACTATAAAACTATAAAAAGCCAAGTTTAGACGTCTATGTTACGCCAGGATTTTACTGTACCATTCTGAAAATGCAAAAAAACCGCTTAACGATCTCCTGTTCAAAAAAGCGATTAAATATATACCGTATAACATTAAATACAGTACGCGAGTCACCTTAAAACACCACTCATGAAATAAACGCAAAACGTTTGCGAACCAACTCATGTCGGAGATAAATGCCGTTATAATGTACCGTGAGCCGAAACCTTCCACTGTGAATGTGACCTTCAATCCTTGCGATTTCAAGCTAACTGAGCCTACCAGGTGACCTTTGCACACTTTTCTTCCCTTGGCCGCCTTTGGGCGCCTTGCCATGGAGTCCTTTTTTGCTTCTTGGAACACGAGGTCTAGGGGCTCCTTACTTGCGGTACTTAATGGTCCTTAACGGACATGAACTCCTCAAGGTGCTGGGTAATTAATTTCCACATACACTTCATGCATAGTCATTAGTCCCCTCAAAACATTTTATAAAATAAGACGTAAACAAAACTTCATTAAGACATAATATTTTTTTAACGATTTTTATTTCTTTTGCTACAAGAAACCTGCTTTAATACCATCGATTTGTAGAACCTTAAACAATTTTATATTACAGATCTACATGTACGTTAATATTCATATGGCATTGAGAAATTAATACTTGTCGTGCAAATTTTTTTTAATTGTCGTGCAAATGACATTTCAATCATTCCCCTTAAGGATCAAATTCGTGAGCTGTAAATATGAAAATGCCAGTCTCAGTGACTTTTGTTCGCAAGAAAATTTAATGGTGAACAATAAACATTTATGGAGTGTTTATGTCATGGACCATATCGGTTTGACAATTGCCTCCTAAAAATTCCTGAGTTTCTCTTCTAGCATAATATGATTCCCAATGCAAAGGGCAAATAACAGCCGATAGTCCTCTACAGACACATTCTATTGCTTAGTTAAACAAACTAGCAATCTAATTGACTTCGCAAGGGCGTGTTAATTTCCCGCGATACACCACCTGAGAGCACCTACAAGGAAAACTGAGCAGCACACAGTTAAACAAACTGGCTAACAATAAACCTATTTAATTGACTTTCGTTTTTTAAGAGATAGATCACTAGGTTATGCTAAACAATTTGACAGCTAGCTCTCGTTTTCTATAGCCATTGAGAGCAGACCTGAGGCTTCGCCTCTCGCAAACTATAAGCCGACAAAAACCTTAAGCTAATTGCCGTCTTATTACTAACTTTGGCCTTAAATATACTGGACTAGAGTTACAGGGAGATGAGTTTCCTTCCCCTCCATAGAACTAACCTGCCCCCACTGAATCTCTGGGGTCTTTACATGATACCGGATTCAGTCCGGTTTTCTTTTTCGGTTCTGTACTCGTTTACACGATCATGACACTAATGTAAACTAGCATGTACATCCACTACATAGACAGCGAGCTTACCGGATCGAGGATCTCGCTTCGGTACGAAAACTCGCTCATGAATTCCCATGTCATGCTCCTTTCGAAGGGGAGGTCTTAAGTGAATTTGATTTCATTTCAAAACCCAAAAAAGTTTTTCTATCAACAAAAAGTTAAAACTAATGGTCAAGTTTTCTGAGTTTGTTATAAGTTACCGCCCCAGTATACTAAAACTGTCCATGAGCATCCACAGACGGATTGGACTGGAATGGATTGCAATTGCAACTTTAAAAACGGTGAATGGAAAGTTCGCAGGTGATGCGTGACACCTCAAAATGTATTTCTGATTAGAATGATATTAAAATAAAAATCAAAAAGTGCCAGTAAAGGTTAAAAGAAGCATTACTGACACTTTTTGGTATTAATTTCAGTTAAAATCAATCCAATCAGATACCTTTTTTCATGATGATGTTTCTCTTGATGTTCTGGTGTCATTTTGTCACTAAGTGAAGGTGTTGTTGCAGCTTGACCTTAAACAAGCCAGATGTTTCATGCTATGTTACTTTACACTGAAGTCAAGAGAAACTATACTCCGTTTAATGAACGGTCCTCAAAGAGACCACACAAGCTTACTTGGGTATCCTGTGAGTCATTTCTACAGCTACACCGTTTCAACAAAAAGACCGAAATCCCAGAGACACTAATCCTTTAATTGTAGCCAAATAAATTTCGTTGCAGAATGAAACACACAGCCGTAAATACGCTTTATGTAAAGGTAGAAGAAAGTCTTTATCGCACCCGTAAGAAAGATGTTGCTGCAGTTGGTTATTACAGAGAACATGAAAACAATATCGCGGAGCAGAACACTTTCAACAGTAGCAAAACACCTTTTTAGCCAGGGTGGCAACAAATATTCTCCGCTAAATCTTTGCGGCCTACGTAGCTATGGCATAACGCTTCATATAAGACTTGGTAAGTCGCAGCTGAGCCTTGTCTCTCCTTCCATGCAATCAGCATTGCATACACCTTCTCAGATAGTTCTTCGTCTTTTCTGTGAAATGAAGCCAGCATTGCCTCGTCAAATTCAAGCCTACGTCCTAGCTTCTTCCAGTGGTCACCGATTCGCACTGATAGAATTTGCAATTCCTCAGTAGATGGACTTCCCTCTTTAACTGCAAAGAGAAGAGGTTTGTTTTCTTACTTTCTTGGTTTATAATGCTTCAACACAAAATTTGGAAACATTTAATGGCTAATAATAAGGCATGGAAGGGAAAATGCACAAATAAAAAGATAAATGGAACGCCGGAGGAGGTAACTAAATAAACGAACGAATAAATGTTTGATTAATTGATTGATTGATTGATTGATTGATTGATCGATTGATTGATCGATTGATTGGAAGCTGATTGAATGAGTAAATAAATGAAAGAAAGAATGAATGAATGGACGAACGAGCGAAAGAACTTCTTTCGCTCGTTCAGTGAATGAATGAATGAATGAATGAATGAATGAATGAATGAATGAATGAATGAATGCATGCATGCATGCATGAACGAACGAACGAACGAACGAACGAACGAACGAACGAACGAACGAACGAACGAACGAACGAACGAACGAACGAACGAACGAATGAATGAATGAATGAATGAATGAATGAATGAATGAATGAATGAATGAATGAATGAATGAACGGATGAATGAGTGCACTCAAGAAAATTAAGGCAAGGGTTTCTTGCTAGTTACTTACTTCAAAAAGGAAGGGATTGGTCTATCGTTTGGAGATTTAACCGTAACGTTATCAGGCTTTGGCAGTTTAATATGCTTACAAATGTCTAAATTAGTTCACGTGACCTGTTACCACCGCAACATTCAGAAAAACTTTGGAGCGAAAATGGCATCACTTCTCATTGCCTTCTGGAGTCTTCCGGTAGTTTTAAAATTTTGCGGCTATTAGGCACTTCATTTCTGTGCTTGGGCCTTTTTGAATATTCTCTCAAATTGGAAAATAAGCGGCTTAATTTACTTTGAAGGGACAGGGCACAAGTAAAAATAGCCGTTTAATTTCAAAATCAAAGGAATAGCTAAAAGGCCCAAGCACAGAAATTAAGTGCCTGATGCTCGCAAAGTTTTAAAACTACAAGCAGCCTCCAGGATAAAAACATGTGCGATTTTTGCTCAGAAGTTCTTGAATGTTGCAGCCACAACTGGTCACTTGGCCTAAGTTACATAAGGAAGGAACGAACGAATGAACGAACGAACGAACGAACGAATGAATTAATTAATAAATGAATTCAGTGCACGAGTGTCGAAATATTGTGAAAAAAATTTGATACATTTTGTTTTGCCTGTGTAATACTGGACTTATTCCATGCTTATCTGTCAGTTAAGATGATTAGAACTTTTCATATCCAGCGTGCAATCCAACGGGGATTATTGCTCACGGCTTTTTCGCCCATCACTAGATAAATAACAATGTATAAGAGCCCAATACCTGTATCAATTTTGCTTCGCTTGGGCTCTTCCTGAGAATGTAGGCATGGAGACTCTCTCTTGACAGCAGTAGAGATATCTGCCTTCCTAACAGTGGCACCTGTACATGTTTATTTTTTTATTAAAAAAAACTCTCTTTGGCTTAACTTTTGCTAAAGTACAAGTATGTTGAACAGAAACAGTTGGGGGCTTTCAAATAATTACTTCTCTTAAGCAAATTATTCAATTTAACCTTGCAAGATAGAAAGCTAAAACCTCTTTGATTTTCCAACACCAAGAAACTAAATTTTAGTTTTTTCGTTAGGGAAACCAACCCGATACCAAAATTCGGCGTTTCACAACATAAACTGATTTCAGCTAACATAAAGCTTTTTGAAAAGCCTTTCAGTAGGGAATTTTCAAATGTGAAACAAAACATTTCCAATGGCATTTTTGCCCCCTCGACAACAATAGGAATTTCTTTCTCCCAACTATGAGAGGCTGAGGGACAACTTCAGTGTACATTGGAAGAATTCTATTTTGTTATCATAATGACCCGTACGTATCTGTAACTTTCAGAAAGAAGTTCCGAACAAACAATGGACTGGAAGTACTGGGTTGTCACGTGTACATAGCTCTCAGAACGGCTTACAGGATTGGCTGAAAATTGACCAATAGCGAAGCAATAAACAAACAACACACAAAAAATAGATCCTAGCCGTAAAACAATAGAGCTGCGTGATATGCAGGTCCAATGGAATTAGAAGCTTTAAAGAGTTGCGTGCAATCTGGCAGTGGAAGAATAAGTTGGCTTCTGCTGATTTCTAACTTGACCGGTTCATAAGTATGAATCCGTAGGTACTTTGGTATAATTACCTGTAAAGGATGCATCGTTTTGTTGTGGCTTGTATGAAAGATAAATCTGAGAAGATGTACTCCCTTGTACTTCCTAAAGAGGAAAGAAATTCCAATGACAATTCAACAAATTTTTTAAAAGAAAAAGTCATAAAAAATTTATTGTCTTAAAGACAATATTTCTGTCTTGAGGCGTAAAATACTTAAAGTGACATTAAGAATAGTATCAACGCAAAAACAAATAAAGAAATGGGAATTTCAGTTGTACATTCACAGAATGGGTCTTCCTCCCGTTTCTAGTCGAATTGGATTTTTTTAATGTTGGTTTTTGGGTAGGGGAGAAAACCGAACAACCCAGAGCCTGGTCGTTGAAGAGAAACCGGTTATACGGTCCCCCACTAGATTATCCTCGTAATTTGCTTGACCGAAACTGTTTGCCCAGATTACTTGAAAATCAGGGCCTCTTAATATGAACCTGGTAACTCTACCTGCTTGGTTAACGAACAGGACGAATGTTGGCTTCATCAGTTCGTATGGAAAGTTTCAGCCCGGCTACCGAAATGAGAAAGGAGCGAGTTTTTGCTTTGGCCAGCTCTTCTTTTGAAAGATGTCGAAATCATCCGGCAACTGTGAAGCTACCATAGACATGGACATAAAATTTAAACGTCAGGCACATGACGTTTTGACATCTCCACTCGCAGCTCTTGGCGCTGCATGAATTAGTTTACAAACGTACTCATTTTTTATTCGTCCCGGTAAAAGGGCATGAATTTGTTTATCAGCGTCTCCAAATTCGTTCCAGTCAACAGCCTCAGGTTACCAAGATCTCGGGCACAAAAAGGCTGTATTGGCTATATATATTGTACCTTAGCATCTTAATGTTCAGTTTGTAACTTGGAAATGAAGCTGAATAAATGACTGTGTTGTCTCGAAAAATGTAAGCCAAAGCCAAAACAAAACAACAATCCATGAAATAGTCCCGTTTTCTACGCATTCTCGGAAGTGGCATCTTTGTTTGTCAATCAACAACACACCAACGTTAGCAAATAGAACGTAGTAGGCTCTTACCTCGTACATTGCCTTGTATTTCCCTGACTATTCTGCATCACCCAGCGACTTTGCTAGTCCTTGAAGGGTGCAAAGAATGTCTTTTTTATCCTGTTGTGTCATCTTCATTGAAGATTTCTCCTCTTCCCATTGCCTTTCGTAAAACCCAAGTGCTTCCCTCTGAAATATCTTGCATAGATCTTTCTTGCGAAGCGACTTGCACAGGGACAAGAGATTTTGCAAAATTTCCTCTGTTTGCTTATAGGGTAGCTGTTGAAGGTCTTGAGAATACCAAGCCTTCTCATAAAACTGCAACGCTTCGGCCTGATACCTCTGAATCATTTCCTTATTCCCAGAGTCACTCAGCCGTGTGTTTATTTCGTCGATGACAGTTTTGTTGGCGTACGAGAATTCCTTTTCTTCATTCCAAAAACGCAGATAAAATTCCAATGCTTCTTTCCTGAACTCTTTCTTCCTGTCTCTACTGAGGATGTTCTCGTAGCTCCGCACGATCCTGTCTCGTACTTCACTGTGGTTGGCATTTCCTAGGGATTTCTCAATTCTCCACGCTTCGGCAAAAAAGTCTTCAGCCTCTTCAAATTCCTCCAGAGATTCACTAATTAAACCCAACTGGAAAGCACTCCTTGCCGTGTGGGGATGATCACCCAAGATAACTTTCCTAATCTCGTACCCAGCCATTGCTGGCTTGTAAGCTTCCTCGAACTTCTCCTGCCAAGCGTAGGCATTTGCAGTGTTCCTGTAAAAGAGTGCCAAGCGTAAAATTCCAGAACGTTTTAGCTCCTTGCAGAGCTCTAAGGCCTCCTCGTAGCACTTGATGGCTTTGTCATATTGTTTTTGACATTCATAAACCGTTCCTATTTGACCCTTGAAGAAAGGCAGATCCAGGTGATTCTTTGAACTTGAGAGCTCTTTTCTCATTTCATAAGCTCTCGTGTAAAACGTCAAGGCTTCTTCGTGGTTGCCAAGTTTGTTATAACAGTTTCCGATTGCATTAAGGCATTTCGATGTACTTGTGTGATTGTGCAAGAGCTCTTCCATTATTGTCAGAGCATGAAACAATGTTTTAAGAGCGCTCGGAATGTTTCCCGTCCTGTAGTAAATTTCTCCTTCAACATACAGGTACAAACCTCTAGTGAATCTGTAATGGTCTCCTCGTTTGAATTCCTCGTCAGTGTTCTCCATAGATCCCTGCGCGATCTTCAAAACATCTATTGCATCCCGCCATCCGTTAAGATTCAGAGCTTGAATTGCCTCTTGACATTTCATGTCCGCACGAAATAAATTTCCTAGTGAAAAACAAAGGAAAAAACAAACAAACCGGAAATAAGGCAAGCCTTTAAACGGCGATATTACCTTGAATTGCCTCTCGCTTCCCAGCCTTGTTTATAAACTGAAACTTCAAAAAGGGATAGCACAGAATCCTATGATGATATTGATAATTTGTTTACGACGCAATAGGTAATTTGTGGTTATGTTGTAGCCAAGCCATTTACCACCGAGATTCTGTCTTTTTGTGCCTTTGACAAAAGCATTTACAAATTTTATAGTAAAGCAGCTGGTTGCCAAAACTGTGTTTTTTGTCTATAACAGACGATTCGTCAAATATGTTCCGCCCTAGGTCCCATACACGGAAACTTCTCTGTAATAGCCAAGTTGGTTTCATATGCGTAGTCATAGTTACAGAATATTGCAGGAAATGAATAGAAGGAGATCCTCTTAGTTGTACAACTTAACCCCTCGCATAAATTGCAGACTTGCAAAGAAATTAAAGTTTCGGTTGCTGAGGAAATTGTAGTGGAGGCTAGGGTCCCAGTCTCTTACTCTCGAACTTTTAACCTTTTACAAACTTTTCAAACTCTTTCAATGAAAAAGAACGAATCGATTATAGAACATCGCCTTCTCGAATTTTGAGTTATTTTTCCAATTGTAGTGTGCCAAAGAGTGTATATGTTGAGACGCAATTGGTTGCAAGACTAAAACTATTTGGAAAAGCTTACTCGGGTAATAAAGTATAAGCGCTGTGGGTAATTACTGAAGAACGTGAGTGAGTTTTATGGTTATAACTCTAACCTTCCCTTCCGTCTTCCTTTGCTGCCTCTGCCCACGACTGAAAAATCTTCCTTTTTGAGTTCTCATCAAGCATGGCTTCAAACAGGTGGCACATCATTAAAGTCTCATGGTATCCCTTAGAAATGTCAATGTAGCCAGTCTTGCAGGAAATGTCTAAGGCAAGCTGATAGTTAGGCTTGTCTAGTTCAAACTGCTCAAATACATTCATGTAGTCCTTGTCAAGTATTGCAGCCATGTCTTTCATCTTTCTCAAGTAAAGCTCACAAAATCTACGCTTGGCTTTCTCGGTGCATTGTTTAAAAATGGGGCTCCTTTCTACACTTCTCAGAAAGCTTCGCATCAACGGATGAATGTCATACAATAGTTCGCGGACCTCAGGAACAACAGACAAAACCTTGCTGTTCCTCAATCCCTCTAGAATGCTGATGGCTTCAGGCATGTCAACATCGAGAACAGACGAGGCTGCATGCACTGAAAACGATTTGCAAAACAAGGATAATGCTACAGCAGATTGCCTTAGAGTATCACTAGGAAGGAGGAAGAACACTTTTCTCAAGCACGAAACTTGCTCTTCATCAATTCCTTCACTACGATAGTCCCAGGACTCGTTTTCGTTGTTGACCTCATCTCGGGCCGCTTTATCTTCAAGTCGAACATCCTTCAGTTCTTGTTGAAGCGCTTCAAGAAGCTTTTCAGCATCAACTATATTTTGCCTCAGGATAGCTGCCATTCCATTTAGAAAAAGAGGTTTTCCTTTGGACACCTCCACCAGTTTTTCTAGTTGAGGGCTTTCTTTTTTAGGAAATCCACTGGCCGTTTGAAGAATCTCCGTGGACGTCTCTTTCTCCAACACCTTGAGCTCCTTATGATCAATGGCCTCAAAGACGCAAACCTCATTCTTTCTCCTTTCATTTCCGTCTTCCGCTACTCGGAAACGTCCTCTTGATATCAACAGAACCTTTAACCGTGCCTTTGCTCTGCTGTCCTTGCTGCCAAGGAGTTTCTGAAGAAAGGTAATGAACTTAGTGTTCATGCTTGTGGCAACGTCGTCATCTGCACCAGAAAACTGGTCCACGTTGTCGAGGACTAAAAGGACATCACCTTGGCCTTCTTCCAATACCTTTTCCAGTTGTTCAATGACTGGATTTTCGTCATGTTTTATGATTGTTCTGTTGGTGTCTAGTCCAAGCATAATGTGAAAGTAAACGTCCTTCATTTCTGTTACCTCTCTTAAGTCGACAGAAATGTGCTTTCCTGGCCACTTGAGACAAATTTCTTTGCCAAGAGTTGTTTTGCCAACCCCGCTTGATCCATACAAATTGAGGATGGGCTTGTTACCTCTAAGCTTTGCCATTACGTCATTTAAATCTTTTCCTCTTCCTTTTAGTTCCTCTATTGCCTTGTTGTTCTGTTGAAAAGATATTGAAGAGAACATTTGTTACACGTGTTTGCTTGAGTCGTGCAGCGAAACAACCGGGAGATCTATTATGAGACGTTTCAATAAATAAGCGCATCTTTTTTTTTTTATTCAGGCAGGGAAATGATCACTCTGCTCTCTCTTTATCACACCGTATTAAATTAAACTACTTTATGTCTTTATAATTGTAAAAGTCTGTTTAACTCCAAATGTAGAATTCATATCAGATTTACGTTCAGAATATTCATAATCGGATCTCTCGATTCGAGCTTCACAGGGGTTTAAAATGATTATAAACGAGCAGGACAGAGGGTGGCTTGGGATACAGTTTCAAACGAAGTTATTATATTCGGGAAAACTGGTCTGATCTTGGGGCACCAAATTCTCCTTAAAATAATTAGCTGCTATTGTGATCGCTGGAAGAAAATCAACCGGCCGAGTTGAGCGACAAATGACTACAGAATTACTTATTTGCTGAAAAACAAAAAAACATTTCGAAAATCGTAAATTTCGATCCAATGAACAACGAAAATTCTCTTCTTATGAAGAGACTGACTGAGCTTAGCCTCTACTATCCCCACTATAGGGGTAACTGACGCAAAGCATCAAAACCGTGGCAAAACCTAAGAAAAATAACCCTCATATAGACTGTTCACAGACTTTTCAACTTTTAGGAAAACAATACTTACAAAATTCAGAGCTAACTCAAGTTATTAGCCGACAGCAAAGTGAAGGCCAGTCCACTTGTAAGCGTTACTTATCTTCACATGTATGCCAAACTCTGAATACAAAGGATTGGGCTTTTTTCGACAGGTCTGTTACAGCCGTACAGAGGTTGGAGAGCAAAAGCCGGAAGGATCAAGTGTACGCGAAAAAAAAAAAAAAAAAAAATCTGAAGAAAATTCCAGCTCTATCGTTTTTCCCATCAGGTCATATTTTCGGTGCGTATTATCGTCTACTCCCCCTTCTTGGATGCCTAGAAAAAGGCTGCTAATTTTGAGTTAACAGACTTTACAATCCATCAGTGATAGACTGATCCCCGAAGATAATGCAGTTATGATTCTCTACTTTCCGGAGAGCACTGAAATCTTATGGGAGGTCCCGCATAGTTATAAACAGCGCAAAAATACTCCAGCCTGTATTATGGGGCACCGTCTTAAAAGAAGTCACGCATAGTACACAGTAGATGCTAAATTACAGAGTTGTCTACAAGTCGACCTCAGAAATTTTTTCTCGGACATGAAAGAAGCTATTTGGAGGGAGCGAACAGCGAGCAAGCAGGGGAGTGGGACTCAATCTCAACGGCGTGAACTACTTGACCAAAAATGAGAAACTGTCGACCAAGTCTACCTAGATGAGAGACTGAAAATACAAAAGAGGTATGTAACAGTTCATATTAGGAGATTTTAAAGAAACACACGCGTGGGGCCTATCAGACTATCAACCCTACGTTTACAACAGCCCTCGCGATATGCTAATGGATATACAGTAGACACAGGCAGGGGGTCATTTCTCGAGTGAAAAGGAGACACGTGGTCTTGACGCCATCGCCTCTGGGTACAAGCTGCCAACGAGTTTCATTATAAAGCGGCAAAAAAAGTATCATTCAATGAAACTCGTTGGCCGCATGCAACCAGAGACGACGGCCTAATAGGGCAATTTAGTTTAGTCCACCTGAAAACATTTTCCGGTCCCCGTCTGCCCATGTTTATAAATGATTTCAGTCCTTAAGGCAAGTACATTAACTGGAGCGGTTACTGACTATTTTTCCTCCAGTTCGGTCAAATCATAAACAATACTTTTGGGGTAATAATAATTCTATGAAAAGCAGCCAGTTTACCCACGGTTGGGGCAGCTTGAGGAGTTGAGGAGTCTCTAAACTGGTTCATCCTTTGATTAAGGTTTATTAAACCGGAAGTGTTTAATCATGACTGAGTTCCGTATCAACGTCGACTAATTAAGTGCACTGAATGTGCTTTGTAGGTCGTAATTTTTACGGGGCGAGCCTATCAACGGTAGCTAACAGTACTTCAAAACATTTCTGAAAAGGAGAATTTTGAGAAATACGCTCGGTTTTCATTTCATCACTTTAGAACCACACTGTTTATGACAGACAACTGACCTGCCGATCCTGACCCCTCAACGTCGGCATTTTGTTTATTTAATATGATGAAAACTTTGTGTTCATGCTTACCTGTTGACGGCTGAGTTTGAAATTTTCAATCCTTTGCTCGATTCCTTCTTTCTTAGACGCCCTAGGAGCAACAAAGTTCTCCAACAAAGTTAGATTGTCTACAGACAGTAGTCCTTGGTTTGCAAATAGTAGAAGACATGAATATAAATCGTGATCTTGTTGAGCCTCAAACGTTCCGTTGAACGTATTCTTTATGGACTTAACCACAGTCTGGAGCTCTTCACGTTCCAATTCCCCAGCAACTCCTCTTAACAGTTCGTTTAAATCAGGAGGGATGCCTTGAATCACCGAATGGCTTCGCGCTAATTTGGTCGCGGACTCCATCTTGATTCGCTTGGTTCGTTGCTTACAATGCTCTGTTTGAGTTTTAAAACGAATTTAAATAATGCGGAAAACTCACTAGATAAAGAGCTGAAACAACAAGACAATCACTGCTGTCACATGTCACAGTTTTTGAAGGAAAGACAAAGCTTGTAGGTGAATATAGTTAACGTAGTTGATTTCTCACAGTGTTCTCACGGGAGACCGATTCAAAGCGATATCCATATCGTGAAACGATAAAAGCGAATAGGTCTGATAACCTCTCAATCGGACATTGGTTGGAAATTAGCGAGTTCATGAATTTTAATGAGCCATTCGTATTTCCTTTCTTTCTTGGAATGACCTCACTCGTATCAGCAATTCAGATGAGACTTCCTTTACTTTCTTGCTTCCTGGCTAAAAGTTCAATATAGTGTGAAGATAGCACTATTCAGTGGAGATTGGCTATTGTCCGGCGCCAACATCATGTTACCAGTAACTTCATTATTTTCCAGTTTGAGATAATGTCAGCTGTAATGTCCACAATTAGTTAGTTGGTTGACAGTGAATAACGCAGACTGCTGATAGCTAACTTGGCATGAAACCAAATTATAGTTTGTCACACAACGGTTGTCACTTCATACATACATCAATTCTTAAAATGTATTTTGCTGTCACTGCCAAACTAAAGACTTTTCTGAAAATAGGACGTGATAATCTTTTTCGACATTAGTTGAATATCAAATGGCGTCCAGATGACGATTAATCATGATATCCAAACGCCATTTGGCTGAAGAGTAGGAAACTGAAGGAGTAAATGAGAACTGGAAATTGAGCAAATAGAATTTTCCTCTATCCCGTCTTAAAACCTCTTTAAATTTCATTCAAATTTAGGTGTATCCCCCCCTTAACGTGAAGTACGATTCCCGTTTAATTATTAATCATTTTTCAAAAGATTTTTGCCCCTTCCGGTTTAGCAAACGCCACTACGATTGCTAAGGTTTCTGGTCTAAGCCGCAAACGTTTCAATTGTTGGTTTGTCAGCGGCTTTACTAATCATTGTATGCTCCTGATAAAGAAATTTTTCAATTCGGTCACGGTGATTTTCGTTTAGTGGACTGCCTTTTGCGTCTAAAATACGATGAACATGTTGTCAGGACTGAAAAGCAGACCTCTGCTAACTTCTTTAAAGGTAAAGTATATAGTTGAAGGATTTTGATCGCATCGAATGGACACAGCAGTTATTTAACATCCGATGATATCCGTTTTGATGTAGCTGTCGGGGTTAGCAAGGAGCGCCTTGAGGGCCTCTGGAAGTCGCGCTTTTCACTTTAAAATCGAAGGAAGACGTTCACAAGATGGCACATCAAAGGGACAGGTTAGTATTTTACCTTTTTAGCCTAATTTTTCTCCAGAAGATGTATATAGGTGGAAGGGTCGTGTCCGAAAACGTGTTTACATGACGTTTTGGTTATGCAATACGTGCGACTGTTACGTGTAGGTTGACATGTACAACTTGGCAAATGTAATTAAAACTTTGTAGCTTAAAATACCTTGGTTTTCCGAACGAAAATATTACGCCTGATCGGTTTTAGGATTTATATTTGTGTTTCAACATATTTTTCAAGCGTAATCGATCGTTTATCGTGTAACGAATTGCGTGATATTACACATTTACGATTTTGTCACGCAATTTGTTGAACTCATCTAAATGCCGCGTTTACACTAGAAAGTTTACTAAGGGTTACTTTTACTGAGTAAGTTATTTTGAAGTCATTTAAAAGGACTTAATTAACTGAGATAATCTGTCAAGAACGTTGGTGAAGAAGAAACAACCAGTTGCTGGGAGTAATACTTGATGCCGCTGTAAAAGTAATATTGCTTAGCATCAGGCAAGATCAGATCTTGAAAATAAACTGATTCAACCATTAATTTATCGGTTCAGCGATTGGCCTGGAGTAAAGAATATCAAGGATTGAGTTGACTTTCAGGTGAATTGAGCCTCGATACTCGACTTGATCCTCAATAATTTATTAATCTATTTCTTTTTCACAACTTTTGTGGACTCCCTGTGGTGCCATTTATTAAACCCATTTTGAAATGGGCAATTCCAGAAAATATCCATACCCAACAACGGACGGCTTCCATGTTTTAACCCCCCCTTGCCTTTGGAAATTCCAAAATGCGTTACCCCCCCATGCCCTCAGAATTCCATAATCGTGAACCCCCCCTACCCTTCAGAATTTCCGGTTTTTCTGGGAAGTACATTTTCGACTTAGCAACGCCTATATGAACAAACGAACATGAATTTATGCCTCCTCAGGGCTGGATCTAGCGGCGCTAGGCGACAAGCTTTACTCTTCAACGACAAGAAAAACCTACCGCTAGTGGCCAGGCTGTGAAAACTTCTTTTTAAGTCCGAATTTGGCTATAATAATAAACACCATTTACGGCAGTTTTACTCTTCTTTGTTTTCTTGTGCTGTTTTGACGTTTACAAAAGCAGAATAGCTCAAATCCAGACGGTTAAATCTTTCAGCGGTCAAATATACCGTCGAGTGTTGTTGCGTCCTTTTATACGTCATGTAGTGTGCACGAAAAGTGTTCTCAACCCATATGATTCATGTAGTGTACATGAAATGTATCATGATCTATCGGACGATCTATCGATGCTTGTCTTCTGCTTCCGCGGTCATACGTTCGTGGATAATTTTATTTACGAACTACAAAAGTCCACTACAATAGCGTTTTCAAGGAACTCACTCTACACTTTCTACCCCAGAAATCCCTCCTGTGGAATTCACCAGTGCCTTCGGATATCCAATCGTAAATACCCCCCCCCCCCCCCCCATGCCCTCAGAATTCCATAATCGTGAAGCCCCCCTCCCCTTCGGAAATCCTAAAAGCCGTCCGTGGTATGGGATGGATATTTTCTGGAATCGCCCAATCACTGGTGATCCTGGCAATCTGGTTGGCTATCAACAGTGTGATTTATTAAGGGATTGCACTATTTTTTGCTTTAAATTGTATCCGTTTTTACCCTATCAAAATGAAAATGAAATAATAACTAATCAAATTTCATGGCCTACAATATCTGCAATAGCCAATCAGATTGCAGAAATATATAGGGCAGTAAAAGTCATTTTGGGGGAAATTTTGACATTGACATTTCTATTTTTCCATTCGTTATTGTTGAATTTTGCAATTTAGCCATGCGACCACTTAGCTTTAGAAGTGAATAAATAAATATTAATATTGACAAATTGTGTGATTTCAAAATGGGTGTAATAAAGTGGTAATTGATTTTTATCTCATGCAATTTTGGTCAGAAATCATACTTGTGATTTCAAATTGAACTCGCGCTGCACGCTTGTTCCTTTTGAAATCACATGTATGATTTCAGACCAAATTGCACTCCACTCAGTTCAATTACTATTCTACTACATATGGTTTGGTATATGTTTCAATAGTTGTCAAGGGAATATCCTGTGATAGATCACACGTATGATGCTGTTGTTGTTGGTGCTGGAGGTGCCGGCTTGCGTGCAGCATTTGGACTTGCTCATGAGGGTTTCAAGACTGCCTGTATCACAAAGCTCTTCCCTACAAGATCACATACAGTTGCAGCACAGGTAAGCATTTAGCTCGTGACAAAAACGTATGATATTATTGTTTGTTGTCTTTTTATTCATGAATAAGTTTATGTGTGATGTATTGTTTGGTTGGCTGTTAGTTTTTGATGTTATTTGGTTGGTGCCATCAATGCTGTTAAGTAAACACCCTTTCCAATTTGACCTTGTTAAAATTAATATTGCGTTGTCTTCATGTCAGGGAGGAATTAATGCTGCACTGGGAAATATGGAACCTGATGACTGGCGCTGGCATATGTAAGTTTATAAGAAGCAAGATTATGTTGTACTGTACATAGATCACCTCCCCTCTACCCCGCATCCCTCAAACTGGAATTTAAGCTTCCCCACATTAGATAATAGAAAGCCCATCCCCCCACGATCTGTGACTCTAAATCTTTGTAATTGTAAGACCTCCCAGGTAACCTACAGTGTATTCAACAGGGGCTTTTTTGTTTTGTTCCTAAGCCATAGCTATAAAGCAATTGAGGCTGCGGTAATGAGACTTGGAGGGTGCATAATGTGTCCCAAACTGTTTCCTTTCAGGTCCACAAAGTGGTGGTGTTCTCTATCATAATATTTCAAAAGTTAGGAATATTCAAATTCAGTGTGGTACATGTACATGTACGTTGTCCCCTTGCCTGAATAGGGTTAAGCCAATATCTTTCTGTTTGAAGAAGGTTTACATGTACATGTATCTGCCAAATCAAACCAATTTTGAAATGTAAATTTCCCTTCTGTAGTAAGCCAACCAAAAAAAGTCATTTCCAGTTGTTATTGATGATGTTTGCAGGTATGATACAGTGAAAGGCAGTGATTGGCTTGGTGATCAAGATGCCATTCATTACATGACAGAGGAGGCACCCAAGTCAGTGATTGAGGTTTGTAATATTATTAGCTACTTGAACAGGTTTTCATGAAACCCTGCATCCCTTTCTTGTTTCAACAATTACCTTTAAAAGTTTTTTTGAGAAAAATTTGACCTTTCTTTCCTATCAGTAACCTAAAGACTATCTAGCAGAGTGGTATGGTTGCCTGGCACAGTAAAAGCTAAATGCAAGAATAAAATAATGCATGAGACGAAATGAATGGTACAATCAAAGTTCAACAACTTGAAGCATTGTAATCCAAGATGCAAAATCTGTACACAGCAACTCAGTAATATGAAAACAAATTAACTATGTTTTTGTTGAATATTATCTAACTTGTTCATTTATAAAATAAGTAGAATTATATTATTTAAATTGCATTTATGACTTTTTGGTAAAGAAGTCTTTAAAAGACTGACCATAATATACGGCAGATCTACAATCATTGAAAAAATGTTTTGGGAAGGTTACTCAACAAGGCAACAGAAAGTGGGTATGAAATAAAGACATCGGCACACTTATTACTTTTGTATGTTGAGACCTTTGTTTGTCGGTTCCCCCTCCCCCCTGCCCCCCTGTTCAATGTTGGATTCCCCACAATTCATATACTCGTAAAGATTCACTTTTGAAGCTCAACATTGAAACAGGGGAGGGGAGGAAGGTCGAATCGAAGTAGAACTTTGGAATCTTCCCAAGAATTTTTTTGTTGATTGTAGCCTTGGTTCATGGGAAGAAAGTGTTTAGACAGTTCTATAAAATAATATATGATGTAACACTAGTTTTATTGTTTTGTAACTTAAGTGTGTCACAGTGCGTCACACCTTTAATGGATGATAATTTCATTGTACTTTTATCATTTACAGCTTGAAAATTATGGCATGCCATTTAGTCGCACAGAGAAAGGCCAGATTTATCAACGTGCATTTGGTGGTCAGAGTTATAATTATGGCAAAGGTGGGCAGGCTCACAGGTGCTGTGCTGTTGCAGATAGGACAGGCCACTCCTTGCTTCATACTTTATATGGACAGGTTAGTACACAAACCAGCTGTAAAAGTGAGAGTCCACGGTTGTCAACGCTAATGGTTTTTCAGACTTTCCACTTGTACTAACTTGTACTGTATTTGACTCTATACTCTGCAGTTTGGTCTTCTCTATGAATATGAATGCAACATTAAGTTTCTTTTTTACATGGAAATGTTTTCTCAGTAATGCTTGTACGTAAACTATGGCTGTATTATTTGAATGTTTTTTTTTTCTGGAACTGCTCCAAAAATGTGATTAAATTGTACTTGTTTCAATATAATTTACAATAAATTATTTATAAATTAGTATTCACTGTGCGTTTATTAGGGGATATTCCACAAGGTTGAGTGGGATAATTGTTTTATTATTCAACACATTAATAGCAAAGCACAGTACGTACTGTTTTATAATTTGCAGAAAAGTTGTAGACGATCTCTTTTTTGCCATTTTTTCTCCCCGACACACAAAATTAAGTATATCTTTGTTGTATACCGCAAATTTTGAGTGCACCATGACCATATTTGGGCAGTGTTACAATGTGTTGAATAATAAGCACAAAATAGTTATCACATGTTACAGTCAACTCCCTTTATTGCAGACACCCTTGGGAGCGCAAATTAGTGTCCTTAATAGTGAGATTCCATAATAGCGGGAATTGTTTCAGTCAAACGACTGTAATTTATTTATGCTGGGATTTAGTTGCTGTCCATATTATCACAGTGTCTGTAATAGTGAGGTTTCCATAAGGCGAGAGTTGACTGTGTGTTGGCGGCGCAAAAACTAATCCAAGGAAGAAAACTAAATAATGTTACTCCTCTTTCTGTAGTCTCTGATGTACAACACAGAGTATTTTGTGGAGTATTTTGCTTTGGATCTGCTGATGGACAAAGGAAAGTGTGTTGGAGTGATTGCTTTGTGCCTTGAAGATGGCTCACTGCACAGATTTAGGGCCAAGAACACTGTCATAGCAACTGGGTAGGTAGACAAAATAATTATTATGACTATAATGACATCAATTAATTGATAAACAATCACTGCAGTTACACTGTATGTACACTCAGTGTTCAATCTAGAAATTAGTCAAAGTGGGCCAAATATCCCACATGGCATTTTAAATTGGGTCATTTCAAAAATGGTCTGGGTCAAGCTATGATATTGAAACTTTGAACAATTGACTTATCGAACTGACTTCTCCAGCTTAACCATCCTTATCCAGCCCGCCTTCATGCTTTTCAGGTTCAACTACCATTCTCTTAATTGAAGGGCTGGGAGCATAACCGACTTATGTCGAATTTCAGCCCGTTTTCCGAGTTTGCTCGGATTTGTCCGAATTTTTGCATGTGAACTTCAATTCGATTGAAAAACATTGTTCACTATTTTTTTCCGCCGATTTGTGTTTCATGTTAATGCCATTGGGAATTGTTACCATCTTCTAAAGAAAAATCGATAACATTGTAGTCACTATGGATGACCAAAAGGACAATGCATTGAGTATTAATATTTGTATTAAATAGGAACTTGTTGTCTTTGAACCACGGCACACGAAAGCGGTCTTTCTCGCGGGAGAAACGAAAAGAATTCTGTTACACTTTCATTTGATTGTTACAAACTACTACGTGCGTGACAGGAATGTAAGAAACGCACCTCAGATACAATACGTCATCAAAATGTCCGCACAGTTCTCGGCCACAGTTCTCACCACTAAAAAGTCATTTATATATGTTCGTTGGCAATGTTTTACCCTTGGCAGCGTGTAAATGCTTTGTTTATCATTAGATCGCCATGTTGAAATGCTTTCCTAAAGGTGTTTCACAGAGGAAATCTATTTTCCAACAGTTCTCACCCCATTACGTAAAAATAATTCAAAATTCAATTAGTTTCTTTATTGCGACATGGGCGAGAACTGTTGCCAAATTACTAAGACACACTTTTGCTGTGATCAAAAGGGGTAGAATAGAAGGGCAACAAATCGGTTTTTCATTGAGAGAAAAGTTTATCTCGAAACAAGCCATTTCCTTTTCTGCAACACGATTTGAATAAGCGAGAACTGAGGGCGAGAACTGTTACGCATTGAAAGAAAACAAGTTCTATGTCACGCACTGCGTGACTTACGGCCTTACTGGCTTTCAAGAGACCGGTCTTTGTATGAAATGCAGTTATTTTCCCTTACGGTTAAGTGAAAAGTTACAACCATGTTAATGAAATAATGTGACAGTGTTGCTTGAAGTTCGTTATGCTACTAGTTGGTTTTATCACCCCGAAAGGAAAACACAAAATTGGAACTAGCACTTTTTTGAAATCACGCGAAAGCTATTTGCGCCACACTTAACCTACGGCTAAAAAGAGTAACTTTCTTGACTTCGTTAATGCACAAAGCGAAAATATGCACCATAGGACTTGGTTGATCGAAAACCGTAACTTACATTCCAATGTTTCCACTTCCCAAATATGCACGGTTACCTTACAATAAGAACGCGCGGTCCGAGTCTTCTTAACCAACGAGCACGACGTGGACAACATCTCTAACAACATTAACCTTCCAAGCACGTTTACTAGTAAACAAGGAAACCACCACATTCCCCTCCCCCCCCCCCCCCAACTCAATGTTGTTTTCTGGGTCATGAACAGTCTCCTGGCAAGCATCACCTTCCAAATCAACATTGCATAAGAGGGAGGGGGGGGGGAGGGAGAAATAACTGTGGTAGAATTAAGAAGAAAGAAACAGTGAGTGAGTGGTTTCTACATCTGTTTTCGGTTGTCATTGCATAGGGGGAGGGAGTGGTAGAGAGAAGTAAAGTTCTGTGGTAGAATTACAAGAGAGAGAAATAGTAAGCAAGTGGTTTTTGCACTGTTGGTGTTTGGTTTTCTCAAGGAGTTTTGTACACGATTGTAAAACCGCGAAATGTTTTCAAAACCAGGGAGAGCAAAAATTGGGACAAGTGCAAGCGAAATCGTAAACTGGGCTAAAATTCGACATAAGGTGGTTATGCTCTCAGCTCTTCAATTGCGTTAAAATTAACTTAGCTTTATTGTCGTTTCATAATAAAACGTATACAAAATAATGAAGTCAAGAAATGAAGCGTGAATCGGTCGGCAAAGCTCCGCATGCAGAACTTCGAAATGTACACTCCAGGCTCTCTCGGAATTGCGTGGAATGCCTGACACAAAAACTGCTAGTAAGCTGCACTTAGTCTGAAATGCCAGTCATCAGCCCATCTACCTGTAAACCAAAAAATACATCCGATTTTAAGTCCCCCTCTAGTTTCATTTGTGTTACATTAGTTTTAATATTTTTCCAAATATTTCTGTTTTAAAGCTCAATTAAAAACCAGTAAATGAAAGCATATTTCAGGGTCTGAAATTAACTTTTTTAGGCAGGCGCCAAGTGGTGACTGAAATTTTTTTTTTCAGTCGCCATATGGAAAAATGTGGTCGCCAAAAAGTGTCAATAAAATTTTTCCTTCGCAGCGAAACACAAACCAAAATTTTTGGTTGCCAGATGGAAAATTCTAGTCGCCAATTTTTCCTTTAAGAATCAGAACGAAGAGAACACGTTTGGGGCTGCAATGCCGATTTATACACCTACCACTGAAAAACCACAACGAACGAATCGAATTCCGGCTATATACGCAGTTTCATAAGACTGCCAAATGTTTCAAGTCAACTTAATATCTTCTGTTGTCTCTACCTTTTGGAGAAGAAATAACCAGATTGAAAAACTGCCGTTTGGTTCTTTGCTCTGTGTTCAAAACGATCTTTCCTTTTCGCGTTCTGTCAAGACGATCGACGGATCGCCATATTGCTCGCACCAGGCCACAACCGTGCAGCATTTCTGCGAATCTTCGCCGCCTTTTTTTTTTTTTCAACGACTGCTCGAGCTGTGAAACGTGATAGATTTATAATGACAGGAAAATCAGTTTTATACTTCAAAAGCAGTAATAAGGTAAAAAGTAAGTGATCAATTGGCGGGCGGCTTTGAATATTAATTTTCTCGCGATTTGGCTGAAAATCAAAGTTATGGTTTGTATAATGATCGTGGCATGAAATAGTTAATCGCCCGCTGGCGACCAGTTGTGAAATTCTGGTCGCCAGTGCAAACTTTTTAGTCGCATTGGCGACCAGGAAAGCGCAATTTCGGACCCTGTATTTGATTAACACTGCTTTAGCTCGTTTCAAAACTGTTTTTTTATTGTGGTTATAAGCCCTTCTGGTTTTAAGCCTACCTAAAACCCCTTCATAGTTGTATAAGCCCAGGGCTTACATGTATAAGCGTCAGTTTACAGTATGGCAATGCTCTTTGTACTGGCCTTGGAAAATTTTTAGGAGATAATTATGTCAAGTGGATCATTGTTGGTTCGGTTCAGTTATCATAAAATGTCTCATTTTACTTTGTGGTGATTAACTGTTCCTGTGTGTGTTTTCAAAGTGGCTATGGTCGTGCATACTTCTCCTGTACATCAGCACACACTTGTACTGGTGATGGAACAGCTATGGTGGCGCGGGCTGGGCTGCCAAACCAAGATATGGAATTTGTACAGTTTCATCCAACAGGTGATTAATAATAGTCAATATAATTACATAATTATCTACTGTATGTTGTGGTTTATATACATGTAAAAACTTTCAAACCAGTTTATAATAATATTTATTTTCCTTTGTGCAGTATTCATTACCATAACCTGAGGCAAAAGGAAATAAGAATCAAATTGGTTTGAAAATTTTAACTCCCCCCCTCCCCCCCCCCAAAAAAAAAAAAAAAACAATTGAGTCACGACATATACCTTGTTATTAGCACAGGCTTTTAAAATTAATTTAAATTATTATTGACTGCCAAACAATTAAGGATTTAAATAATGAAAATAATTCATTGAATGTGCTGATTATGGATATACCCTAGATGTGAATCACAGGGTTGTATGTTGCTGGCAGTGTCTCAACAGAAATCTGTTTTCATGTTATTTCATTTTAAAACAGATTTTATTAATATATACATGATACAGATTGATTGATACGATATAGGTAGTACTGTATGGTGTGCTCTTAAATATTTTTGTAGACTATAAAAACGAATTTAGAAAAAATGATAACAAATTTTTCAGTATACACTGCAAATGTACATCATTTCTGACCTAATTTGTATTTATACATGCTAGAGAGAGTGCAGTGCACATGTAAAAGCTGGAAAGGAGATGATCATTATTCTTAACAATATTGTTTTGTAGGAATTTATGGTGCTGGTTGTCTTATTACTGAAGGAAGCCGTGGAGAGGGAGGTTATCTTATCAACAGCGAGGTACTGTTTGATGACTCAAAATACGGTTTATTTGTTATTCTCCCATCTCCCTCAGAGTGCAGTAACTGATAGCTCAACCTTACCATGTCACAGTTGAGGTCATTTTTTGTTTTGTTTTTTTCAAATGTATCTTTCATTTTGCATGGAATCTGAGAGTCATTTTCAAGAGTGATAACTGGGCAGGTTTTTTCCCTTGCAACTTTTTCTACTTTGGTGCGCTTCTTTTGTTTTGTTAACAATACATGTAGATACAACGTACCTGGTCATAACAAGATGTCCCTTTTCAAAGAATTTTCTTCATAGTTGTTGGCCAAAATGAGGTAAAGAAAACAAAGGGCGCCCAATGTATTGGACAACAGACTGTTGGTCACGTGCCAAGAATGTGGCATCTGAGCCAAATGAAAAATGAGCTACGGCTGTACACTGTAATGGTTGGCTCAGTTGGGAGAGCACTGGACTACCGTGTGAGAGGTTGTGGGTTCAAAGCCCAGCTGGACCAACACTCAGGGTCTTTAAATAACTGAGGAAAAAGAGCTGCCTTAGTTTGTAATGATGTCTGCAAATGGTGAGACTTTCTAGTCTTCTCTGGATAAGGATGATAAACCAGGTCCCATCTCAACCCTAATGTTCCTTATAAGCTGTGGGACGTTACAGAACCCACCCACTGTTCGAAAAGAGTAGGGGATGTGTATGTAGTCCCCAGTGTGGTGGTCTATCTCTATCTGTGATGTCTTCTGTCTTTCACATTTATGATTGGGGTGGGTGAGTGGGTGAGATCAATAATTATATCCAGACTGAAGGTGGCTGCTAGTGGCACCTTTACATGCTGACGCCCACTCTCACCCCAGAGAAGAATATTGTAACCCGTTATGAGACAATGTGATATGTGTAGTATATAAATACAGCTGTACATTACCAAATACATTACCATTACCATTAAATTAAGTGTGGCTCTTATTTCAGGGAGAACGTTTCATGGAAAGGTATGCGCCAACAGCCAAAGATCTGGCCTCCAGGGATGTAGTGTCAAGGTCGATGACAATTGAAATCAGAGAAGGAAGGTTAGTACAGGAGTATCTACATTTTCTATGTAGCAAGTGTTTGTAAAATCCAGTCTCCTCTCTAAGAACAAGTATTGAGCATTGGTTTTAAAAATGTGTATCCAGTGTTCAACCCAGTGCTTGCATGGGGGGGAGGGGGGGCTCCCATATAACAGAGGCAGGGGTGATTGTTGGAAATTTTGAAAAGAACCCCTAAAAGGTGCTAGAATTCTGTTTTGTGGGCGTGGTCCAAACAATAAATTATTGTTTTTTACCCCTAGGTGTTACCAAAATCAGTTGACTGATATTTATTTCTTCTTATAGTTTTCAGCTTAATATTAAACTACTTTTAAAAGGTACAGTGTACCACCATACCTCTGACCGAAGTCTTTGTAGATTTAAGTGCCCTATGGGGTACCAAACCACAAATTATTTTAACCCCCGAAAGATATGACAATTACCCCTGTCACTTGTCACTTAAATTATATGGGAGTTCTCACCCCCACCCCCCACTGCCGGCCTACTGTAGGTTAAATTAGTATTTCTAATTATAGAATAATTAGGGGTAGGGTGGGTGAGAGTAAGATGAGGAATAGGGAAGTGAAGTCACTGTCACCTGTAGCTTAGGTTAAGTTAGGTTGGCATTGGGATTATCCCCCAAAAAAACACAACCCAGCTTTTTCAGTTGGCAACTGATTAAAATTTGGTTTAGTACATTGTACGTGATTATTTCACCTTGATTATTGAATATCACCAGTCAAATTCAACAAGAGTTACATTCTGTACTTCAAACTCTTTTCCTTATAAAGCAATAGTTTCGTGTTTGCAAGGGGAGACCTGACTGTCTGTCGTAAGTGGTTTAGTTGATCAGGGGGTGTCATTAAGTTTTGAAGTAGGGGGGCACCTATGGGAGAGTAGCTGGGCAGAAAATTAAACTTGAAGTGAATTTCTTTATGTTCAGTTTGAAAGTAGGCAGGTACTGACTCTTGTGTATCCTGGTACTGGTACCCGGGTCCCGCCTTCTAATGAGAACCCTGGACTCAACTTGATGGATTATTATTATTTTTTTATCATCAATTTTAGGGGTGTTGGTCCTGATAAGGACCATGTCTACTTACAGCTCTCACACTTGCCGGCTGAGACTCTCAAGACACGTCTGCCTGGTATCTCCGAGACTGCCATGATCTTTGCTGGAGTCGACGTTACCCGTGACCCCATTCCTGTGATACCCACTGTACATTACAACATGGGAGGTATTCCTACCAACTACATGGGACAGGTACTAGAAAAGAGTTTATTTTCCAAACTGATAAATACCTCTTACTAACCGAGTTACTGTACAGTAAATTACATGCCAAAAAAATGAGGATTCGTAACTTACATGTACAGTACAGACTGAGAAAACAGGGTTGGTAAGATATTTATTATATCTCTGAAGGTTAATTGGGCGCATGGGAAAGGAAACTGGTTGAAGTCTAGTGGGCCGTTTAGTAGTAATGTAAACGGCATTTGAATATGCATGTAGAAAATGCGGTATATAAATACATTACCATTACCATTACAAGTAAAAATACATTAATTTGGTATGGACATGAAAAATCCTAATTCTTCAACTTCACCCACAGGCACTTACTTCAAAGGATGGGAAGGATGAAGTGGTACCAGGATTATGGGCTGCAGGAGAATCGGCATGTGCATCAGTTCACGGTGCCAACAGACTTGGCGCTAACTCTTTACTTGACCTGGTGGTGTTTGGAAGAGCTTGCGCCAATTTTATTGCAAAATTTAACAAGCCTTCTGAAGCCCTCCCTGAGCTTCCTGCTGTAAGTAGAGTAACTCTTTCATTGCTAAGCTTGATAATTTGTGTGTGTGAAGTAATTTAATGAAAGCAAACAGGGCTAAATGAAAATACTAAATTAATTACAGCTTTTCATTTCTTAATGCCATCACTTTAGAATTTACCCTCAGACTCAGTAAAAAGGTGGAAGCTTCTTCAGCATCATAAACAACATCACAGGACAATACTGCTCGGCAGCTTTCATTTGAAAGGTTACACCACTTAAAAAATAATTAGAACCAATGTGGACAGCATAATAAACAGCACCACGGGAAAGCACTGCTCAGTAGCTTTCATTTGAATGGGTGACACACTTTAGGATTTCAATTACAGACTCAAAAGTTAGAACCATCTTGCACAGCATGATAAAAAAATTATGGGTAGTACTTTTCTGTGTTAATATTTTTCCAGTAATAAATATTTTCTCTTGTGCATTCAGCATGCAGGGGAAGAGTCGGTCTCCAATTTGGATAAGATTCGTTATGCTAATGGAGGAACACCCACTGCTGATTTGAGACTGAACATGCAAAAGGTAACATGATACACTGTATTTGATCCCTTCTGATGAGAAGCCTGGTTCTTCTTTCAACTTATGTAACTCAATAAAATTATTGCCACTTACTCAGTTCCACGCAAAAGTGCAGTGTAGCAAGAGAAAAGCATTGAGAACTGTGTGGGTTTTAATGTTATACATGTATTTCATCTATTTATCCCACTTCCTTTACAAAAACCCACTTTTATTGAGCCCCCCTAGCTGTTTTCATGATGCAACAAGGTGAAAACTGTAGAAACTGTAGAAGCTGAAATATAAGTTTGGAAAGAAACATTTTGTTTGTTTTTTTGCCAAAAATTGAGAATTATTAATTAATCATTATAATTATAATTAATTAGTAATTGTAATTAATTTTCAACCTGAAAAAAAATTATAAAGTATTTTGGTTGCCACTCAAGTAGTCATTTAGACAATACAGGACAGACCCATGATAAACATGCCAAAATTTTGACTTGGAATTGTTTAATATGCCTCCTTCCTCTATATTAAGCCCTGGCAGTACAGTACTGGGGTTGCTTAAACCTGCATTTGACGTTGGCTTGCTTTGAAGTTGAATTATACGCCATTTTGTTCACCAACTATTGATGCCATTAACATGCCCTAACCTTCCCCTTGAGTTGTTGAAATTTCTGTATTGGAAATCACAACCTAACTTATCTAAAGGCTTCAATTGATTGACGTATTTTTTTACTGTGGTTGTTTTCAGACCATGCAGACTCATGCTGCTGTGTTCAGAACCGGATCAGTGTTGTCTGAGGGTTGTCAGAAAATTGATGAGATTTACAACCAGACTGAAGACCTTAAGGTACCATTTTGATTTCTCTCACTATCATGCCATCATTTCATAAATTTGTGCCTGGGTGGGGTACATGTAGGTTGTTTAGGTGTGGAAAGACTTTGGAGAAGTTGGGCACGCATTTTGCAAGCATGATTGAGCTTGTTAAACTTCAATTATAGCAATTTTTCTTATTTGCTTGATCAAATGTTAATTTTGTTCTCACACGAAATTCGAAAATCCCTGCGTTTGAGGCCTATGTCAAAGTTCTCTTCCGGTTGGGTACAATACCGTGCAAGACGGGAGACTGGTAAGGCTGTGACGTCAATAAAGGAAGACTTAGTTACAGCCAGACTATCCCCACTCTCCCGTTTTGTGACCAAAATGGTCAAAATCTATGACCCTATTCAACTCTGTAATCCCCAGTATCAACACGCACATTCTCCTAACTTTCTATATAATTTCATATGATATCAGTCGGGAGAATTTGCTTCAGCATCAACCCATTGAATCTTTGGTTATCATTTCCGTACATTTTTTATCGAGTAGTAATGTTTGAAGGAGAAAATAAATGCTCGTCAAGGCTGTTGCCTAAGAACAATTTCAAGGAACCCACAAGGCCAAAAGCTGAGGAATTAGGAGCCCAACAAGTGAAGTGTTAGGTTCCGCTGCAAATGATTTAGGCGCCCCAGGCTACTGAGCTTCAGCCTTGCTCGTCAAGTTTTTCAAGTTTTCCAAGTTTTATTTATTCACAACAGAACCTTAAGTTATAGCTAGGCTGGCTTGCAAATAGCGAAGAGCTAATCGCGGCAAGCCAGACTGTACACAAAATAATTTGTTTTGTCCCATACATTATTCCTAATCGAACACTTCTTGATATTTATGAGTCTCTCATTGCTCCTTATATAACGTATGGATTGACTTCTTGGGGAAGAAGTCTTCTTGTCACTATTGGGACTTACTAAAAACAACTTTTGGGACTTACAGGGTTAAGGCCATCATTGCTAGAACACAACGGTTGCGGACGACACATGCCTCTTCAGGCTTGTATACGGGAGAATATCCCCGTCACCCTCCACCCAGAAGTGACAGTTGCGCTTACATGCATCACACCTTGTTTTGCAGCTTTTTGATCGTGGTTTGGTGTGGAACACCGATTTAATAGAAACATTGGAACTGCAGAACCTTTTAATCAACTGCAAACAGACTCTGTATGGTGCCGAGGCTCGCAAGGAAAGCCGTGGTGCGCATGCTCGCGAGGACTTTAAGGTACACCACAAACTCGTTCTGAAAACCTGCATACATTAAGTGCTGACCTCACGAAACACTTCCTCTGGGACAGCATACATCCAGTTCTTTGTCAAGTCAGCAATGTTTCCATTGATTTGATTTACTATTTAAACAGCAAACAGATAAAAAAAAACTGTGGTGCTGTGTTGATGGGGAGTGAAAACCAACATTAGTTTATCAGCTAAGTTGATTTCATACTTTACTTTTACAGGAGCGAAGTGACGAGTACGATTACTCCAAACCACTGGAGGGTCAAACGAAGCGACCATTTGATCAGCACTGGAGGAAACACACCCTAGCCTGGACCGATCAAAATACGGGCAAGGTAGGTCAGCTATAGCTTGTTTCTCAAATTCTTAGAACATCTGTCGTCATTTCTCTTGGAAACTCAGATTGGCCGGCACATTGCACCTCAGCAAGGTGCTGGCACCCCCCCCCCCCCCCCCCCCTTTCTTTGTTGGACATCAGAGGAAATTTGGGATGCGTTGTTGTCCGTGGGGGAACCTACGCACAGGAACAGGACAAATCCTAAAGTAGGGACAGTCAACAGAAACTTGTCCATTTAGCTCATTGTCAAACCTTCCCAAGAAAAATTGTCGCAGATATTTTTTTCGGGGTTGGGGGGAGAAGGGCGTTAAGCGGGCACGTTTTATTATTCTCCATCCTCCCCCCCCCCCCCCCCCAACCCCCACTCTCGCCGTAAAAGAAGGTCCCGTTTAACTCGTCACTAATGCCATTTTGTTTGGCCTTTTGTTCCACTTAGGTCACACTGAATTACCGCGCTGTCATTGACGAAACACTGGATCAAAAGGACTGCGCCACCGTCCCCCCTGCTGTGCGTTCATACTAGCCAGTGATCCAGAAACATTTCCGGGGGGAGAAGGGAGTGACCGCTTTCGGTTGTTCTTGACAGATATAAGTTTTCAATTGTAAAAACGCAGAACATGCTTGGGTAATGACGGGAAAGTGTTCCTGTCGAGTATGATCCCGCGAGCACGCTTGCTTTAGTTGGTTTTTGGAAGCGTTGTTCACGAACCAGAGAGGAAAATAATTTGCTCGCTGACTAAGAGAAAACCTAACCAAGCGAGCCTGTGGGCAAGCTGGTCGAGTGAGGGAACAGCATTTACGAAGTGTAGGTGTTCTTTACAAATATGTTGATTTGCTCGAGCTTTGTTTTGTGATTTTTACTTCGATCTTTGCGAGCCTCAATAATGAAATAACGAACAAACAAGGTTTCAGGGCAGTGACTTTTTTTTTCACACAAATACAAACACTGAGAACCCAAAACGCTAGCACTGTTTTGATCCTTGATGTTAAGTGGCATACAGTGTGTGGACTCTTGTGCGTACACTGTACTAGTGTTTTCCTTTTGTCAAGTGAAAATCACCCCTTCGAACTACGTTTTATTTAAAAGATGCGCATATCTTAAGGTAGGGATACCCTCACGAAGTTTCCTTCGTTAAGTCACTCTGCTATTGTGTTGTGATTTTCAGGAGCCAAATTTTCAAAGCCCTGCGTAGTTGAGGTCTATCCTTAGTATTGGTTTTTGACAATAGCCTATTGTTATGTCAACACTGGCTATTGTCAAACAATACTTAGGATACATGTACAGTTAGGATGGTTCGTGAATCTGGTCTTATGCCTGCAAACCAAATTAAATTTAAAAATGCTCATAATGTCGCATTTTCACTTTGTTTCGTGTATCCCTTCAATTTTGTTAAGGTGGTCTTTTAGTCTCTTTTCTGATTTTGTTATATCAGGCAATCACTTTGGAAATCACTCGGTGACGAACCCAAATCCTCTGTCTTTCCTTTATGCCTTTTCAATCCTTTAGCTCAATGCGCCATTTTTAAGGAACATCAACTTGTAGAAAACATTGCTATATTTTCCAAGGTTATTCCGATCACACATTTCCTACCGTTAAATTTATGTGTGAATCGTTGTAATAGCGTTAATTATTTCCGCTGACTAATTTCAAGTACTTATAAAAAAAAAATTAATCTTGTTCTGTATTTACAGAACTCGGATGTAAAGAAAGTCACGACTAATTAATAACCGACTGATGTTTAGTGTCTGTACAAAGATCCTATTGTTTGGTAAATGGACAAAATAAAAACACTTAACTAAGAGAATTGGTCTGTTTTGTTTCGTCTGGAGACATTCCTTCCGTCTTAAACTCTTCCGGCTCACCAGTTGTCGAGTAAAAAAATTGTTGTTTCCAGAACCTTGCGGAATTTTTAATTTTTTTTTTTTTTCGCGAAAGGCTCAGTCTCGTATCCAGAGTCCTCTAGCTCTTAGGCTGGCGGCTGGTAGCCAGAAGTGAATCTGGCGACCTGAATTTTTTTTACCGCAGGATTTCTGAGTTAGAGCAATGCAAGCCGTTACGAGACAGCCAATCAAATAATTTGTTTTCTCCGATTTCCCTAGAGGCTTTCCTGACGATCAACCGCTGGGCAAACAGTCTGAGGACTCTGGGTACGAGATTGAACGGTCTCGTACCCAGAGTCCTTAGGCTCATTCATTCACCAGGCTGGAAATATGCCATCAAATTTATTTCAATAAATTTCCAGTTCCCCAGAGTCTCTCCTGGTTACTAACCACTAGCCAAAGAGCCTGAGGGCTCTAGATACCAGATAGGAGATTGAATGGAGAACTTCCGTACGATTCAACGGCTTGCTAAAAAATAGTTGGCGCTTGGGAAGATCTTTTCTCCGTATGAAAGATTGGTGCCTCTGAAGTTCTGGCCCACGCGCGCTTGTGCTCTCGCTCGACTACTATCTCTTTCAACTCGGGAATATTTTTTGTCCTCCAGTCAGCCCTTCCCCACATTGACCGTCTTCACGTATTTAAGTTACCGTCTCCATCATCCACGGATCAAAATCCATGAAGGAAGTGTTGCTATGTCGAGAACTAAAGACAAGTACAACATCAGGCGAAGAGACACCTACCCCTCCCCCCCGTCCAAAAAGCACCACTCTTCCGACATATTTATCACACCTTAAAATGTTGGTCAAACATCCTCTAACATGCCGGTTGAGCCAACTAAATGTTGTTGAGCAATGTTAAAAAGTTAATCGGGGCTTAACTGAAGGCCTCCCTTGATGGGTACCAGAGGCTTGTTCTCGCATGCCGCGAGAAAACTCGGGATCGGTCGGAGACTGTCCGACGCCACGAGCGGTCGAAGTACACCCAACGAGAACATTCTAAAACAAAAATACTTTAAACGCTGTTTTCTGTGATACTCAGACTAGACTGTCTTCCACCCTTTCGAAAAAATATTTGTTTAAGCTACTACAGATTGATATGTTCGGATGCTTTAGCAGAAAATTTAAGCTGCGGAAACTTGTTTCAGGAAATGGAATCTTATATCCCGGAGGCTGGGGGGCACTCGTCGTCTCGCTAAGGCGGAGTAAATTTCGGATTTTGGTCTCACATAGGGTGTTCTGGGCAAAACGCCATTATATTTGGCTGTGAAGGTCTCGTTTAGAGTTGCACGCGAAGAGACATAAAAATATATATTTTTCAGTGTTTTAAAATGGTCTCCTTTAGGGTCAAAAAAGCTGAGGCCACGCCCAGATTGGTCTCCTTTAGGGGTTTAATTCAAAATTTGCGACGAGCATCTACTCCCCTGTCATAAGAGAGTCCCCTCCCCGGGCTTATTTCCAGAATTTTAATACTAGCTGTTGTTCAAGTTTTGTTTTGTTTTGTTTTGTTTGTTTTTTTCGATAATACTGGTCGACCTTTATTTTTTTCCGCATTTTTAACGACATTTTTTACCCCTCTGGAAATGAAAGGATCGAATTTGTTTTCCAGCGTTACGAATTTTTGAGCTGACATTTCGCTGAAGGAAACATGTGCTGTAGATTTTCTTTGCGACTAAATCGGAATTTCAGAAACGATCAATCCGAACAGAACTGAAAAGTTGGTCTCCCTGGTTACACCACGCGCGCGCACAAATGATTCCACTGATGTAACAAAGGACGAGTTCAGCCACTGCCTGTGAACAAGGGACATTCGTCTGTCAGTGAAAAAAAAATTGCTACAGTTGATACAAGGAAAACACAAGGAGAAAAACTGAACATACAGATGGAAACTAATTATTCAGGTTAGTTGGAGTTCGTTAACTTCTCTTTTCATATATGTTCTCCACATCTGTTGAAGTCTGGCGTGATATTATTAATTCAGATTTTTGCTGGTCGGAGTACAGTGAATCACAGGAGCTAGAAATAATGATGGACGCCATATAAATTTATAGATCCGGTGTGAACAATGTGTCAATTGGGTGCTAAACATCTGTTTTCTTCAAAGAAAAAAAAAAGACAGAGCTCTTCATCTTACCATGTCTTATCACATCAGCTCCTCCACCTTCATTACCGGAAACGAAACTCCAACTCGCGGAATTAAACTGAAATGTGAAATGTACAGAAGTTCCATCCATATAACCACGGGCAACCCCTAGCTCGCGTTACTGGAAGGCCTGTAATGATCAATTTCTTGACCTTTTAGTGCAAGCGGTACCTAACCCCTCACTGACCCCCGGTCCAAAAAGACAAAAAAAAAAAAAAAAAAAGCTCGGTCTAGATAGGGTTAAACGCGTTATACGACTTTTTATGAAGAATGAAATGATGCCGATTAAACTTTTAAGAATAGGCCTTATCACGGTTTTCGACGCCATTTTGACGAGTAGGCAAACAGGCTCGAAATAACAGTGTTTGTATGGAAATCCGATGTCAAATAATTTTCATAAAACATCACTTCTGAAAAATTCATGAATTGGAACTTTAGGCACTAGGAAAAGGATTTTAAGAAAAAAAATTGGAGGGATGTAGCTGTGTCAGAAAGCGTCCAGTCGTGTTTTGAACTTTCCATACATTTGTCTGTAAAGCGAACCAGCCGTAAACTGCTACTAAAAATAGTTAACGGGAAAAAAATACAGGGAAATGTATGGAAAGTTCAAAACACGACTGGACGCTTTCTGGCACATCCTCCATTTTTTTTTTCTTAAAATCCTTTTCTTAGAGCCAAAAGTTTCCAATTCATGAATTTTTCAGAAGCGATGTTTTATGAAAATTATTTGACATCGGATTTCCATACAAATACTGTTCAGTTTCAAGCCTGTTTGCCTACTCTTCAAAATGGCGTCGAAAACCGTGATAAGGCCTATTCTAGTCAACTCTCTCGTAAGCGACCATCCTTGGGGCACGACGAAGGGGTCGCTTACCGGAGGCGAGCCTAATGCTGGGCTAACAACAACCATATATGACCCTTTGACTCCATTGAGCCAAATGTTTTTGTCAGTCTTAGAGTCAGAGGTCTGCTGCAGTGAAAAGTGTAATGGACAACTGAATCTTGAACTTCAAGAGGGTGGCCATATTGAAACACCCTCTTAACTCAGCTGACATCAAATTTTCGCGGTGGCACTATATCAGGCTCCAGTTGTTCAAAGGCCGGATAACTTTAACCTGTGGATAAGTCACTATCCGACAGTTTCAATCTGTGTAAAGATTTCAGTATTAGTGCTCTTGTACAAGCCAATATGCACACTCTAACCACAGTTAAGTTTGGGAGTGTACGAAAACCTTGGACAACGTTTAACGTGAAGTATATTTGAGACCCTGAATAATGCCTTATCCAGCGGATAAAGTTATCCGTCCTTTGAACAACTGGGGCCATTTAAAACTACCTTTCTACCAAATTTCAGGGGCACCCAACGAGAGTTTTCTCTCAGATCCTTTGAAACGCTATTTTAGGCTATCTGGAGTGCCTTTAAAACTCTGTAGGTCCATTTAAAGCTGCGTTATAATATTTTTATCTGTTCGGTCATTCTAGGGGAACTTGAGTCTTTTCGAAATTACTAGGGCATTTTTGTCCATTTCCCGGAAAACCTTAGGTCTTATTTCCTTTCCGAAAATCTTAGCTGACCTTTTTTCGGTACCAGAAACGACATTTTTATCAATACGAAAACACCAGGCCTTAAATATCCCATATCACGAAAGTTCGAGGCGAAAATTACCTTTAGAAAATTGTAGGGGATTAAGGGCCTTCCGAACAGATAATTTACCGACACAATCCGTTGGGTGCCCCTGAAATTTCGCGAGAAAGTATTAAAACAATTCTAGCGCACATCCGCTCCACTTGTCTTCAGTGAAAATGGAGTGAGAGATCTGGGTACGAGACAAGGTTGCGTTTGAAAAAAGAAGATGGCGTCGCTCGTAAAAATGGCGATTGTTCCGGCTTCGATCGAACGAATCTTGCGAACATTTCATAGCGTCTGATGTCATTTGTGCTTCCGTTTGGGAACGTTTTTAACGGATCTTGTTAAGGGGATTCAATGGCATCAAACAATCCAGGTTTCTGCCCATGTCGTTTGGCAGATGTTTTGTTAATTCCTGGTTTATTCGCATTTGTAAAAGACACAACGATTTTAAATCTACCGTTTCTACTTTCTGTTTCAGCAAATCGCGTCGGTGGAGACTTCGCACCGCCTAAAAGACCAAATTTCGGAACAGTGGGCAAAGCAATCGCCCTAAGAACTAACTTCTTCCAAGTTAAACTTCCCAAAGGAGATATTCATCATTACGATCTTTCGATTGCTCCTGACAAATGCCCTCGTCGCGTGAATCGAGATGTTGTGGAGGCAATGGTGAGCACTTATCACAAAGTTTTTGGCGGACAAAGACCAGTGTTTGATGGAAGAAAGAACCTGTACAGTAGTAGAGCATTACCTATCGGTCGAAAACCGGTAAGTGTCTGTTTATAATAGAACGAAAGATCTTTTTTTATGCCGGCCATCCTTAGTATTTTATTGTACCCGATGGTGCATGTCATGCCCTATGTTATATTTAAGAGCGTGACTCTGTTGCGTCCCAGCTTTGTTTTGAATTAAGCTCTCGGATTAACTTTTCAATCGCTGAGGATGGTAAAATTGTAGAATTGTTCTTGACCTTATGAGTGGATCAAAACCTTAGGTAATTTTTTCGCTTTCTCTTTTGCCATTTCTTTCAGTTTTTATTATTGATATTCCCACCTGTAAGTCTATTCAAACAATGCCATGTCAACATCAGCTATATAAGTTGGTAATTTTTATTAGAACTTAAGGTCGTGGTTGAAGAACAAATTTCAAACGTGACCTTCAGTCATATCAGAGGAGGTATACTCGAGGGTGAATTGCAAAAACATCATCAGTCAGTAGACTAAATGAAAAGTTCCTTAGAGGCTATTTTTTTTAAGTTTTAGAATGTACAATAAGGTTTGCTATGTTACCTCATTCTTAAAAGCAGAATGTAATGTTGATCAAAATTGATCATCAAAAAGCTTGTTGATGATGTGATACAGTCGACTCCCGATAACTTGAACCTTCAAGGGAAATTGAAAAAGGTTCGAGTTATCGGGAGTTCGAGTTATCGAGGGTAAAATTATATAGAAAATGGCCTGTTTTGAAAGGAAAATTGGTTCGAGTTAGCGCGAGGTTCGAGTTAGCGAGGGTTCGAGTTATCGGGAGTCAACTGTAGTTGTCAAATGTTTCTTAATAATATTATTGTTAATCAATAAAATTGTAAATAAGGCCATCCCAATAAAATGTTTTGTTTCCCATCGCCCGACCAACCCATTTCTTTTGAAAAAGTAAAACAAAAAATTTCCAGATTTGCTAGTCAAAGAAGCAAATACTTTAATTTACAAGCACACGATCTTGTTTTAGTAACAACAATTGGTATGATGTGATGTCCTTGTCGTTAATTCACATCGATCGATACTACGAATAACGAACGAAAAGACCAAGTGTTCGAGTTGACTTTCTAACCAGGCTTTCTTACTTAGCAGCCCGGCCTTCTCTGAAAACCAGACCCTTTCAAGTGTTCATTTGTTTTTTTCTTTTTGCCCGACCGACCGACCCACCATCACAAGAGATGGGGCGATGGGAAACGAAACATTTTATTGGGATGGCCTAAAAGATAATTGGGGGATTTTAAGGACCAACTATTGATTTCTATCATTATATATTACACTGTATGGATGCACCTTTAGCGCTGAAGACAATTTTCATTGCTACTTTTAAACTACGGCAAAACATACTAGCAAGATCAACTTTTTCTAGAACTAGTGGAAGTGGAAAACAAACAAAAAACAAAAACAAAAAAAAAATGACAAAGTGTGGTGGTGTAATGGATGGGCTGTGAGTGGAAATGACTTTTCTGGCATTTGTTTCATTTTCTGAGAAAAGGGTGTCTGCAAACCCATCTTGACAGGTGAAACAAAAGGTGGTACATCTGCTCTTGGAGGATATGTAGTGGATAGCGCCTTATAGATGTACAGTACCTTCTGATGGGAAGGCTTGGTTGACCTCTATGTTTTTGTGTTGTCATCCCATATGAATGAGTGGGTATTGGAAAACTGTTAACCCTTTAACCGCTAAGATCAAAGAACAAATTCTCCTATCTTGTCCCCACACAGTACTCTTCTTATATTTAATATAAGAGTACCAGGGAGAAGTTATTAAAATACAAGAAAATTCACCTTGGGTGATCACATCCTTAATTCTCTAGAAGGCACTCTTTGTTGCTTCATGTTATGAAACCAGAGTAAAGCCCTAACGTGCATAATTACCTGTCTGCACCCCTGACACACATAGAAAAATTATAGCTCGTGGATTACTGGGATTAAAATCCAATAATTAATGTTTGTTTATTTTTAGGTGGATTTCCAGGTTACACTTCCAACTGAAAACAGCAAGGACAAAACCTTCAAAGTATGAATGATACTTAGTTTGATATTACAATTGTTATATAATACCTAGACTTTCGCTTCTTTTAACAAAACGAGCACCGTGATTGGTTGATTCTTGGTCACATGCCCCTAATCAAATACAAATGTATCCCGACCGCGATACAATTCCGCAGTTGTTGCCCTCTCAGTTGTTTGTTTTGCTGTGATTGTTGAAGGGAAAGTCAAAATATATAACAGAGCACTTAATGTATGGTCCCTCGGGAAACTAGTTAGTTTTGTTTTCCCTCGGAACCATACATCAAGTGTATAATATTGGTAACCTTTGCAGCAGCTTAAAGTGCCCCTAAACCTTCAATTTGTTTTCTTTTGGTACAGTGTAGATTTCCATATCTGTGAAGAACTCATTTTCAAAAAATTTTTTTAGAAATACTGAATCCTTTTTTTTTTACGAGCGTTTAGAAAAAGTGCTGAAATTTTTAAATTTTTGCGCGCTTTAAGCCCCGCTGGACAAATTTTTGTCTCGTGGGCTCATTAGGAACAAGCCAACGAGAAGCGTCCGATATTTGACAGTTTCTTACCTGTGATGTAAGAAAAGGACACCATTCCAAAGCACAAAGCATTGAAAGTATGGATCCTTGAAAGTATATTGCAATTGAAGATTATTGGTATGAAATATGTCCTCTTCCGAAGAGTTTTCCGACACAAGTGGCGAAGAGTATCTTTCAGACGATTCAGAATGCCTTGACTTTGAAGAAATAGAGACGGCAGACTTCAGGCCTCGGATCGTTATCAGAAGGAATCTTATGCAAGCTGATTCCTTTCTCTACATTTCGAGAGTTGCTGCATCCAAAAACCACACATTTTTCAACCATTTTCTCTGTTTACAATTGAAGCATTACCGCGAATCTTCAGATATTTTTGCACGATGTCCTTTTCTTACGTTTCGCTCCATATTTGGACTTATTTGGCCGAGTGGGGGACTAATGTGAACGATGGGTGAAAATATCGACAAGACTGCCTTCACTTCTAGCGCTCGTAAAAAAAAGGATTCAATATTTCTCAAAAAATTTTTCGAAAATGAGTTCTTGAAAGATATGGAAATCTACCAAAAGAAAACAAATTGTAGGGTTAGGGGCACTTTAAGTTGTAACTTGGAGTGCTGGCTAACAAAGAAAAAAATAATGTTTACAGTGTTGCTTAATAATTTATTGTAAATCTTAGAGTTTACTGTGCCTTTCAATAATATGCACACTCTGAAGTTCAAGATTCAGTTGACCATTACACTTTTCACTGCAGCAGACCTCTGACTCTAAGAAAACAAAAACATTTGGCTCAATGGAGTCAAAGGGTCGTATATGGTTGTGTGCTGTGAATGGCTGATTTCAATCCACTTTGTCTGTTTCCTTTTTTTTTTTTTTTAATGAGGTCAGCCAGTTGTTGCCGTAATTTTGATTGATAGCAGTAAAATGCATAATCGTTAGTTGGGGTAAAGTTCAGAGTCCATATGTTACTGAGAGGTGCAGTAACAAGATTTTTAATCGTAATTAAAATGTCAAAATTTAGGTGACCGTCAAATGGGTTGCACAAGTCAGCTTATTTGCGCTGGAACAGGCCCTAGAAGGAAAATACAATCAGATTCCATTTGAGACTATCCAGGCACTGGATGTTGTTCTGCGGCATTTGCCATCCATGACGTACACCTCAGTGGGAAGATCTTTCTTCTCTCCGCCAGAAGGCTATTACCATCCTCTGGAGAGTGGGCGTGAGGTGTGGTTTGGCTTTCATCAGAGCGTCAGGCCATCACAGTGGAAAATGATGCTGAACATTGATGGTAAGTGGAATATACAATCATGTATTGTACAGTAGTAACTAGGGAGTTTAAGAAGCTACTCAGCGACGGCGACAAGAATGCTACATAACAATCGGATTTAATGAGAAAAACAAACGCCCTGCACAATATCTTGGTACATTTCTTCGCCATAGTCTCGGCCAAACAACAATGTGAAATTACCAAATTCAAGGTTTTGTGGAGAACGTGAGCACATGATGATACATTTTTCATTCTCTGACTCAACTTGAATACCGTTCCCATCTGTTCTGTTGCTGGATAGTTCAGCCACATTATACAAGTTGAGCAAATTGTAATAATCACGAAGTAATACAAGCAACACAAACTTATATTTTCAAGTGACGTTTTCATTTGTGTTGCTGTCATGGTTCCTTAAAGTCCCTAGTTTATCATGTACATGTATTTTACATGTTATGTATGTATGAATTATGTATCAATTACATACAATGTAATAAGAATGTTTCCTTGTGTACTGCCAAGAACCGGCATTTAGAGTATTACTATTAATATTAATAATCCCCTTGAGAACATAATTTATATACATTCAGGATGATCTGTGGGCTTGGAAGTCAACTTGTTTGAAGTACAATATGATTAAGCGCGTGGACTAGAAATCCTTCTAATTTTGTCTCAGTTCCTAACGTTAAGAACCGAGACAAAGTTAGAAGGATTTGTATGGAGCCATCACGGCATAATGACGCTAATATCTCGCCCCCAAATTGCAAAAAGATGCTGATTTTTGGCAAGTAGGCATTTTTCATCATGCTCTTTCCAAATATACTAGCAATTCCCATAATTTCATAAATTCAAATATTTGTGACGTCACACTTTAGGACTCTATGGCAGAGGTAAATTGAAAGAAAATCCCTGTTAAAACTATGGTATGGAGGGGTAGGTGGTAGGGTAGGTTAGGGGGTATGGTATGGAGGGGGTAGGGGTGGGGGAGCGAAGGAGGGTTGAACAGCATTTGCCTGCATGAATACAGCTGTAACTTTCAAACAGAAGGCTACAAACTTTGCAGCTTTGTCTAAATAAGATTTGTACATGTGGCATTCCTGTATATTTATGTTTGAGGTAGCCTAGGGTTAATATTGTTTTCTAATTAATAATGGGTTTACTCCACTAATATGGATATTAACTCATCCAATTAATAAATCAATGGCAGTTTTTTATGGTCTATACTCTTAAAGACCATAAAATGAAGTCATAGATGTTCAAAACTCAAGTGGAACCATGAGCCACATGCAAGTGTTGTCACTGCCAAGTTACAGTATGCCATTAATATTTTTATGGTTGCAACCCCAGAGGACATAAAAAAGCGTGGTCTAGATAGGATTAAAAAAATTAACCTTAAATAAGTTTCTTGTGGCTTGTGACAATTCATTAATGTCTAAAGAACTAAAAGACAAACTTGAAATTGTTCTATTTACCTGTTTTTTTACTTCCTCAGTGTCAGCGACAGCCTTTTACAAATGTCAACCTGTGGTTGAGTTTATGTGTGAGGTTCTTCGCAAACCACAGCAAGACCTACAGCAAGGAAGACCACTGACGGATGCAGAGAGAATGAAATTAACCAAAGAGATTAAAGGTACAATGTAAACCTGCAATTATTTAACAATTATCCTGTGAAATTGTGGAGAATGTTACCTGATACTTAGCTGATGAGGCTCTAGGCTGAGCTGGGTAAAATCAGGTGATATTCTGCAAGATTGAGCAGGACAATGGTTATATTATTCAACACATTGACAGCAAGGCACAGTTTTATTGCAGAAAAGCTGATCTTCCGAGGTTGTTTCTAAATCATTTAAAGCGTTCTACCATTTTCTCGACACACAAAATTATATATATCGCAGGATAGTTCTGTTGTGTACAGTCAATGAATATTAAGTGCACCGGCCGTGACCTTATTTGAGCAGTGTCACAATGTGTTGAATAATAATCAGCCTTAACTGAGAACCTTAGAAATTTGGCCTTCTGATTACTTGTGAGAATCGAGCTTAATTTTTGGACCACTTTAAAAAATTCAACAGTTGTGAGGAAAAGTCTTCCTTTATTGGATTTGGTGACTTTTTTTTTGTTATTTTTGTCTTTGCAATTCTTCTTAAGTTTTGTCTTGTAGGCTACCAAAATTTGACACTAACCCATTTGTAAAACGACCCATAAAATATGAAAGGTTTGAAATTAATGTAACTAATTTCTGACCATAATTTGCACTTACTAACAGCTACTTTCAATTGATTGGTTTTCATCTGTGCTAATCCCACTGCATTCTACCAAACAGGAGTTTTACTGGTTTGGCTAGACGGTAACTTTCCATGCAGCAGTCATTTTTACATCTAGGGGAGTCACATTTCCCTTCCCTCCTAAAAACGACTGCACTAAAAAATAACTGCGTTGGTATAGCAGCTTTGGTGTAACTGATAAAATCTCTCCCAGTGTCAGTCATTCATTGCAACGGTTACCGGTCGTTTCAGTGCAAGCCAATTCAAATAGAAGTCGGCAAATAGAAGTCGATTCGAGAGATGAAGGTGCTGGACTTGTTATGAGGAGTAAATATTTTTATTGTTGTTGTTTTGTCATCGTAGGATTCTTGGCTAAAGTACAGCTCAAAAGTAAAAAGACATTCCCTCGCGTCTTGATCCTCGCGTCGATCGTCTCGCGACTCAATTCTCAAAAATTTCAAGGATGGATTCGAGTTTCAAGACTTTCGAAGCGAGTCTTTTAAGTTTCGAGTTGAGAATTAATGAGCTTGTCGCTTCACTGATCTCTCGAGAAATACTGTAAATTCAGTTAGTAAAAAGGACCGCACTTGAAAGCGTTGTACATACTGGTCAAGTCAAAGATTGTCGGAAATCGAGATGCAAGCGCCACAGTTTTCTTCCATAAAATAATGACCAAATAAAGCACATATCATGTCTAGAATCCGCCATTCCTTGCCTCACAGGAGATATTCGCGAAATGTCCACTTCACAGATAGCTAGAACATCCATCTCGGTCCTCAGTTCTCGATTTTCGATTCTCACGTCTCAAAATTGTAACGTCTCGACGTTCGAGACGCGAGAATCGAGTTTCGAGGATCAAGTCAAGACTGTCAACTTACTTTTGAGCGATACTGTACACTGTGCTTCAAACCTGAGTTGTTCCTTCTACAGTATTTAAAAATCTTGCTTTGCACACAGGTCTAAAAGTAGAAATCACTCATTGTGGTACCATGAAAAGAAAATACAGAGTCATAAATGTCACAAAACAGCCCGCGCAAATGCTCAAGTTTCCCCTGAAACAGATGGAGACAGGACAGCAGCGCGAGATCACTGTGGCGAGATACTTCCAGGAAAAACATTCAAAAAGACTACAGTAAGTTCTGGGTCACATTGTGTGCACTTGGTAGTAAAAACTGTAAATGGTTTGAACCATTTACGTAAATAATCATCCGGGTGAGTGGGTGAAGTCATCTTCAGAGTCAAGTGAATTGTGGAGTTATTCCATGGTATTTATACCATCAGTAGATGGTCAATAGATGGTATTACGTAACGTACACTGTAACGTAACGTAACGTCAGTAGATGGTACGCTTGAAAAAACTTGCACTGGGACTGAACTGATTGTGCATGTAGGAATAGCTGGCGTGCTGGCAGTGAACAAGTTGTAAACGTGATAACGTGTCGAAACGTGATTGGCCTAACGTAGAGGCCATAATTCAATTTGCTACCAAAACTTTAGCCTCCCACACAGTCGTTTATAGGGGACTCGTATTATCTCCTCCCCACAAACAGACTCAGTTAGGAGGAGATAGTACGAGTCCCCTAAAAACGACTGTGTGGGAGGCTACCAAAACTTGTGACTGTAAAGGAATGCATGCTACAATCCAAAGTACAATGGAACGATTATGGGGAAAAGTACTCTGTAAAGGGTTCATTTAATGGCGAACTTGAAGTTAATTATTTAAATTGAAACTTAGACAAGTAAAGATAAACGATAAAAAGGAACAACGTTTCGGGGTCGTCATGACGCCATTATCAAGTTCGAAGTGTTAGAAATAATTGAACTCGATAATGGCGTCATGACGACCCCGAAACGTTGTTCCTTTTTATCGTTTATCTTTACTTGTCTATGTATAACCAAACCTTTACTTATAAGGAAATTGAAACTTGACGTTGATACAATTAATTTTATGGACATCCAAATACTGTTGAAATGATTTGGAGCGACGTTGATTTCAGGGTTTCATTTCAAAAATATGTATTTGTCTCATCAGTGTCTCTGAGATAACTTTTCAAAGTCATCGTGTCATGAAGAATCTGATTTTGAGGGTCAAAAGTTCTGGTTCTCTCCAAATCTTCTTAAGTTTACCATTTATTTTGTCGGTTCGGGAAGTAGACTGCAATGCAGGCGTTTTTGGGCGGCGCGCGAAAGCCAGAATGTCGGTTAGGCGTTAAGTCGTAGCCGCCAAAGTTTTTCTTTTGTCCTAATGCCCAACCCTTCCGCTGCTTTTAACATCCAAGATGGCGGCTATTGCGCTGAACCAAAATAAGTCCCCTTAATTGCAGGCTAGTCAGAAAGTCACCTCTCTTGGAGTTTTGACCTGAGACACCTCTCTTATCAGAAACCCTGACTCTTATACAGAGTATACCAATCCGTGCATTTCTTTCTTAATTTCTCGCATTAGTTGTCATATTATCGTCGGGGTAAGGTACAAATGGCAAGTTGAGCATTCATTTTCGCAGGTTCCCCCACCTTCCTTGCCTTCAAGTTGGACAGGAACAAAAGCATACCTATCTTCCTATGGAGGTCTGCAACCTTGTCGCTGGTCAGCGCTGTATAAAGAGGCTGTCCGATCAACAGACCGCTAAGATGATCCGAGCTACGGCCAAGAAAGCGCCTGATAGAGAACAGGAGATCTTGAACTTGGTGAGTGTTGGTGCATGACAAGTTGGCCTAATGATGAGCGAGCAATTATGTAATGATGAAACATTTTGGCAACAATACATAAGAGATATCATTAGATTCTACAGATAACCCTGTACAAAGTGTAACTATACTGCGAACAAACATCCTACTAAATGATCTTTTTGGCCATTTAAGCGAAAACGTGTTCAGCCTTTAAGTACGACAAAGGTGGCAGCGTGTTAGTTTTACTGCACGTACTTTTGCAAAGTTTGAAATACAGATTCTGCGAGATTCTTCTTTTTATTTCTAATGCATTCACCTCTAAAAAGCTTTTGTCTAGTTCCCGTACACCGCTAGGTGAACAATACACGCAAATCGCGTATGCTAAAGAGGACCTTTTCTCTCTCGTTTAAGGACGGTGCCTACTAATAGCGAAGTATTTTTGCGCGGTTTATCACTATGCGGGAAAAGCAGATCTTAGCAGCGGCTATTGAAATCCAGAAAGAAAATTGGGGGTAACCACGCATTTTTTAGAGGTAACTAAGCAACAATTATTCTAAAAAGCAGCAAAATACAAAGCAATGTATGGTGCTTTTTTCCAAATTGAAGCTTTATTATCTCTGAAAAATGCATGGCTACCCCCAATTTTCTTTTTGGATACCAAAATCACTTGTTAAGTTCTGCTTTCTCCGCATAGTTTTAAAGCGCGCAAAAATATCCTTATATTAGTAGGCACCACCCATAGGAAACCTGAGTATCTCGAGATGCGCAGAACGTATGCGCAGTAACAATAGTAGGCACCGTCCTCAAATAGGCCATTTCTGGGTTGCTGTGAACCTCATTATGAAAGAGGCTAAGTGCAAAGTTTTTATTATGAAAATAAGTTTTCATTCAAATGCAAACAAAGCTTATTTTCACGTAAAGCTTTGCACTTAGCCTTGCTTTCGTAATGAGGTTCACAGTAACTCGAAAATGGCCTATTTACAGTTTGGGAAATTTTTACGCGCGTGTAATGCGCGTGCATTTCGCGCGTAAATCCACCACATTGGGCGAGTTTTACGCGCGTGTACGTGGTGCTATTCAAGTGGCCAGGCCCCAGTTGTTCAAAGGCTGGATAACTTTATCCGCTGGATAAGGCACTATTCAAGGTCTAAAATATACTTCACGTTAAACGTTGTCCAAGGTTTTCGTCCACTCCCAAACGTAACTCTGGTTAGAGTGTGCATATTCGCTTGTACAAGAGAAAATACTGAAATCTTTGCACAGATTGAAACTGTTGGATAGTGACTTATCCACAGGATAAAGTTATCCGGCCTTTGAACAACTGGCTCCAGTACTGTATATACTTTCAGTTATTTTAATGATGCGGTGTTCAATGATAAATAATCCAAACCACAAAGCCTCTGTTACAAACGTTTTGACATGTTAATCCCCATCCGTCATTCGCTCGGGCGTTTTAGAAATGCTCAAACTTTGTTAAACTCCAGGTAAAACTTAAGCATGCCATAACTATGCATATGATTATTAAAAGAATTGTATATATGGCACGGTTCTTGAAATTTAGTGAACGGCAAAGGTATTGAATTTACCGTTCATTCGTAGGTGAGGAAAGCTGACTTCAGCAATGATCCGTATGCGAATGACTTCGGAATTTCAATCAGCGACAAAATGGTTGAACTCCAGGGTCGAGTTCTTCAAGCACCCAAACTACAGTATGGTGGAAAGGTAAGGGAACGCAGCGAGCCTTAAGGATTTCAGTCGGGAAAACACCGTGAAAGCTCTAGTAACCTCCCTCTCCTTTCCCTCCCTGTTTATTAGGCCCCCTATCTAAAAAGTCCCCTGGTTGGGAGGTCAGATTTGTTCCTATTACATATAAGATCCCCCCCCCCCCACCCTTCCCGTAAGAAACAAAGTAATCTTTAGTAAAGTAAAGTAAACTTTAGGCGTACCAATGGCCTTAACTTCCAGTCAGTTTGCCTTTAGGAAAACTTAAACTAAAGGTGACGATGACTTTTTGTTTGGAATATACAACCCTTCAGTGCTATGTTTCAATTAGTTGTGTGGTAATGTTTTAGAAAAGCTAATTAACTTTTGTTTAAAAGTCGTGAACCAGCCAACCACCTAATGCCCTGAAAATGAAAGATAATAAAGACGAGTCACCCATAGCTTAGTCGATAGAGCATCCAGAGTAGTAAATAGAAGGTCGGGGGTGCTGGGGGCTTGGAAATTTTTATCGACAATTTTCATCATCACCATGTTCTTATTATTTGGGAAGTACATGGTGATTATGAAAATTCTCGGAAAAAAAATTCCTCTACTGAAACTACCGTGGATAGGTTTTACGAGTACCCTGAAGTCAAACTTTTCTGGAAGGATGTCTTAAATTGGTGGAACTTCAAGCGTTCTGATGACATAAATCCCAGTGCTACTGAATTTTTGTACGGCTACAAACCAGAATCCACCTGCTTTCACGCTTTCAATCATTACCTGCTAATATCCCGATATTATGTCTACCTAGCATAAGCTAGTCCGAGACCCCGAAACTAGAGGCTTTCATCGTTCTCCTCGAAACTAAAATGTGAAAGAGAAATTGCAGATAACAACGGCCAACTATACTAAATATAGGAACAAGTGGACCTCTCTGTGCATTCCTGATACGCGTTGTGACTTCTTAAGGACGGTGCCTACTATTGTTACTGCGCATACGTTCTGCGCATCGCGAGATACTCGGGTGTCCTATGGGTGGTGACTACTAATACAGGAATATTTTTGCGCGGTTTAAAACTTTACGGAGAAAGCAGAACTTAGCAAATGCTTTTGGTATCTCAAAAGAAAATTAGGGGTAACCATGCATTTTTCAGAGATAATTAAGCTTCAATTTAGGAAAAAATCCCATACATTGCTTTATATTTTCAGTTGGCGCTTTTTAGAGATATTATTGCTTAATTATCTCTGAAAAATGCGTGGTTACCCCCAATTTTCTTTTCGGATTCCAGTAGCCCTTGCTAAGATCTGCTTTTCCCGCATAGTCATAAACCGCACAAAAATACTTTGGTATTAGTAGGCACCGTCCTTAACTTAATTTAATGTCGCGAATGTAAGCTTCCTTTGTTTTCTTTTACATGTTTTTTGTTTGTATTACTATATTGTATGTAAAGGTTTGTATTACACTGTGAGAGATGAAATGTCAAAAAAAAAAAAAAAAAAAAAAAAAAAAACAGAAGTAGTATAAGTATAACATTGTCTATAATGCAGGAGTCATGTTGTAAGTAATGTATGTATTATATTGTGAGTAGTGTTAGGTTTTCTATTGTAAGTAGTGTCAGTATGTTTGTCATTAAAAAAATGTACTTATTATCTACAGTCGACTCCCGATAACTCGAACCTTGACGGGAAATTGAAAAAGGTTCGAGTTATCCGGAGTTCGAGTTATCGGTTATCGAAGGTAAAATTATATAGAAAATGACCTGGAAGGAAAGGAAAACTGGTTCGAGTTAGCGCGAGGTTCGAGTTATCGGGAGTCGACTGTACTTCTTTTTCATAGCATTAAAAGTCGTGATTTGAAATATTTAAGTTTCCCCTTTCTCCCCAAGCGGGGGACTGAATAAATTATTGTTCAGTAAAAGTTTTTGTGGGTTTTAAAAATTCCTCCAGAAATTGTGTAAATTTTCTGGGCGGAAATTTTGAGTTTTTCCACCAATCCGGTAGAAAAACTCGTTAACACAAAAATTTGTTAGTTCAAACCGGCAAATTCGGAATAGGGTTTTTCCATCAATAAAACGCGCGCAAATTGCCCATTTCTCGACAACGTTAGCCGCCACACTTTTTTCAATCACGTAACAGTGTTTATTTGATTATTCTCCAGGAAAAGCCAAAGATATTCCCTAGACAAGGTAAGAAGAAAATTTCAAGTTGTTTTTTTTTTCTGTACTGTAAATACTGCGGAGCAAACTAAGGCGACATTTTGTCACACTTCTGCCGCCATTGGCGAAAAACAGCTGAACTAATATGAATGCTTAACACTCGAGCATTTCTTCAAGCTACTGTTGCGCACGAAAAAAATAATTGAGAAATCTCTCTTTAGTAATGCCGAGTGTTTTTTTTTTCTGTCTTCTGGGGCCGAGAGAGGGGAGGGGCGGATTTCTACCCCTCCCCCCACTGTGACTTCGCAAGTAACAAAATCTATGGCAATTAGGCTTGGAAGATAGGTAGTACATTCAAATATGTTTCCTTTGATGTCCGCAACGAGAAGTGTTGACGTCATATGACGCGGGAATTGCGTTCCCTATATTTTTCTGCAACTTAGATTTTCAGCTAAAGCATCCAAACAGTTTAATTAGACTGTATTAGCTTACACGAATATGTCTGTAAGGGGGCACAACATGATCTGGGAACACAGGCTTGATCCTTTTTCCGTATGTATGACGAACAATGTGTTCACAAGATAAATACGCTTTGCAAGTTTTGTGGTGGACGTATGAGAGTTTACCTGTCATGTACAATGTCATGTCAAGCTGCACAGCATTGGGGACCTTAATGATAAAACTCTCGTTTGTACTTAATTTCCAGGAACGTGGGACATGCGAGGAAAACAACTCTTTCACGGAATTGAAATCAAGACCTGGGCGATCGCTTGTTTTGTTAATCCTCAAGAGTGCAACGACAGAGCTCTGAAGAACTTCTCCCATCAGCTAATGAAAATTAGCGGTGAGACTGGAATGCCCATCAGGTCCGAACCATGCTTCTGTAGATATGCCAAGAGGGCCGAGGATGTAAGTAACTGATATCAGATGTGTTTTCTGCCAGGAAAGACGAGTTGAAGGATGGTTAGGCGAGAAGTGTACAAAGCTTTACTGTGTTTTATTTATTTTTTTTATTTTATTTTTTTTACGTGCGGTTTTAAATTGAGTGCCGGAGAACTAAAACCATAATTATCAATGTAATCAATCATTTACATGAACATGCTACAGCTAATGTGGCGTGAGTAGATTTTAAGCAATTACAGAGTGAAATAAACCATAGTAAATGCGAAAAATTACCTTCTACACTCAATTAAGAGCTTCTCTCAATAAATGAGAGTGGCTGACTGTCTAATTGACTGACTGTATGACTGACCGACGAACGAACGGACTGACTGACCGACCGACCGACATACTGACTGGCGGACGGACGGACGGACGGACGAACTGACCGACCGACCGACTGACTGACTGATCATCTGACCATCTGATTGACTCAATGATCTCTTAATTGGTTGGTTGGTTGGTTGACTGATTAATTGATTGATTGATTGATTGATTGATTGATTGATTGATTGATTGAAGCGCATACATGAAAGAATATTGTCGGCCCTATTGAAACATCTTGTGGTTATAGAGTTTTCGTATAGCAGGCAAGTTTTTTGCCCAATCACGTGTTTCACCCGTCGTTATATTATACATAAAATTGAGTTTAGATTAGTCTACCATGCAACAAATCAATTGAATTTGCTTGTTTATGTTGTTGTTTGTGTTTTTCTCTTGTCAGGTTGAACCCATGTTCAAACACCTCATGTCAACATTCAGTAATTTACAGCTGATAATCCTTGTGTTGCCCGGCAAAACTCCTGTTTACGGTACGTTCAAAGTGACAGCGTAACGCACAAAAATGCAGTTAAAAAAATAATTCGCTTGCTTTCCGGCGTTCTTCGATTATCCAACCACGATTGAAGAGAACCTTTAGGAAACCAACTCAAGTCACACGTGAAGCTGACTGGGTTCTCTGGAAATTATCCTCTAATCTTGATTGCTTAGTGGAAGGCCGGCGTGCTCCGATTATCCAATCACGATTAAAGAGAAACTTTAGGAAACCAGCTCAAGTCACACGTGAAGCTGACTGGGTTCTCTGGAAATGATTCCCTAATTTGATTGGTTAGTGGAAGACCTCGGAATAACCTGAAGTTTTCATCTCGTATCGGAATGAAACTGTCTTACTTTAATATCATGTAAAACCCACTGATATCTCGCTTTACTTTCTACATTCTTTTCACAGCGGAAGTGAAGCGGGTCGGTGATACAGCTCTAGGAATAGCAACGCAGTGCGTACAAGCAAAAAATGTCATTCGCCCTCAACCACAAACTCTGTCCAACTTATGCCTTAAAATTAACGCCAAACTTGGTGGAATAAACAGCATTCTTGCTCCGGATGTGCGGTAAGCTATACTCTAAATAT